>NW_022437012.1:10027010-10040418 GCF_009761245.1 Sapajus apella | reverse complement strand
TTTAGAGAGGAATATAAGTGAATTAATGGAGCTGAAAAATACAACACGAGAACTTCGCGAACTATGCACAAGTTTTAACAGCCGAATTGATCAAGCAGAGGAAAAGATATCAGAGGTCGAAGACCAACTTCATGAAATAAAACAAAAAGACAAGATTAGAGAAAAAAGGATAAAGAAGAACGAGCAAAGTCTCCAAGAAATATGGGACTCTGTGAAAAGACCTAATCTACATTTGATAGGTGTACCTGAGTGTGACGAAGAGAATCAATCCAAGCTGGAAAATACGCTTCAGGATATTATTCAGGAAAACTTTCCCAACCTAGCAAGGCTGGACAATATTCAACTCCAGGTAATACAGAGAACACCACATAGATATTCCTCAAGAAGACCAACCTCAAGGCACATAATCGCCAGATTCACCAGGGTTGAAATGAAAGAGAAAATACTGAGGGCAGCCAGAGAGAAAGGTCAGGTTACCCATAAAGGGAAGCCCATCAGACTCACAGCAGATCTCTCAGAAGAAACCCTACAAGACAGAAGAGAGTGGGGGCCAATATTCAACATCCTTAAAGAAAAGAACTTTCAACCCAGAATTTCACATCCAGCCAAACTAAGCTTCATAAGCGAAGGAAAAATGAAATCTTTTGTGAACAAGCAAGCACTCAGAGATTTCATCACCACCAGGCCTGCTTTACAAGAGCTTCTGAAAGAACCACTACACATGGAAAGGAACAACCAGTATCAGTCTTTCTAAAAATACCTAAAAATAAAGAACATCAACATAATTAAGAAATTGCATCAACTAATGGGCAGAACAGCCAGCTAACATTAAATGACAGTATCAAACTCACATATATTGTTATTAATTCTAAATTTAAATTGACTAAATCCCTCAACCCAAAGACACAGACAGGCAAAAAAAAGCCAAGACCCATTGGTATGCTACATCCTGATCCATCTCACATGCAACGATACAGAGAGACTCAAAACAAAGGGATGGAGAAAAATTTACCAACCAAATGGAGAGCAAAAATAAATAAATAGAAAGCAGGAGTTGCAATTTTTGCTGATAAAATAGACTTCGAAGCAACAAGGATCAAGAGAGGCAAAGAGGGATATTGCATAAAGATAGAAGGATCAATGTAACAAGAAGAGCTGAGGATCCTAAATATGTATGCACCCAACACAGAAATACCCAGATATATAAGACTTATAAAGAGACTTGGACTCCCACACAATAATAGTGGGAGACTTCCACACCAATATTAGACAGATCAATGAGACAGAAAGTTAATATCGATATTCAGGACTTGAACTCAGATCCGGAACAAGTAGACTTAATTAACATTCATAGAACTCTCCACTTTAAATACACAAAATATACACTCTTATCAGTACTACATCACACGTGTTTACAGGTTTAAATGAAATATTGGTTGGCTGCTTGTTAATTATTTTCTTCCCTCTTTTTTTTTTTTTATGTCTCTATTATTAAACACAATTACAGGCATACCCATTTTTAGACTACATTCTAGCCCGGGCAATAAAGCAGCACCCCTGTTCTCTCTCCCTCTTCCTCTTCCTCTTTCTTCCTTTCCTTTATTCTTCTATTCTTTTTCTTTCTTTCTCTCTTTCTTCCTCTAAAAAAAAAAAAAAAAAGAAAAAGAAAATCATCCCCAAACACAGTGGCCTCAAACAGCAATAATTGCTTTTATTGCTCATGGTTTCGGTGGGGCAGGGATTTGGGAGCAGCTCAGTTGGGTGGTTCTGGCCCAGGGTTCCTCATGGGGTTACGGTTAGAGGGTTGCTGGGGCTGGGGTCATCTCACAGGCTTTGTCCTCACATGTCTGGTGCCTGGTCAGGGAACCTTTGAATAACTTGAGGCTGGAACAGATGGGGCTGTTTGTACAACCCTCTTCATCCCAGTGTAGTCTCTCCGCCTCATCCCTCCAGCGTGGTGCTTTGTAGTTGCCAGACTTCTTCAGTGATGGCTCTGAGCTTTGAAGGCATGTGTCCCAAGAGCCAACCAGGTGGAAGCTATTTGTGTTGTTTGACCCAGCTTCAGAAGGTGTGCCGCATCTGTTTTGCCACATTCTCTTGGTCAAAGAAGTTGCAGACATCTGCCCAGGTTCAAGGGAAGGGAACGAGACCCACTGTCAGTGATGGAATATCAGAGTCACACTGAGAGAGATGCATGTGGAATGGGAACCACGTTGGTGTAGCCATCTTTGGAAAAACAATCTGCTGTGCCCCAGGATGGGGAATTTTGTGGGAATTGACTTGTAACTGATGAGCTTTGGAACCAGAATGTTAGAGAATCCTCACTTGAGATCTGGTTTCTGTCTTCCATCTGGAGATTATCAGAGTTGAAAGCAAAAAGAAAAGGATGTGGAGGCAGCTAGGCTCTTGACTCTTGATTCTTCTTTTCTGTGTGATGAGGGCTAGAACCAGGACTGGAGAGACTCGGTACCTTGTGACCGAGGAAGAGACCTCGTGCCCAAAGTAGGAGGGAATCTCCAGGGGAAACGGAAGCTCAGGAACACATGAGCAGGCATTAGAAGCGTTCATATTTGCAATGGTGAGGGACTTTGGTCCTTATAGTGCCAGCATATCCTGGTTATGATCAAAAGACTTTTTTATTCAGTCCCCCTGGCCCCTCCTGTTCTTTGGAAGTGAGGGGGAGCAGTCCCAGTTTCTGCTTTCACAGACGCCTCTGGGGCCAGGAAGTGTGCTCGGGGGGCCCTGGCTTCTTGTTTGAGTCACTCTTTGGTGTGGTCTCTTTCATGTAGCTCATGCTGGAGGCTGCGAACCAGTGAGTCTCTCGGTGTGGGAGCTCCTTTAGGAAGTGCTGTAGTTGTTCAGCAACTGAAGTGGAGAAATGACCGAACTGGGTAGGGTTTGGCCTTCCAAGTGTGAACACAGGCCCATCTTGACTCCAAAAAAACAAAAAATTGTATGTATGCCTAATCCCCTTTATAGATTTTTGTGTGTGTATGACTTGGTTCTTACAAGATCAGACATTTGTTTAAGATATATTCAGTTAACTATGTGCTTACTGTGTATTCACCCCTTTTATGGGGTGGAAAGGAGAAAAGGCACCAGAAAACCCATTTTTCTTTCTTTTTTTTTTTGAGACGGTGTTTCCCTCTTGTTGCCCAGGCTAGAGTGCAATGGTGCAATCTCGGCTCACTGCAACTTCTGCCTCCTGCAGAAAACCCATTTTTGTAATCTCTGTGTTCTTTAAGCCCAGTGGAAGAGGAAAAGAAATGGCAGAAAAGACCCCTAAAAGTGAGGACTGGCTCTCTAGGTTCAGGAACTTGAATTTGGGGTGTGTTTAGAAGAATGTTAATGCCTGTCAATGAGCAAGAGATGGGACTCTGTTGCCCCTATTGCCACTGCCATTCTTCCCCTTCCAGCTCCTTGACACCGGGTCTAATGACCTCGGAGGGAGGGAGATGTGGCCACTGATGAGCACTAATGGAAAGTGTGGGCTTGTTCCATGACAGGGTTGTGTGCCAACTGGAGACACGTGGTTATAAAGCAGGCTGATGGACAACTCTTTTGGGTTCAGGTTTTTCATTTTCTGTTCTTTGTAGTTTGTTTTCTCTTTTGAGTTGGTACTTTTGGGCCATTTCTTTCTTTGATTTGTAGGGTTTTGGTCCCTGGCCCCTTCTAAGTCCCTCAGCCTTAGTACCTACAGATGCAGAAGGCAGGGCTCAGCAGGTCTTGCTACCTGCGGCAGGGCTGGGTCTGCAGATCTGATCTCCCAGCAGCTGGGCCAGCACTTGCCCTGTTGGAATGGTCTGTATTCTTCCAACTATGATGTTCAAAAAGTTTGTCAGAATAAAACATTCTAAATGTCACTGAATATGTCTAGCTGATATTGGTGGATTCAGACCGCTGGGCTGCTTTTTCTTCCTATCTCAGGGGATGTAACGATTAACTGTGTGACTCATTAAACAAACAGCACACAAATACTCCAGCTCAATGAGTATTCTTTAATAAGAAGTCACTTTAGAGAATCCACATAGTGTCATCCTTGCTTAAAACGTATTTTAAACTTTTCTTTTGCAGATGCTTTGAAAAGTGGTTATATATGTGAATTATTAATAGTTGGAACATAGGTTTGGTTGTAATAAGAGATCCCCAAATAGTCATAGTTTAAACATACAGCCGGGGTGGAAGCAGTCCAGGGCTGCTGTAATGACGCAGGGCATCAGAGATGCTGTTTCCTTCCTCTGCTCTGCTTTTTCTAGAATGTTGAGTGCGTTAACACGGAGAGAAGAGGTTTCCATATGCTACCTCACATGTCTACCATGCCACATGCCAGTTAGGGTGAAGGGTAAAGGGGGAAGGGGGAGGAGAAAACTCGGCCCCTCTCTGTAAGGGAATCCCTTGGAAAATACCATTTACACTTAGATCCCATTGGCTAGAACGTCATCTCATGGCCATTCCTGGCTGCAAGGAAGGCTGGGAATAAGATTTTTATTCTCAATACCAGGTGCTCAGCTGAAAACTGTGGTTCTATTACTATAGAAGAAAGAGGAAATGTCACAGGATAGCCAGCAGCCTCCGTCACAATGTTGGTTTTGATTATTCTCAGAAGGAGCACTTCACTGTGTGCACGTTTGATTTGGGAATCATTAGACCACTTGAGCCAAATCTGGTGAATAAGGATATTCAAGCAATAGGTCACACTTATGCTGGGATACTCAAGGGGTAATTGTGAGTGATGAGTAGATTTTTCTAGTGTGACTAATCTGGTTCTGGAAGCCACAGAATCACAGAGGGGCTTTGCTGTGTGAGGGGTGAAAGCTTTGATGGAGAAGAAGACATCCTCTCAGGACAATGTCTCTAAAGGGGGGCAGTCAGATTATGCAACTCCTGGTAACAGTTTGCATTTAGTGAATGCCTACTCTATGCTGGCCATCATTTGTTATGTGGGTTGTTATCTCATTTAATCCACATAGAATCCTTGTGTGGTAGGCAGATACTATTACGATCTCTTTTTTATAGATGAGGAAACGAATAAATTGCTGCAGATCCTAAAATGAGGAATTGGTGGAACTAGGTTTTGAACACAGGAGTCCCTGCTTTTAGCCTTAAGTGAAAGTCTACACTCTGAATGGCGGAGCCCCAAAGTTTGCTTCCCCTACTCAGTTCCAGAATAGGCATAGCCAGGCTTATTCCGCCCCTAGGCAGGAGGGTGGAGGATTCTGCTCTGAAGATGTTCACGCATCATGGCTGTGCTGAAGGTGGAGAGGGTGGGGATCCAGAAGCACTTTCAAGGCAAAGCAGGTGGCATAGGTGGAGGCAGAAACAGCAGCAGCTTCTGAGGAACTGGAAGTCATCTAGTTAAGTTTGGAGTAGATGGTTTGTATGGAGTAGATGGTGAGGGAGAGTCATGAGAAATTAGACCTCATAGCTGGGTGGGGGCCCAGTGTTGGAGTTTCTAGGCTGTGCCAGGGAACTTGGGTTTTATTCTGTAGTGCAACTGGGGGTTTGAAGGGGGAGGAATGGGGGAGATGAGATGAGAGGAAAGGCAGGTAGAAGTCGGCTGTTGTGAGCCCCGTGGTGGAAGGTGGGGGTGGGTGGGATTTAGTCTGTGGGATTTAGTCCGATTAGCTGTATGTGCAGTGCAGTGTAGGGGATATGATTTTTTAAACTTTCTATATGTATTTTTTTTCTTGCAACTATACTGTCTGTTAATTTGCAGATGACAGGATCAGATCGCAGAGGGAGCTGTGTACTAATTTGGGTCAAGAAACACACGTCATTAAGAAAGAGGCTTCTGTTGATCAGAGTAAGGCATATGCATTTAGCTAATTTTAAAAGCAGTTTTCAGTCACAAAAATAATGATAGCTGCAATGTTTGGCAAGAGCTTGCCATGAGCCGGGTGGAACTTACACATACTATCTCGTTTAATGCTCTTGAGGGTGCTTTGAGGCTGGTGGTGTTATACATGAATTTCAGATGCAGATGCTGAGGCCTGGAGAGGCTGAGGGACTGGCTTAGCCACCAGGCCAGTGAGTAGTAGAGGTAGGGTTGGAATTCAGCTCTGTAATTCCTCTGTTGTGCGCTTTCCCATTGTATGAGTTAAACAGAAGGGAGTGGTGGGGTTTGCTGTGTACCCATCTTGTAATGCACTGTTCAGATTCATTCTCAGAGTTTCCAGGGGACCACTAGCCAGACCCTGATCCTCCCAGTGGTGTTAGGTATGGCCAGGGATAGATGTTAATATGGTTGGGCTGTGTCCGCACCCAAATCTCATCTTGAATTGCAGCTCCCATAATCCCCAAGTGTTGTGGGAGGGACCTGGTAGGAGGCAATTGAATCATAGGGTGGTTTTTTCCCAGTCTGTTCTTATGATAGTGAATAAGTCTAATGAAATCTGATGGTTTTATAAAGGGCAGTTCTTCTGCACACACACTCTTGCCTACTGCCATGTAAGACGTGACTGCTCTTTCTTCACCTTCTGCCATGATTGTGAGGCCTCCCCAGCCATGTGGAACCGTGAGCCCATTAAACCTCTTTTTCTTTACAAATTACCCAATCTCGGGTATGTCTTTATTAGCAGCATGAGAACAGACTAATACAGATGTCTTGCAGTGGTTGCAAAGTGTGGACCCCCAAACAGCAACAGAAGCATCACGGGCTGTTTTTGTTTCCTGTGGCTGTTGTTACAAATTACCACAAATTTAGTGGCTTAAAACACCAGTCTAGACTGGGTATGGTGGTGCTTTCCTGTAGTCCCAGATCCTCAGGGTAGCTGAGGTGGGAGGATCACCTAAGCCTGGGAATTTGAGGCTGCAGTGAGCCAAGTTCGTGCCACTGTGCTCCAGCCTGGGTGACATAGCAAGACACTATCTCAGAAAAAAAAAAATCCCCAACAATTGATTCTGTTACAGTTCTGGAGGCCTGAAGCCGGAGCTGAGTCTTATAGGGCTAAAATCAAGATGGCAGCAGGGTTTGTTCCTTCTGGAAGCTGCAGCAGCAGAGAACCTGCCATTCCTTGCCCCTTCCAGCTTCTGGTGGTGGTCTGTATCCCCTTGATTGTGACCCCACCACTGCAATCTCTGCTCCTTCTTGTCACCTTGCCTTCTCTTCTGTCGTCTACTCTTCCTCTGCCTCCCTCTCATAAAGACCCCTGAGATTACACTTTGGGTTTAGCAGATAATCCAGGATAATCTCTCATCTCAAGTACCTTTACTGAGTCACATCTGCAAAGTCCCTTTCGCCATACAAGGTAATGTTTACAGGTACCAGACGTTAGGACCTATATATTTTTGGGGGCCATTATTCAGGCTTCCACACCCAAGAATTTGTTAGAGATGTAAAATGTTAAACCCCATGCTAGACCTACAGAATCAGAGACACAGGCTGGGGCCAGCATTCTGCATTTTAACCAGTCCTCCAGGCGATGGACCCTGAAGTTGGCATTGAGCTCACACAGCTCAGGCTGTAAGTGGAAATTGTCCACTGAACCAGGTGCTGGGAAGAGATTAGTCCAAGCCGTGGGCATTATAATGTCTCCACAAGGAAATGAAGTGGCAACAAGAAGCAGAGGCACTTGCCATGAGAGAGCTTGCCTTTGCTGTTCTTGGGGAAAGCTGGTCTGAGACGTTTAGACCTAGAATTTATGCAAGAGGACAGGGACATGTGATCTAGATGAAAATGCTGTGATACAGATGGGAGGAGAGCCGTGGAACAAAAATGGGAGAGGTGACATTTGACTTGGGTCCTCAGACAAGCCTGTGCCTCTAGGGCTACTGAGGATCAGCAAGCTAGCCAGGTTGGGTGCTCACCTGCCAGAGAGGCCCCGAGTTATTGTGGAGGCAGCCTCCTACTGCCAAGGCTTCACTGGTAGCTTCTGAAGCATCTGAAGGGGACAGGTGTGGTAAAAAGGGCAGGAGTCGAGTGTGGAGGGTCCTGGTTTTGCCACCTGTTAGCTGGGCAGCTGGGTGTGCTGCCTAACCCACAGCCTCTCCCTGTCCTCACTTGTGGGGCGGAGACAATACCATCTGTCAGAGTTGGGAGAGGATGCAAGAAGACAAGGGAGGATGCAGGAGGTTGCTTGCAGAGCATCTAGCATCTGACGTGGAACAAGATGAACACAGACCTGACAATGCTTCCACATGTGGCTGGAGGAGGACACCGTGCGGAAAGGGACCTGTGGTGTGCACATTTAGGGCATGTGACCATGGCTTCAAGGACATCATTACTCAGACTCCTCCCAGAACCAAATGCAGAACTCATCCAAACAGCCAGTCAGGGCCTTCCACAAAAGATTTGTCATCTTTGATTTTTTTTTTAGAAGTAGCAGAAGTAGAGAGAATAAGAATAAGAAAGACATTATGAAGCATTTTGCTCTGTGGCTCCTACTGAATTCTGTCCTGCATGTTTGCCTCACTTACCAGATCAAACGCCTTGGGGTCCACCCAGCAGACCTGGAAATACGAGGACAAACATGATGTGTAAGTCACAGAAACCAGCCTGAGCTGTCGTAAGCCAAAATCAGGGTTTATCATAAGGAATCATAAGGCTTATTCCTGAAGGAAGGGGACTCTGGCTGTCACCTCCACCTCTGTGCCTTTTTGCAGTTCTGTTTAATTCTTTTTCTGCAGCCAAGTTTTTTTGTTCTGGCCACAGGGTGAAGTATGGCTGCCTATGATAGAGGTTGGTTACATAAAGAGACGTAACAGTCCTACAGACCCAACTCAAGGCTCCCATGCCAGAGAGTATGACTTGTCTGTGGAGGGGGCCGGATTCCAGCCATGCTGTTAGCTGTGGCTGGCAGGGACTGGTGGGGTGGGCATGGAGGATACCATCACACAAAGTGCCCACCGGAGGGTGCTTGGTTCCAAGAGAAGTGGTTTTGTCAGCTCAGCAGACAGCCCCAAGTCTGCCAGGCGTGGTGCAGAGAAACCATGTGATTTGGTTCTTAGGTACCCAGAGATATGAGAGCTTGTTGGAAAGCCCCTGGCTCTTCCTCACTCTTTTGAAACCCGTGATCTGAGAAGTCCCAGGAGGACTGGTGGGTTTCAGGTCAGCAATGTCAAGGATGGTAACAGATGTGTACGTCCCTCCCTCCCTTCTTTTCTTCCTTCCTAGGAGAAAGATGAAAGGAGAGAATAAGAATTACTCACCTTCCAAATTTCAGAATGGACCACTATGAACATTTGAGTCATACTTATGTCTTTTTCCCTGTATACATATTTTGAAATTATATGAATAATTATCTTAAGAATAGAGCATTGTAGGTGAGAAGATAGTGTCATTTTTTAACCAATACCCATTCTGGCTCTACCTCCACCATATCTGAGTACTGGTAATTTATCAATATATCCTTCTTGTCCTTGTATTTTCTCTTTCCTTACATCTTTATGTTTAAGAGATCACTTTTTACCCAGTTCAAAATAACAATTTTAAAGAAGGAGAAACTATATAATATGATGAGACGTTGTTTCAAAGGATGGCAATTGAATGAATGAAAAGTAATGAATCCACAAATACTTGAAAGACTGTATAAAATCGTGTTATTTGTTCCGAATTTTGACTTCATTAAAACTCCCCTTTTTGAAGTCACACAGTTCTCCAGAAGATACGTAGAACTAGAGCCTTTGGGCCCCTAATCTTGGATTGGCAAAGTGCCTTTTCAAGAATGTGTGTGAGCTCTATGTACATATCCATAATGTGTGAATGAAAAAAAGGTTAAAATGACCTTTATTCTATAGAATTTAAATGGACTATGTATTGTGAATGGCTGCTCTTGAGATCATCGTAAGTCCCTTGAACTTAGCAAATGTTGCTGTGTTCCACCTGAAAAATTAAGAAACCATAACATTTAAAAGTCTTTGAATAGGGTTGCATGAGCTTCATCTAGACTTGCTGTAAAGGAAGGCTTAGTGATGGTGCTGGGCTGTGGCGTGATGCCATTGTTTTGAAACATGAATGTGGCTGCATTCATTTCATTCGCCCATCAATGTAAGTTTTCCTGAAGATAAATACCTGGTGAAAATTATGCGTGTGTATGTGTGTCTGAGTTTGTTTTGTGTGGCTATCACAGTGTACTTGAGGCTGGGTAATTTATAAGGAACAGACATTTATTTCCTCTGTTCCGGTAGCTGGGAAGGTCGAGATCAAGGCACCAGCATCTGGTGAGGGACTTCTTGCTGCATCCTCATGTGACAGAAGTCATCACATGGGAGAGGGAGAGAGAGAGATCACATGAGAGCGAGCAAGCAAGAGCTGTGTGAGTGTGTGTGTGTGTGTGTGTGTGTGAGAGAGAGAGAGAGAGAGAGAGAGAGAGAGAGAGAGAGAATGTGTGTGCCTGTGAGTGCAAGAGGGGGCTAAACTCGTACTTCGATAAGGAGCCCACTCCTGCAATAAGGACCCTAATCCTGCAGTGACAGCATCAATCCATTCATGAGGGCAGTGCCCCCATGACCAAACGCCTCATAAAGGCCCCACCTCCCAACACCCTCTCATTGGAGATCAAGTGTTCGATGCATGAACCATGGGGACACATTTAAACCAGAACCATGGGGACACATTCAAAACATAGCAAAGTGCAACTACCTTTCCTCAGAGCTGCCTTTCATTTCTGAACTATCAGGAAATATTACTTCTGTCTCCTCCACCCTGCTTTGTTAACTGACTAAGCCAATATACTGGAGATCTTCAGCAATGCCACTGGGCATGCACATTTAGACTGTGGAGATAATGAGGGTCCGATTGGGTGTGTCTAATGGCCTGGTTTCTCTTGCTTCTCTCTGCCGTGGACTGACTCCACGGTGGCTGTCATGTGGCTGATTTCAGAAGGTGGCCATGGGTTACCAGTGGGCACATTTAGAAGATGAGGCAAATCTATACCCCATACAGGGGGACATCTTAAAGTATGCACTGCTGATTTTTGGATAAGAAAAGGAATTGCTTTTGTTCAAAAACTTTTTTCTTTCAAAGTAATCTCGGAGCTTCTACCTATGACACTCCTGATTTACCCTTTTTTCTTATGTGTGTATCCAGTCCCTTTGTGAGTTCTGTTGGTAATCATCCAAAATATGTTCCAAATCTGCCCCCTTTGCCCCGTCTCTTCCAACTCTGCCCCCTTCGCCCCGTCCCTCCCGACTCTGCCCCCTTCGCCCCGTCTCTGCTGCTTTGGGTCATTGTTGTTGTGTGCCTTCCTGATTGCAGAGGTCTCCTACATGCCGTGTGTCCAGGCCCCTCCAAGCTGGTTTTCCCCTCCTCCTCATATTTTTAAAATTATTTTATTTTATTTCTTTTGAGACGAAGTCTCCCTCTGTCGCCAGGCTGGAGTGCAGTGGTGTGATCTCAGCTCACTGCAACCTCCGTCTACCAAGTTCAAGCAATTCTCCTGCTTCAGCCTCCTGAGTAGCTGGGACTACAGGTGCGTGCCACCACACCCAGCTATTTTTTTTTTTTTCAGTAGAGACGAGTTTTCGCCATGTTGACCAGGATGGTCTCGATCTCTTGACTTTGTGATCCACCCACCTCGGCCTCCCAAAGTGCTGGGATTACAGGCATCAGCCACCGTGCCCAGCGTCATAGCTTTTTAGTTAGAAACAAATCTTCCCACTGTCTTTTTTTTTTAAATTGCATTTTAGGTTTTGGGGTACATGTGAAGAACATACAAGATTGTTGCATAGGTACACACATGGCAGCATGATTTGCTGCCTTCCTCCCCTTCACCTATATCTGGCACTTCTCCCCATGCTATCTCTCCCCAACTCCCCACCCTGCTCTGTCCCTCCCCTATTTCCCCCCAACAGATCCCAGTGTGTAGTGCTCCCCTCCCTGTGTCCATGTGTTCTTATTGTTCAACACCCGCCTATGAGTGAGAACATGTGGTGTTTGATTTTCTGCCCTTGTGTCAGTTTGCTGAGAATGATGGTTTCCAGGTTCATCTGTGTCCCTACAAAGGACACGAACTCATCGTTTTTGATGGCTGCATAATATTCCATGGTGTATATATGGGACGTTTTCCCTATCCAGTCTATCATCGATGGGCTAAGAACCCTCTAGTGGTTCTCCATTGCACTTCAACAGAAATCTAAACTCTCCACCATGACATCTGGGTGCTGAATGGTCTGCCCCTACCTATCTCCCCACCTCATTAGCAGCACTTGCTGACTTATTCCCTTCCAGCCACAGCTCACTTCCAGGCTCCTCCCACACGTCCAGATCTGGGCAAGGCCAGCTCCTTCCCTCATTCAGGTCAAATCACCGTTTTGCTTTCTTCATGAACTAAATAAACATTGTGTAGAGTAATTTTCTTGTCTTTGTTCACTTTAATTTTTTTCTCAGAGATGGGGGCCCTCTCTGTTGCCCAGGCTGGAGTGCAGTGGAGTGGTTGTAGCTCACTGCAGCCTCTAACTCCTGGGCTCAAGAGACCCTCCCGCCTCAGCCTCCTGCATAGTTGGGACTACAGTCTCACACCACCTAATTTTTCGTAGAGATGGCGTTGATCTCTCTTTGTTGCCCAGGCTGGTCTCAGACTCCTGTCTTCAAGTGATCCATGCCTACCCTTTGTTGACTTTTAAAATATTTGTCTCCCTTCACTTGAATGTCAGCTCCCTGAGGACAGGGCAAGGAATTGTCTTTTTCACCATAGCATCTGCAGAGCCTAGACCAAAGAGTGGACACTTGGTGAATCTTTGTGGAGTGAGGAAACTAACGTGCCAGCAGAGATGGTACGTCCCAGTGAGAAGCAAGGAGGTCCCTGCCATCCCCACGTGCTCATAAGGAGACCTGGACAGTGGCACACCCAGAGCCGCTGCAGACATTCTGTGCTTACCTGAGGGGCCTGTCTATGGTCTGTGCTAAGCATGGGGGAAGCAGGAAACCCTGAGTCTTCCTGGACTCTCAGGCTTTACACCCCGTTGTCTTCATTCTTTCTGAGGTATAGCTGTGTGCTGCATAACAGTGTTTCTGTCCGCTGCATATGTGACAGTGGTCCCATAGATTAAAAGGGAGCTGAAAAACTTCTCTTGCATAGTGACATTGGTAAAGTCAAGGTGCAACACCTTACCTTTTCTATGTTTAGATGTGTTTAGACGCATAAATGCCATTGTGTTACAGTTGCCTCCAGTGTTCAGTCTAGTAACATGCCGTAGGTTTGTAGCCTAGCAGCAGTAGGCCATACCACATACTCTAGGTATGCATAGGCCTCTCCATCTAGGTTAGTGTAAGTACACTCGGCGATGTTTGCACAATGACAGAATCACCTAATGATGCATTTCTCAGAACATATCCTTGTTATTAAGAGACATGTGATGGCTGGGTGCGGTGGCTCACGCCTGTAATCCCAGCACTTTGGGAGGCCAAGGAGGGCAGATCATGAGGTCAGGAGTTTGAGACCAGCCTGGCCAATATGGTGAAATCCTGTCT
>NW_022437012.1:9990238-10026610 GCF_009761245.1 Sapajus apella | reverse complement strand
GAAATCCTGTCTTTACTAAAAATACAAAAATTAGCTGGGTGTGGTGGCACATGCCTGTAATTCCAGCTAGTCAGGAGGCTGAGGCAGGAGAATAGCTTGAACCCGGGAGGCGGAGGTTGTAGTGAGCTGAGATTGTGCCACTGCACTCCAGCCTGGGTGACAGAGTGAGACTCTGTCTCAAAAAAAAAAAAAAGACACATGACTGATCTGACTGTATTTGAGTTCTTTTGCAAAGCAGACACTTCATAAAAAATTATGTTTCAGGGCCGGGTACAGTGGCTCACGCCTGTAATTCCAGGACTTTGGGAGGCCGAGGTGGGCAGATCATGAGGTCAGGAGATCGAGAACATCCTGGCTAACATGGTGGAACCCTGTCTCTAGTGAAAATACAAAAAATTAGCCAGGCATGGTGGCGGGTGCCTGTAGTCCCATCTATTCTGGAGGCTGAGGCAGGAGAATCATTAGAACCTGGAAGGCGGAGGTTGCAGTGAGCTTAGATTGCGCCACTGCACTCCAACCTGGGTGACAGAGTGAGACTGCATCTCAAAAAAAAAGTTATGTTCCAGAGAAAAGTAAGTGATTTTTCTGTTACCTTTTGTGTTGGAATATGCATTCCGCTTTTTCTCCATGAGTGTGACAGCTGGGGCGCAGGCTCTGTTATGCTCACACCAATACACAGAACAAGGCCAGGATATGTGCTCTGAAAACTCATGAAAAAATTTAATTTTTCATATCGATCACCTTTATACCTAGTGCTGGTGGGAGAATTTGTTATTTCAACAAAACTTCACAAAGGCCTTTCATGTTGCTTTTGGTCTCTAAAACAAGTAGAATCCTGAATTGAGAGCTAGGTTTTGGTGACCCATGAGATGTTAAATTGGAACAGTGTATGTTACTAAATTTTTCTTAGTTGCGTTCTTTCTGCAAGTTCTGCCTGCCTTTCAGGACCTTGCTTGTTGTTCTCCTAGGCTTTTACCTTTGCATAGTAGGAGCTTTCTGTAGTCTACAGGAATCTGCAAATGGATAGCTCTGACCAGCCTGACAATCAATAAAAGTAGCAATAAATAGTTGATTCTCATTTCTTCCTGTTATAGCTATTTGTTTCTAAAGCAAATGTTTGCTTATTTATTTATTTGTCTTTTTTTTTTTCCAACTTCTAAGTTCAGGGGGTATGTGTGTCAGTTTGTTACACGGGTAAATTGCGTGTCACTGAGGTTTGGTGTACAAGTAATCCCATCAACCAGGTAATGAGCAGACTACCCAGTAGGTAGTTTTTCAGCCCCCACCCTCCTCCCATGCACCCCCTTTAGTGGCCTCTCAGTGTCTGCTGTTCCCATTTTTTTTTTTTTTTTGAGATGGAGTTTTGCTTTTGTTGCTCAGGCTGGAGTGCAATGGCGTGATCTCAGCTCACCGCAACCTCCGCCCCCCAGGTATAAGCGATTCTTCTGTCTCAGCCTCCCAAGTAGCTCGGATTACAGGCATGTGCTACCACACCCCGCTAATTTTTTTTGTATTTTGTAGAGACGGAGTTTCACCATGTTAGTCAGGCTGGTCTCCAACTCCTGACCTCAGGTGATCCGCCCGCCTCGGCCTCCCAAAGGGCTGGGATTACAGGTGTGAGTGACCACGCCCAGCCTGTTGTTCCCATTTTTATGTTTGTGAGTACGCAGTGTTTAGCTCCCACTTTTAAGTGAGAACATGTGGTATTTGGTTTTCTGTTCCTGTGTTACTTAGAATAATGGTCTCTAGCTTTATCCATGTTGCTGTAAAGGAGGTGATTTTCTTCTTTTCTATGGCTGTGTGGTATTTCATGGTATATACACAACTTGCCAAGACTGAGTCAGGAAGAAATCGAAATCCTGAACAGACCAATATTGAGTTCTGAAACTGAATCAGTAATAAAAAGCCTACCAACTGAAAAGAGCTCTGGACCAGATGGATTCACAGCTGAATTCTACCAGATGTACAAAGAAGAGCTTGTAGCAATCCTACTATAACTATTCCAAAGAATCGAGGAGGAAGGACTTCTCCCTAACTCATTCTATGAAGCTAGCATCACTCTGATACCAAAATCTGGCAAAGACACAACAAAAAAAGCTCTTACAGGCCAATATCCTCTATTAACATACATGCAAAAATCCTCAACAAAACACTAGGAAATTGAATCCAGCAGCACATCAAAGAGTTAATTCACCATGATCGAGTAGACTTCATTCCTAGGATACAGGGCTGGTTCAAAATATGCGAATCAATAAATGTGATTTACCACATAAGCAGAATTAAAAACAAAAACTGATTATCTCAATAGACAAAGTAAAAGCTTCTTATAAAATTCAACATCCCTTGATGATAAAAACCCATCAGCAAACAAGGCACCAAAGGGCCATATCTCAAAATAGCAAGAGCCATCTATGACACACCCACAGCCAATGTCACACTGAATGGGCAAAGGCTGGAACCATTCCCCTTGAGAACTGGAACAAGACGAGGCCATCTAGTCTCACCACCCCCATTTGACATAGCACTGGAACGCCTGGCCAGTGCACTCAGGCAAGAGAAAGAAATAGAAGCCATCCAAATAGGAAAAGAAGCCAGATTCTCTTTCTTCATTGATGATATGATTCTATACAAATGTTTATTTAAAATAAATCTTTCAAGTTTGATTTATATCATCACTTACAGTCTTGCTGCATCACCATTATTACTTAAATATTTTGCTTATTTAATTGAAGATACGATTGATTTTTTTTTAAGTAAAAAGTTATTCATGTGAAAAATGTATGTGATAGAGAAGGGTAAAAAGTTGAAAACTAAAGGTTACAAGCTCCTTTTTATGTGTTAATGAGTTGAAATGTATACTTCCAGATGTTTTTATACACATACGTATACATACTAAACCATATATAATAAAGTATGATTTTTTTCACAAAAAAATGTGGACATACTGTGCATATTGCCCTATGCCTTCCTTTTTTTCATTCAATTATATATCATGGACATCTTTGCATGCCATAATATGCAGACCTACAGCATTCTCTTTTTTTTGAGACAGGGTCTCACGCTTGCCCGGGTTGGTGTGATCATCGCTCACTGCAACCTCAGCCTCTTGAGCTCAAGCAAACCCCCAACTCAGCCACCCAAGTAGCTGGGACTACAGGCCTGCGCTACCATGCCTGGCTAATTTTTTGTAGAGTCAAGGGTTCACTACATTGTCCAGGTTGGTCTCAAATTCCTGAGATCAAGCAATCCACCTGCCTCAGCCTCCCAAAGTTCTGGAATGCAGGCGTGAGCCACCGTGCTCAGCCTACAGTAATCTTTATTATGGCTGCATAATATTCTATAGAGATACCTTATGTTATTTCACTGATTCCAATGCTGATTGACACTTAAATGGTTTCAAATTTTTGGTTATTAAAATATGCATCCATATTTTAATGTAATTTCACTGTATTTACAAGTTTAAGATCATTGTAGACATCCGTGTCTCTATCTTATTTAATATTGATGCCTTTCAACCAAGAATGCCCCTAAACATTACCCAATTGTAATGCTCTTAAATGTCTCTTTTTTTCTACTTTAGAGAGCGTTTCAGTGGTCTACATTGCACTATTGTTTGCAAAAGGGATTATAAGCATTTCCAATGCATTAGCACTTTGAGGGTGTATTGGTCACTGCTATCAGTCATAGGCACTAGCACATGGGAGAGATGGAGGGGAGCGTGAGGATTCCTCAAGTTTTGTTTGATAATTAATTGACGTTGAACATTTCAAGTGTTTGTTTTCTTTTTTAGTGAATTGTGTGAATCTGTTTTGCTCATTTATCTCTTGATGACTTGATTTTTTAGTGTTTGATAATTTTATATATTATAGATATTATACTTTGTGGTATTTCATGTGAATATTTTCTTCAGCCTCTTTGACTATTATTTTGTTGCACATGCTTTTTTACTTCGATCGATTCAAATGTGTTAAACTTTTTGATATGTCACAGTTCTGAGAATTATGTCTCCAGTATTCTGACATTCAGTTCTTTCTTCAGTTTCATTTTTCTCCACTACAAATAAATGGATATATAATGATTTCTTAGTACTCAAAATTGATTCTTCAGCACCAGGGAAGTTTTTAGCCATGAGCCATCAGCTGTGGTAATACCCTTGGGAAGTATTTACTTCTGGTTGAAGCGAATCATTTACATCCCATATTACCAAGGACTAAATGGATGTAAGAAATATTACAATTTAATACTGTTGGCAGGAAGCAGGTTCTTAACACCATGAATCATGCTACCCATTTTAGAAAGCCTATTATAATTAGAAGCAATAATGCTTACACAGATTGACAAGTTATCAGTCTGTGTGAAGTATCGTTTTCTTTCACATCTTTGTGTATATAATTCAAATAGAAACGTAAATACAACAATCTTTCATTGTTGCCAGCTGGATGATGGTTCTTTTTCCATACCCTTAATATGTGTCTTTTCTACTCATCAGGTAGTGATAGGGACAGGAGGTAGTGAAATTCCAGGCGAAAGAGGGTGGATCCCCAGTGACGGCCCCACCCTCAAACCTAGAACTGCAGCCCAAAGTGAGAATATGCATTCCTGTTTTCCCCCTGGAATGTTCCCTTTTCCAAAACCACCCATGGCCTACCCTACATGCCCATCCTGTGCTCATAAAAACCCCAGGTTCCACACAGCAGAGAAGAGAAGAGGAAAAGAAGAGGAGAAGCAGTGGGACGCCAGAGACTATGGTTGGAGGTTGGAGAGAAGCAGCTTGACTTCAAGGGATGGCTTGCTGGTGTTGCTTCAGAGAGAAGTCCGGCCAGGGATGGCCAGACTCTGGGGAAATATTACCTTTCTACTCCATCCCCTTTTCATCTCTCCTTCCCGCTGAGAACCATCAGCAATAAAATCCCCCACATTTACCATCTCTGATTTGTTTGCGTGACCTCATTCCTCCTCGAGGCGGGACAAGAACTCAGGTGCAGGTGCAAAAGGCTGTCATGTGGACCCTCCACTGAGCTGTTAACACTTAAGCCATCCGTGGACAGCAAAGCTAAAAGAGCACCGACTGTAACACTTTCTGGGGCTTTAGGGTTTGCAGGCACCCCAGATGCTGCCACAGGGCCACAGGGAGTTTTGTTTCTGCCAGCATCCAAAAGCGCTTGTTCTGGCTCCTGCATCCACTCACCCATGCTCCCCCTTCTTCGAGGGGTGGAACACAGTGGGACGGAGTGAGTGGAGTCAGCCCTTGCTGGCACTGAAGTGGCCGGCAGTTCTAGCACCCGGGCGCTCCAGCTCCTACCTGTGAAGGAGCCGGGAGGTTTCCTGCTTCAGTAGGTTTTCCAAATGCTCAAAACTGGTGGTGGGTGATGTGGTTTTGATCTGTCAGCTATTCTCTTAGTATCTGTGGAGTGTAGGGAATGTAAATCCCTCTATCAGCTGTACCAGAAAACCTAGTCTATAACCTCCACAGTTTACATTGAACTTTATTGCTTAATGTACAATGCGACAGATTGAGGGTCCAGAGTGCTCAGGAATTGTTGATGAAGATCCTCTGTCAGTGATTTCAGAGCTTGGCAGCACATTCAGAGACCATTTGCTTCCAGGTGCTTTTGAGAGGTGAGGGATGCTGGGGGAAACTTAAGAGTCTTCCTGTTTAAATTTTATAAAAAGGCTGAGACTATTTCTTTTGTGATTGGTTTCCTTTTTGCCATAAATGTTCCCTCTGTGTCAGTTTTTTTCTTTTTAATGTTTAATAAATGTAGTTCCTAAACATTTTGACTAAAGAACTAGAAGATAATAATCACATGAACTCAGTTTGAGCTGGAAGCAATGTGGAGGATATTGGAAATCTTCCTTTCATGAATGAAGAAACTGAGGCATGCAGAGATTGAATGACTTGGTCAAGGCACACAGCTGATGATTGGTAGGTCTGGCTTTCCCAAGCCTGTCTTCCTGTTACTTCTCCAGCTGGGTACTTGGCATACGGTGCTCTTTGTCAGTGTGGACAGTACATTCTGAGAAACTGGAAGAAGGGACCCACATTGGGAATGAACTTCGGCTGACTTGCCTCTATCAATTACACAACTCCAGGTGGATGCAGAGTGTGAGGGTGAGTAGTTTATGAATATGACTTATCCTGTGGTCTCCTGAAATCATTTCTTATATGCCTTCATCATGAATCCAACCACAATGGGTTCACATTCCTGGTTCCTTATTGGCCCAGGAATTTGTATTTAGTTTAAAAACATAGAATGGCCCAGACATGGTGGCTCATGCCTGTAATCCCAGCACTTTGGAAAGCCAAGGTGGATGGATCACTTAAGGTCAGGAGTTTGAGACTACCTGGCCAACATGGTGAAACCCCATGTCTACTAATAATACAAAAATTAGCTGGGTGTGGTGGCACACGCCTGTAATCCTAGCTACTTGGAAGGCTGAGGCACAAGTATCACTTGAACCTGGGAGGCAGAGGTTACAGTGAGCCGAGACTGTGCCACTGCACTCTGGGTGACAAAGTGAAATTGTGTCTCTAAATAAATAAATAAATAAAATCAAAGCGTAGAATGAGGGTTGAAGCTGAAAAGAAGCAAATCTACAACTTAAAAAGCCATCGAGGCCAGGCACTGTGGCTCATGCCTGTAATCAGCACTTTGGGAGGCCGAGGCAGGCGGATCACCTGAAATCAAGAGTTTGAGACCAGCATGGCCAACATGGTGAAACCCTGTCTCTGCTACAAATAGAAAAATTAGCTGGACATGGAAGGCACCTGTAGTCCCAGCTACTCAGGAGGCTGAGGCAGAAGAATCCTTTGAACCTGGGAGGCGGAGGTTACAGTGAGCTCAGATCGCACCACTGCACTCTAGCCTGGGTGACAGAGTGAGATTCTGTCTCAAAAGAAAATAAGTAGGTAAAACAAAAGAAGCCATTCCATAAGTTATACATTGAGACTATGTTTGCATGTTAATATTCAGACACTGTAAGTGAATAAATATCTTCTACAAGGAAATCATAATATTAAGAGTAAAGTGTATCTTTAAAAATATTTCACTTTCTAACCTAGCAGAGAGTAAAATCAACTTTGATTTTTTAGTGTATACGGTACTATGACTTTTAACAAATGTAAGATTTGTGTAAACTACCACCATAATCAGAATACAACACAGTTTTATTATCCCCCAAAAGTCGCTTTATTTACATCCTCAACTCCTGAACTCTGGCAACCACTGATCTGTTCTTGCCAGCATAGTTTTGTCTTTTTGGGGATGTCATATAATGAAATCGTTTAGTATGTAACCTTTTGAGAGTGTCTATTTTAACTCAACTTAATACCTTTGAGATTTATCCAAACTGTTATGTATATCAATAGTTGGTTCCTGTTTATTCTCGCATAGTATTCCATTATATGGCTGTACCACAGTTTGTTTATTTGTTCTTCTTTTGAGGGATGTTTGAGTCGGTTCCAGGTTTTGGCAGTTATGACTGGAAATGCCATAAATATTTGCATACAGGTTCTTGTGTGTTTTTATTTTTATTTTTTTTCTGACCAGATGCTGGCAAACTCTTTCTGTAAAGGACCAGAGAGTAAATATCTTTGGCCTTGCTGACCATGTGGTCTCAGTTGCAGCTATTCCACTCTGCTGTTAGAACACAAATGCAGCCATAAACAATACACCAATGAAAAGGACCTGGGAACTATGGGGCTGCTGCTGGATTTGGCCTGAGGACATAGGTTGAATCCTGTTCAAGGGTAAATACTTAGGTATAGGATTGCTGGGTCATATGGCAAGCATATGTTTAATTTATAAAAAATTGTCAAACTGTTTTTCAAGACTGATTATACCATTGTACTCCTACCAGCGATGTGTAAGAGTTCTGGTTCCTCTATGTTCTTGTAAAAATTTGGTATAAGCAGCATTTTAAACTTACACTATTCTAATAGGTATACAGTAGTATGTCATCCTGGTTTTAGTTTGCATTTCCCTAATGGGTAATGATGTCAGATACCTTTTCATGTGCTTGTTTGACGTTTTTATGTCTTTTTTTAGTAATGTGGCTTTTCAAGTCTTTTAACCATTTTTCAAAATTGTGTTATTTACTTACAGTTGAGTTTTGACAGTTTTTAATATAGTCTGGATACATGACCTTTGTTGGATATGCGATTTGAAAATATTATCTCGCAGTGGGTAGCTTGTTTTTTTTTCATTCTCTTTGTAGCGTCTTTTGCAGAAAAATATTTTTCATTTTGCTGAAGTCAGTTTATCAGTTTTTTCTTTTATGGAGCATGCTTTTGGTGTCATGTCTAAGTATTTTTGCCCAACTTCAGATCCCAAAGGAATTTTCCTATGTTTTTTCCTAAAATTTTGATAGCTTTATATTTTACACTTAGATTTATTATCTATTTTAAATTAATTTTTGATGTGTGCAGTGTAGAGTACAACTAATTATGTTGTGTGAGGTATAGATTGCAACTTATTTTTTGTGTATGAGTGTTCAGTTGTTCTAACATCATTTTCTGAAAAAACCACCTTTTCAAATTGAATTGCATTAGTATCTGTGAAAGGAATCATATGGCCGTATTTCCGTGGGTCTACTTTTGGATTCTGTTCTGGTCTGCTTCTTTTTTCTTTTGCTAATACCACATGGTCTTGATTACTGTAGCTTTCTAGTAAGTCTTCAAATTAGGTAGTGTATTCCTTTAGTATTTTTCTTTTTCAAAATTGTTTTAGTTGTTCTAGTTCCTTTGCCTTTCCCTAAGAATTTTAGAATCAACTTGTCTATATCTAGAAAAAAAATCTTAAATCTATAGATAAATTTAGGGAGATGTACATCTTTCCTATGTTTAGTCTTTCAATTCTTGAATGCAGTATGTCTCTCCATGTATTTAGATCTTCTTTAACTTGTTTTATCAGTGTTTTGAAGTTTTCAGCATACTGTCAATGCACACATTTTATTAGATCTACCTGCATTTAATGTTTTGGAACAATTGTAAATGCTTTATAAAACTTATTTCCAATTATACATTGTCAATGTATAAAAATATGGCTGATTTTAGTGTGTTTATCTTATACCTGCATACTTGATATTTTTACTTATTAGTACTAGGAGTTTCATTTTTACTTTTTTGTAGATTCCTTGAAATTTTCTATTTAGATAATTATATCATCTGCAAAAAAGGACAGTTTTATTTCTTCCTTTTCAATCTGTATGCCTTTTATTTCTTCTTACATTGCTATACTGTCTAAGACTTTTAGTGTAATGTTGAATAGGAATGGCGAGAGTGAGTATTCTTATGAGCCCCCAGGAATCTATTTATAGTTTGCTAAGATTTTTATTAAACATGAATGGATATTGAATTTTGACAATTGTCAATTGATGTGATCATGTATTTTTAATTGTTTATACTCTTAATATGTTAGATTGCATAGTTGATTTCTGAGTACTAAACTAGCCTTACATTCCTAGGACAAACTCACTTTGTTTATGGTGTAATATTTTTTCATATATTTAGCTGGATTCTTTTTACTAGTATTTTGTTGAGGATTTTTGCATCATGTTCATGAAGAACATTGGTCTATAGTTTTCTCCTTTTATATTTTCTTTGGTTTTGGTATCAGGATAATGTTGGCCTTATAAAATAACAAGAATTATTACTTTCTCTTATATTTTCCAGACGACTTTGTGTGGAATTGGAGTTATTTCTTCTTTAAATGTTTGGTAGAATTTGTTAGTAAAACTATCTGGGCCTGGAGGCTTGTTCTTCAGAGAAGGATTGTAAATTATGGATTCTGTTTCTATAACAGTTAGAGTACTATTCAGTTTATCTTTTTTCATTTTGAATAAGGTTTGGTAGTTTAGGGAGGAATTGATGAATTTCATCTAAATTGAAAGATTCATGTACATAAAGTTGTTGTATTATTTATTATTCTTTTAATGTCTGTGGAATCTAGTGATATCTCCTCTTTCAGTTCTGATATTGGTAATTTGTGTCTTCTCTCTTTTTATATCAGCATTTCTAGAGGTTTATATATTTTATTGATTTCTTTTTCAAATAATCAGCTTTTTGTTTTATTTATTTTGCCTTTGTAATGTTTTCAATTTCATTGATTTCTGATTTATTATTTCTCTACTTCTGCTTGCCATGCCTATTCATTGTTTATCTCTTTTTGTATGAGGTAGAAACTAAGGTTATTGCTTCGATACCTGCCTTCGTTAGAAATAGAAGCATTTAATTTAATGATGTAACATCCTTTGAAGCACTGCTTTGTCTGCATCCTACAAATTTTGACATGCTCTATTTTCATTTTTGTTCCATTCGTAATATTTTCAAATTCTTTTTTGAAGCATCCTCTTTAAGTCTTGGATTATTTAGAATTGCATTGTTTAATGTCTAAATGTTTAAAGATTTTCTTGTCATCTTTCCATTGTTGATTGCTAGTTATAGTCAGAGGATATACTTCATGTTTTCTGAACCAGAGTATGGTTTATCCTAGTGAATGTTCCATGTGCATTTGAAATACATGAGTATTCTGTTGTCATGGGGTATGGTATTCTATTAATTTCAAGTAGTTCCCGTTGGATACTGGCATTGTTCCGGTATGGTATTCTATTAATTTCAAGTAGCTCCCGTTGGATACTGGCATTGTTCCGTTCTGCTACTGAGAAAGTGGTATTGAAGTCTCCAACTGTAATTGTGGATTGGTGGCCGGGTGCGGTGGCTCACACCTGTAATCTCAGCACTGTGGGAGGCCAAGGCGGGTGGATCACTTCAAGTCAGGAGTTTGAGACCAGCCTGGCCAACATAGTGAAACTCTGTGTTAACTAAAAAACACAAAAATTAGCTGAACATGATGGTGCATGCCTGTAATCCCAGCTACTTGGGAGGCTGAGGCAAGAGAATTGCTTGAACCCGAGAGGCTGAGGTTGGTTGCAGTGAATGGAGATCGCACCGCTGCACTCTAGCCTAGGCAGCAAAGCAAGACTCCCATTAAAAAAAAAAAAATCATGGATTGATCTGTTTCTTTTTTCAGTTCTTTTTTTTCATGTGTTTTGAAGCTCTACTGTTAGGTAATATACATTTAGTATGTTATGTTTTCTTGATGAATTGACCCTTCACCATTATGTAATGTCTCTCTGTATCCTTGGTGGTTGTTTTTGCTCTGAAATCTACTTTGTCTGATATTAATATATCTACTCTAGCTTGTTTTTGATTCATGTTGACATGGTATATCTTTTTTACATTTTGCTTTTAATCTATTTATATAATTATATTTGATTTGAATGATCTGTAGATAGCACATAATTGGCTTTTTAAAATAATGCAATCCTTATAATCTCTGTTTTTAGTTGATACATTTAGAACATTCATATTTAATATAATTATTAATATGCTATTCTTTAGATAAATCATTTTATTATCTATTTTTTGTTTTCCTAACCTTTCTAAGTTATTTGAACATGTTTTAGTATTCCATTTTAATTTAATTATTGTGCTTTTGACTCTGTCTTTGTATATATATTTTTAGTGGCTCCTCTGCCAGATATATGTATTGCGCATATTTTCTCCCTCCGTCTGTTGCTTGACTTTTTATTTCCTTAGCCATGTCTTTCTGAGCAGAAGTTTTAAAGTTTAATTTCTCTGAATGGTGTTGCTTTCTATGCTCTATTTAAGAAATCTTTTTCTACCCTCAGTTTGCAAAGATATTTTCTCATGTTTTCTTCTAGAAGTTTTATAGTTTTAGCTTTTATGTTCATGCCCACAATCAATTTCTAGTTACTATTTGTATATGATGTGATGTGGGAGTCAGAGTCCATTTTTTCTTACAGTTCACTCTTCAGTTATTCCATCACCACTTTTGAAAAAGATTTTCCTTTGGCTCTTGAAATACCTTGCCATCTTTGTTGAAAATCAATTGACCATATATGCGTAGGCCTATTTCTGCATTTTATGTTGTGTGCCATTGTTTGACTACCCTTATATCAATTTTAATTACTACTGAAATTTTGTATTCATGGGCAATTTACTTTTGTTTTTCTAGTTATATTTTATTTCCAACTGCATCTTCATCAGTTTTCTTAAGAATGCTTTGAGCCTTTCTTTTTGCTGTTTGTAGTATATTTATATACATGCTTGCTGTTTGTCATATTGCTCAGCTTAATATGTACAGCTTTATCTACTACTATTATTTGTTTTGACAAAATAAAGCTGATTTCTTTCCCGTGTTAAATGAGACCTATTTGCCTTTCTCTCTGAGCTGCAGTTTGAAGACATTGAGTATTATATGTAAGTTTTCTATGATCTGAAGGTGCTTGGTAGGTAAAGGGGTATGAGGATGGAGATTGGCTGAGCCCGAGGGTAGCCTGTTTTGAGAAACCTGAGCTGTGCTTTCTCTTCTGAGATTTAGTTAAAGGTCTTTTTTTTTTTTGAGACGGAGTTTCACTCATGTTACCCAGGCTGGAGTGCAATGGCGTGATCTCGGCTCACCGCAACCTCCGCCTCCTGAGTTCAGGCAATTCTCCTGCCTCAGCCTCCTGAGTAGCTGGGATTACAGGCACGCACCACCATGCCCAGCTAATTTTTTGTATTTTTAGTAGAGACGGGGTTTCACCATGTTGACCAGGATGGTCTCGATCTCTTGACCTCGTGATCCACCCGCCTCGGCCTCCCAAAGTGCTGGGATTACAGGCTTGAGCCACTGCGCCCGGCCTAGTTAAAGGTCTTAAACCAGGGCCTGTCTCCTCAGGGTGTGTCTTTTCCCATGGGTTGGAGGCTAGTCTCAGGTTTGAAGCATTTCCCTGGTTCATAGAGAACTGCCCAAAGAACATGCTCTTATCGGTTTTGATGGCCTCAGCTGAGGTCTAGAGCTACTGCAGCGATGGTTAAGACTCATCTGTACCAATGCCATTTTGCTTGAGTTTTCTACGCTATTATCCATTTCCTCATCTTGCTTTTCTTGAAACTGGAGTCTATGAGTGAGAATTATCAGTATATTTTCATCTTCTGTAGGCCAGGCATTCTGCAAAAGTCATTTCTTTTCTTTTTTGAGGTTGATGGATGAAGTTTTATCTACTTCCTTTTTCTTTTTTCTTGGGGCGGGAGGGAGAGGAGAAGGCTGTTTTTTCATCAGTGTGTTAGGTATTAATGAAATGTGGCTGGACCCTGGTCCTCGTGCTCTGCCGTATTTAACACAGATGTTGCACAGCATGGCTTATCCCTTCTTTTCTGCCTTTTATAAATTTACCTTCTGATTTTGTATTTCATATACCATATTATTGACTTGAGTTTTATGCTTTTCCCAAGTACTGACTGCAGAACTAGTTCTTTGAAAATTGGGACATTGTTACCAGGAAATAGAAGTGGCAGTAAAGAGAACCAAAGTCTTAGATAAACTATACTCTGGGGAAACTGGGGTTTATTTTTAAGGAAAATTGAATTATAAGTGCTCATTGTGTCTAGGAAAGAAGTGAGTAAGAAGATAATTTAATATCTGAAAGAAGCGGCTTGCTGAATATAATGCTCTTACTGACCTGACAATAAAGGAATGAGCTGAAGAAGAAACATTAATGTCTTCCTTTCCTGGAAGACATGGGATATATTCAGAAGAAATATTTTAATTTCATTGCCAACAGTGATTTCAAAAGTATCTAATACGATGGGCCTTGGAAAGAGTGGTATGTCATCTTTTGTGTTGCTGCTTGTTTCTGTGGCATTTTCTAGATCTTTATTTCTGATTTAGCAGACGGTTTGCTCTAACTAGACAAAAGAGTCCTCCATGGATAAGGTTACACAAAAACAGCACGTTTAGACGACAGCCTGCGTCGGTGACATTTTGCTGTAGGCCTCTTTGTTAGAAGCTTCTCTTACTGCAGAAACACCGTTGGGGATTAGTGGCTCACAGCATCTCCAATGGAAGCAAAAACTACCAGAAAATGGGAAATGGAGCCAGAAACCACAAACAAAAGAGACCATGGCAGTACTACACAGTGGGCCAATTTTCAGATGGTCAGTCTTTCTCAGCAGTCATGATGAGGAGGCACTTGGAGCCAGTTATCCTGAATTTTGCAACATATCAATTACCTCCTTTGTCTCTTCTTCAGTATTCTGCTTTCTTCACTTAAACCTTCTCTTTAGCTTATGAACGCCAAACAGTCTTCCTGCCCTATGAAAAATCCTGTCTGATTTTACTGCTGCCCTTCGCTCTGTGCTGATTCTGCTCAGTGCCAGCTTGGTTGAACGCAGCTCCAGTCTTGCTTCCTTTGGTGTTTTTTCGGGTTGTGTTGATAGATGACTGTGGGCCAGGCCCCAGATCGTCCCTTTCTTCCTTAAATGTTGGTGAACTGAGAGAGAAGGGGCATTTGGCACTCTGTACCCATCTCTCCCTGGGTGGCCTTGTCCCATCCCAGGCTTCAGCCATCACCTCTGTGGGTGGTACCTAAATCTCTGTTCCCATTCCTATCCCTTCTCCTGAGCTCCATGGCACATTTTCAGCCACAGTTAAAAACATACCTGGTTGTCCCATAAACATCTCAAGGTCACCACATGCACTGTGAAGCTCGCCTTCATTCACGTCAGCATCTCCCATGGTGAGGGTGCTGTTCTGACAGCTGCGTCCTCCTGACATTTCAGGCTTGGAAACGCTGTAGGAGACTTCGGTTCTTCCCTCTCCTTTCCTCACTGTCCTACCCACCTGCTGTGCTCCCTGTTCCTGTCCCCATACCATCAGTCACTAACAATTAATTTTCCCCTCTGCAATTTCTCCTGCATTGGTCCTAAATCCCTTCTATTCTCTCTATTACCCGCCTTCATTCATGTTCTCTTGCCAGCACATTGCTAGTGCTTCCTAAATAGTCTTTCTCCATCATCTCCCTTCCTTTAATCCCCTTGACTCTTCTGTCCAGATTTCCCACCTTGACACAGATGTCTCTGATCCTACCAGCCCCCTTTTCCTGCCTTTCCTACTCATTCAGGAGCTTTCAATGGTGCATGCCCTTTGATTGACATTTTCCACTTCTGCTAGGATTTATCTTGCAGAATTACACAAATGTGTGTGCACAAATTCTGACACACAGTTTACTGACATATTTGCTGTCATGTTTGGTAACAGCAAAAGTGGGTAGTAACCTCTATGTCCATCAATAGGGCACTGCTTAAATAAATTACGGTATAGTCATCTAATGCATAGAATAGCCTGTGGCTATTAATAATAATGAGGTATGTGTCTATTTGCTGATATGGAACAAACTCCAAGGTATGTTGGTAATTTTTTTTTTTTTTTTGAGACAGCGTTTCGCTCTTCTTA
Source organism: Sapajus apella (assembly GCF_009761245.1). NCBI lineage: Eukaryota > Metazoa > Chordata > Mammalia > Primates > Cebidae > Sapajus > Sapajus apella. The sequence continues at coordinate 10,011,311 of NW_022437012.1, read as the reverse complement.
CCCAGGCTGGAGTGCAATGGTGTGATCTCGGCTCATCGCAACCTCCGCCTCCTGTGTTCAGGCAATTCTGCTGCCTCAACCTCTTGAGTAGCTGGGATTACAGGCACACGCCACCATGCCCAGCTAATGTTTTGTATTTTTAGTAGAGACGGGGTTTCACCATGTTGACCAGGATGGTCTCGATCTCTTGACCTCGTGATCCACCTGCCTCGGCCTCCCAAAGTGCTGGGATTACAGGCGTGAGCCACCGCGCCCGGCCTATTGGTAAATTTTTTAAAAGGTGAGAGGCAAAACAGTGTATATATTAAATACATTTCTGTATGTGTTAAAAAGCACGATGAATATTCATCAAATATTTTTGGAAGATTACTTAACCCTGTTTTGTGCAATTTAGTTTTTTAAGCCATGTACAGTAAGTCCCACTTGATATAAGCAAGAGCTGAGTTCCTAAGGCATATTTCTCATTACAAACACATCATCAAACTCCCATATAAAGACCCAAAACACTTCTAATGTTAAACATTGAAATAAATGTGAGCTGCACATACATTTAAGAAAGTTTAAGAAAAAACAAGTAAGAGAATTATTTACCCAGTTTTTGGTGAATTGGTAAGTGATGGTGGTTGCAGTGGTGGTGGGTGCAATCAAGGAATAAATGTTTGCAAAGCAAAAATCATCAGGAGCACCTCCTACCACTAAGCAGCTCAAAAACAATCACAAATAGGGTGGACTCACTGTGCACACTCAGCCTGCATGAGATATTGTTGTGAATTTATATGATTATAGTAGACTTGATGAATTTTTATTTTATAATAATTTATATTCATTCATTCATTTATTGATTTATTCATTTTTTTGAATCCATTTATTTTAGTTCTGAGTCGAGGGTGGCTGGAGCACATCCTGGCAGCAAAGGATGCCAGGCAGGAACCAGCCCTGGACTGGATGCCATCCCATCTCAGGGCACACTCAGGCACACCCACACTCACCCTGTAGTATAAGTGGTGACCATGTAGACTTGACAGTTCACCTCACATGCACAGCTTTGGGGTATGGGAAGAAACTGGAGTTCCCAGAGGAAACCCATGCAGACTTGGGGAGAACGAGCCAACTTCACGTAGACAGTGGCCCTGGCTGGGAATTGGATGATCTTTCTCATCAACATTTCATAATCGCCCAACAGTTCACCTTGCCTGCTGCCTAGACAGAGCCAATTTATCAAGACAGAGGAACTGCAATAGAGAAAGAGTAATTTACTCAGAGCTGGCTATGTGGGAGACTCGAGTTTTATTATTACTCAAATCAGTCTTTCTGAGCATTCGGGGATTAGAGTTTTTAAGGATAATGTGGTGGGTAGGGGGCCAGTGAGTCAGAAGTGCTGGTTGGTTGGGTCAGAGATGAAATTATAGGGAGTTTAAACCATCCTTTTGCACTGAGTCAGTTCCTGGGTGGGAACCACAAGACCAGATAAGCCTGTTTATTGATCTGGATGGTGCCAGCTGATCCATCAAGCGCAGGGTCTGCAAAATATATCAAGCGCTGTTCTTAGGTTTTACAATAGTGATATTACCCCCAGGAGCAATTAGGGGAGGGTCAGAATCTTGTAGCCTCCAGATGCATGTCTCCTAAACCATAATTTCTAATCTTTTAGCTAACTTGTTAGTCCTGCAAAGGCAGTCTAGTCCCAGGCAGGAAGGGGGTTTGTTTTGGGAAAGGGCTGTTATGGTCTTTGTTTTAAACTATAAATGAAGTTCGCCCCAAAGTTAGTTCACCCTATGCTCAGGAGTGAATAAGGACAGCTTGGAGGTTAGAAGCAAGATGAAGTTGGTTAGGTCAGATCTCTTTCACTCCCTGAGTTATGATTTTGCAGTGGCAGTTTCAATGGTAATGAAATGACGTCGAAGGAAAGATACTATTTGAGGAGCTGCTGTACATGTTTACGTTTTCCCTAAAGGAACCTAGGTGTGTAAATAAATCAACAAAACCTTGCAGGCACTTCATATGGACTATAGAAACAAGTCTGGATTTCTGAACCAGCCTTCCATTAAAGCACCTTTGGATTTGGTGCCTGTGCGTGGACTTCGCCAACCAGCCTGAGCCCAGTGAGGAAAGACACAGACTTCTGATCACTGGAGTGGTGCGGTGGGCACAGCCGTGACAGAGTGCACTTAGTGCTAGACCAGGTAGACCCTTGGTCCACATGTCCTCATGTCAGTTACTGGATTGCAGAGACAATGCAGAGAGTTCCGTGGGGGAAGGGAAAAGGAAGATGGCCAGAGATGCATGAGTCAGGAGAGGGAGCGCCAGCCAGCAGCCACATACCTTCTGATACAGAGGGCTCAGGGGATTTTAACCACCAGACCATTCTGTTGTCTGCCCCTGCAGTGTCAACCTGTGTGTTGTTTATGGGGTCTCTGCTTGCTGATTTGAGTACGGGCCCGCACCCACAGGGTCTTTTCCACTTGGAACACTCTTTCCCAATCCCTGCATTTGCCAATCTTGCTCCTGCTTCAAGGCTGGCTGAGATCCCATGTTCATCTTTCCTTGCTCCTGGCTATAAGTACTCACCCTCTGCTCTCTGATGCTGGTAGCCTTTATCTGTGTCTGGGTTTCCATATTTCTCTCTTTCTACATGGGCTTATTGGGTTTTTCCTTGTCTTATCTTCCCTGCTAAAGACTTTAATGACATCCTGATAAGACCAGAGTCATTCAACTTTGTGTCTCCTCTATTCCAGTGAAGGCGTTTTCCAGCACTCTGGCAGTATTGAATCCTTGGTCTGGTCCCTCTAGTATAATACTGGTTAGTCCAAGGATCTTAGAAGATTTTGTCACTCTGAGATACCTCAAATGGCGACTCAACTGATGATTGATGGAAAAGGGATAGAGAAGGACGAATTGCTATTCCTTTAGCAAAGGAAGTAGGAGACATTTTAAGGGGGCAATTTTGGAATGGGGTGGGAGCCTGAGGGTGGCTCAGGGATGCACAGGGCCAACAGATAGAAGAGGCCCCTACGGAGCACTGGGAACAAGTACCTGCCACCAGGAAATCAGGTTGTAGTGTTCCTGTTCTCTGGTCACCACAGGAAGCTCAGCAAGGAGTCAGAGACTATAATTCTCTCAATTTGCAATGTAGATGGATTTTCATAAATGTTTTTACTTAGATGTTTCTTTAACTTGCTTATTATTTTCCATGAGAATGTTCCATGTTTTTAAGCCAATCTCACTGACTTTCTTCCTGCCCCCTTCTCCCTCAACAACGACACGTTACACGTGTGAAGCCAGTTGTTACACTCGAGAGTCTTCTGGCTGAGATTCTTTAAAATTTAGGTCTCACTTGTTCAATGTGTGTTTCTCAACTCTGTTTTACCCTTCTCTCTAAACTTAGCAGCTATTCTAGAGTTAGAGGTTGAATGAAATTTGTCTTGCTTGGCATTATTCCATCTTTTTTTGCAGAGGTCAGCAAACCATGGCCTATGGGCCAACCACAGCCTGTTTTTGTAAATGAAGTTTTATTGAGATTTGTTTTCATAATTGCTGTGCAAGGGTAGAGTTGAGTAGTTTTGCTGAAGACTATATGCCCCCAAAGCCTAAAATATCTACTGTCTGGCCCTTTTCAGAAAGAGTTGGTGGTTCCTTGTCATATTGTCTTAAAGTGTTCTCCCACTTCTTCTCTCCCTTCACCGTAATCCTATTTTCTCCTTGGCTGGTTCTTCTATTGTGTTCATGTCACGACACATCCAGTCATTCAGCCAATAGCATTAGCTGGAGATGCGGAGCCCCGCCCTCACCGAGTGACTGCCTTGTGCTCCTCCAGTCTGCGTGAGGGTGGAGGAGGAGCTGGTCTTGAATTACTGTTCATGGGACCAGGCACTAAGCTCAGTGCTTTACCTGCTCAACCTCTCCACAACTTACATGGAGAGAATGGAATTATCCTCATTTTGTTGAGGGTAACGAGGCACAGAGCAGCCTTGTAACTTGTCCCATGTCTCATAACTGGCAGGTGCCAAGGCCTGGCTGTGAACCAAGTCTGTCTGACTCCAGAGAGTAGCCCATTTTCTCCTCTGCGGTGCTATGGCCTCATAAAAACCAAGCCTAGCCTCGAGGCACGCAGGCTTTTGTACATGCCCCATCTTACTTCATCTTTCTGGCACACTCAAACTTTTACTACTTATGTTTGTCTTCTCTATGTCTTCTACCTAGAGAAAGAGAAATTCCTTAAAGACTTCGTTTTCTCATCCCTCCTCTTGCTTTTGCATCTTAAACCCATCTTAAACGCATATATATATACAATTTTTTTTGAGACATAGTTTTGCTCTTGTTGCCCAGGCTGGAGTACAGTGGTGTGATCTCAGCACACTGCAGCCTCCACCTCCCGGGTTCAAGGGATTCTCCTGCCTCAGCCTCCCAAGTAGCTGGGGTTACAAGCATGCACCACCACACCTGGCTAATTTTTGTATTTTTAGCAGAGTAGGTTTTGTCACGTTGGCCAGGCTGGTCTCGAACCCCCGACCTCAGATGATCCACCTACCTCAGCTTCCCAAAGTGTTGGGATTACAGGCATGAGCCACTGTGCCTGGCCTAAACCAGGCATATTTTAAGACTGTTCTTATTCACTCTTCTCTTCTGTAAGGATCTAATCTATGATCAAAACTGAAAGTGCCAGCTTTCTACAGAATCTGTAGTCTGCTTTTCTTCGTGAACTAAATTGTGGTCTTGATCTTTTGCCAAAGCTCCCATCTTTCTAATTTTTTATGGAACTTGTATTAAGTGTCTCCATGGCATTGAAAATTTCTATTCTTCCCTGGGACCAGTTCTTCCCCTGGGCCTCAGGGTTTCTGTTCATGGCACCATAATTCTTCCAGTCACTAAGATTCAGAAGATAATGGTTACATTTCCCTCTATCCTCCCTCACCTCCTGACAGCTCGTGTCTCTGTCATCTCGTGTATTTGTCCCTGCCTGTCCTATTCCTGCCACTCTAACCTCAGGCCAGCATTTGCAGTACCCTTTACTTACACTGGTATAATCACCTTTTTCTGTCTTTAGTGCTCCAGGCCAGGAATGACAGACTGCCTTGTGGTACTATCTCCTTTTAACCGGGCTGTGCCTCAGAAACCTTCTGCTATGGTCTGAGTGTGTCCCTCCAAAATTCATGTTGAAACCTAATCTCCATTGTGTTGGTATTAAGAACCTAGGGCCTTTTGGGGAGTGATAAAGACATGAGGCTTTGCCACCATGAATGGGGTCCATGCCCTTATAAAGAGGTTGAAGGCAGCTCCACTCTCCTTCCACCCTGTAAGGACACAGCAACCAGGTACCACCTGTGAAGCAAAGAATGGGTCCTCCTCAGACACCACATCTGCTGCACCTTGATCAGGGACGGCCCCACCTCCAGAAGTGTGAACAAGCCGTTTCTATTATTTAAAAGTTACCCAGCCTAAGACATTTTGTTATAGCAGCTGAAATGGACTAAGACACCTTCTTGACACAGTCAGTGATGGCACTGCAGCCCATCCCATCTCTGATTTATTTATTAGTTATGGTTGAAATAATTTGCCTCATTTATAATCATTTATCTGCTTCAAAGCCCAGTTGTTCCTATTGATGAACAGATTACTAGCCAATGTCCAGAGAAGCACACAAAGCCTTCCCTTCTATGGCCTCTGGTTTTTCTTGCTAGCTCATTGTCTGCTCTGTGTTCCCTGAGTCCCAGGCAACGGGGCAATTCAGTGGTTCTAATCTGTGGTTCCTTGCTTCCCACATTCATGTTATCACTTCTTTCTAAATGATTTTTCCATCCTGCAAATCCCTTTTCAAGGATTATTTCCTCCCTCGCTTCTCTGACTTCCAGAGTAATGCGAATTTTCTCTTTTTTGAGCTTCCATATGACTTTGTTGGAAACTTTCTTATGGAACTTGGCTTATACATATGCCGTGGGGACTGATGAACTTGTCATACTGTCTCTTCATGGCACCGCAAATGCACCAAAGCAGAAACTCTTCTCTGCTTAAATAATGTCTAAGATGCCTAAGAAATACTTAGTAAACATTTGTTGAATTATTCTCAATGGAATTATAGGAGAAAAGTCATATGGTTGGCCATGAAATGTAACAGGCTTCTCATTCAGGTATTCCTAATATACTGTTGATCAAGTGGTGCTCAGTTCTTCAGAATGTGCCTTTGGTAACATTTATTTTGAACTAGAATATTATTGTCTTTATAGAGGCCCAGCACATAGCAGTTCAGTATGATGGAACATGAAGAACCCAGGAATAGCTCCCTCGGCTTGTGATACCATCTTGGCCAATAACTTAGAGCTCTGGCATTCGACTAGGGCCTTGGCCTTTCTGGGCTTTAGTTTTCTCATCTGTGAAGTGGGTCTGGATAAATACCCTTTCTAGTAGAGCTGCAGTACCATGAAATGTCTGGCAATGTCTTGAAGTAGTCACTACTGGTTGGGGGTTGGTGTGCTACTAGGTCAAGAATGCCACTAGCCCTGCTTATTACACAGGACAGACCCCCAACAAAGAATGTTAAAAATGTCACTAGTGTAGAAAAACAAAACAGAAAAAGAAAAAGGAAAAAAAAGTTATTAGTGTGAGATTGAGGAACCTAAGGCAGAAATTAAAACTGAAGGTTTATAAGCAACATAGCAAGAAGTTAACAAGCTGTGTTTATCTGGGACCCTTCCCACCTGCCTGCGAAGGTTGGAACTGCCATGTCCCCCTTGACGTATCCTAGCCACCCTAGTCCAAGATCTGTAAGCCTCATTGGAGCCTGCTTTTTCCTTTTTATTAGAAGCATTTCTGTACACCTGGAATGCCTTTAATTCATTCCTTTTAGGTTCTTGTTTGTACTTGGTTGCTGATTTTTCCTTTTTAAACCAGTTTTTTTTTTTTTTCTCAAGTGTTTGACACTTAGCTGAGTGAGGCTGTCAAAATGTTTTACTTCTCCATTAGCATAGTCTGTCATAGCTCAGTATTGTGTGTGTTTGTGGTGGTTTTTGTTTAATGTGCTGAGCCACAGATTAACAACCAGAACTCCCCCTCTGTCCCTCACACATCTCCCATACAAAACACAGATATTACAAAATCAGTTTCAAAAAGCATCCTAGACATTTTGCAGTGCTGAAGAGGAACTGGAGGTGGTGTGCTTCTGATGGGAGGTTGCCATGGCAACATGTGGAGATAACTCAATCTGCCTAGGAAGGGAGGAGCCCAGGGGAGAGGACCTGGCTGTCAGACCCCTGTTCAGCCCCTCAGCAATGTTTGATTTCTCAGCACAGTCTTGGGATCGGCATTTGACTCTCCAAGAATGTAGAGGATGCACCGGTGTCAGGACAGCTGGGCCCATGTCTAGGCCATTTGCTCAGGGCTTTCTTTCGCATTCCACCATCAGGGATTTTTCCCTCTCGCCCTGCTTCTCTTATTCGCTGCACAGTGCTGCACTGGATGTGAGGGGCCTAGTAAGGGAAATTCAGATCTACGAAGACATCACTGATTTGAAAATGCTGGAAATAAAAGGAGTATTATTTAGAGTTTTTTTTTTTTTTTTTGAAATAAGCTATAGCTTTGAAATAGGCTTATTGTGTGGCACTGGTACCAGCGATCCCTTCCATTTCTGAGAAACGTTTCCTGTCCTAGAAACTTGTCACGTGTTGTCTCATTGGATTCTTATATATATTTTCATGTGTATAATTATTAATCCCATTTTACAGATACGAAAAATGAGGATCAGGGAGCTTAGGTGCTTGCCTAAGATCACACACCTAGTAAGTGACAGAAATTAAACCCATATTGTTACTCAGTCAAGCACCATGAGCAGTCCTGACGTTCATGTGGTGAGCATGTTGTATGAATGGATTCAGTTGCTTCTGGCGAGGCCCTCAGAGGGCCTGTGGATACTGATATTGAAACATAATTCATCATGTCCTCTAATTAAGAGAGCAGATCATAGGTGCTTAGATGTAGCTGTTCCCATTAGTTTATACATTTATCTGGAATACCTGATCAACACTAGTCAGTTTGTCCATCAACTCTTTTCTTTACACACAGAGATGTCAGCTAGGAGCTAGCCCTTTTGGAATCACAAATTCTGAATTGATACTCTCTTTTATTAGTGAGGCTATACTCCTATGTGAAATCCGTGCATGTAACTCCAATTAATACACTATCGGAATTTTATTAGAGAACTTGATAGAGTGAGGATGAAGTTTATTTAGAAGAGTAAATATGCAAAAATAACTTAGAGTTTGGGCAGAGATCAGTGAGGGGGAAATAGTATAATCAGAATTACCATGAAGTTTAAATTGAAGATATTAAATTAAAACAGATTATACAAGGGCTGATCAGTGAAAGAAAATAGAAAAACCAAAAATAGTCCTTCACTGTATTTATACAAACTAGGCATGTGATAAGGCAGATCTTCTAATCTACAAAAAAAATCATTAATATATTAATCCTGTAACATGTGTGTCATATCAGAAACATACCATATCTGAAAGTTCAAAGTAAAAATCACACCTTTTCGTCTTGTAATCTCACTCCTGAGAAGAAACGATTAATAGATTTTTTGAGGTATATTACAAATACACCCACAGACATGCACACTTTTGAAAGAGAGGCGTCACAGTGCGTTGGTTAAGAACGCTGGCACTGAGACAAGACAGCCTCATTTCAAAACCTGCCTTTATGACCTTGGATCCATTACTTAACCTGTCTATGCCACAGTCTTCTTATCTTTAAAATAGTTAGTGGTGAAAATAGTACTTACAGGGTTTTGTGAGGATCAGATGAGGAAATTCATGTAAAACAGTTAAGACCTGGCACATCATGAAAGTTCAATCAAAGGTAGCTTTTTAGGACGTAAGGTCATATTTTGCAACTACCTGATCGTTTGACAATATATCATAGGCATCTATGATGAGCATGTGCTCATACACACATATTCGTTTTATTTCTTTTAATGGTTATGCCCTGTCCCGTTACATCAATTAAACAAAATTCCTCATTGATGGTGTGTTGGGGGTCCCCAAGGCTACCCTCAGGCTTGAGGATTTGTTAGGACTCACAAGACTCAGAAAAGCTGTTATAGTTATGGTTTATTATGATGAAATACTACAGATTAAAATCAGCAAAGGGAGATGGCACATGTGGTGAAGTCAAGAGAAACCAGGTGCAAGCTTCCACTTGAACTCTCAGCGGCATCACATGGATGTCCTTAATCCTTCCAGCAAGGATGTGTGACAACACATGCCAAGTGCGGCTAGGCAGGCTCACCTGAGCCTTGGAGTCTAGGGTTTTATTGTGGTTCAGTTATGTAGGTAGATAGTGCTTGTATGATTGGCTTCAGCTAATCACATTCCAGTTCCTCAGAACAAAACTAGGTGTCAATCATGTATCCCATTGTTGACATAAACTGGTGAAACCAGGACTGCATGGCCCATGGGCTCAGGCATATGAAAGTGCTCTTATCAGAGAGAATATTCCAAAGGCTCAGAGTTCATATCCTACTTTTCAGCCTTGAAGGGAGGCCTTTCTTTGGGATTGTGCAGGGTTTGAGCAATTCAGGTCTGCTGAAGTAACCCATCCTGCACAGACAGGCATGTAGGAATTTTGCATTATTTTGCTATTGTGAACAATACTTCAAGAAGTCGCTATCTTCATTTTGTCTCATGAACTCTGAGAGTTTGTATATATAGATTCATGAAATTTATTGACTCAAACATTCTTATAGAATTCAACTTTGACAGTTTTTGTAATATTGACCCCAAGAAGATTGCTGTCACATTTCCATCAAGAAAATCAGAGTTGACATTTCTGCTCATTTTTTTCAATGATATATAATAACCTGTTATCATTTCTAATCTGATAGAATGACATCTTATTAATTTAGTTTGCAAATCATTGTAATTAGATTATACATTTTTATATGTATACTGGCCATTTCTATTTCTTTTTTGAATTGAAGAACATCATTTCAAATTTGAAAAATAGAAGGATTTAATAAACAGTGTTGGAACAATTGGTTAGATTTCTTTGAAAAACTATATTGTATTCTGTTTCTCCTCATGTACACTAAAATACATTTCATAGAAATAACTTTCTCTGTAAAGGACCAGGCAGTACGTAATTTAGTCACTCTGGGTTATATCCTGTCTCTGTTGCATATCCATCCATCTTTTTTTCTTTCCCAAACAAATAAATATCAAATAAAAATCTGTGGTGGGCCATTGTTTGCTAATTGCCTTTTTAAATTATTAAATGTAAAAATTAAGTCATCTGTTTTTATATGGTTGTTAACTGATTTTAGTATGAGAGTGTTTTATATTAAGTAAAACTCAAATATAAAAATTTACTCTTAATATTTGCAGTTCAGTGTTCTCTCATATCCCTTTATTGCTAGTAAGCAATAAAGGAAGTCAACAGAAGGCAAGGCATGTACCAAAGAGAAAAGCCTGGTAATTAAATATTTTTTATAAAGATTCGACTATTTAGTCCCAAATGTCTGAAAATAAAACGCAAAAAGAAAATGAGGAAGTTGATATTTATAAAGTACATCTATAAGCGATGAAATTAAAAAGTTTAACACTCTTAAAGACAGATACTTTTCAAATGTATAGGATGAAATACCCTACTGCGCCAGAGACATAGGCAAAAGACATGAGCAGACAATTCAAAGGGAGGGATAAGGTTACTAGTAAATATAATGTACAGTATGTGTATCACTGGAAGGAAAAGAAATACACATTTAACATTAGGCTAGCATTTCCTATGGGATTGGCAATGCTTTTTAAAAAGTATAATATTCTGTGTTGGCAACAGTGATGTCAAATGGGCTCTCTTAAATGCTGCTGGTGAGCATGTCAGTAAAGTCTTTCCAGAAGGCAGTTTGCAAGCATTTCTCAAGAGCCTTAAATGTGTGCTCAGATCCTTAGACCTGAAAATAACTATAGGAATATTTAAATATTTCCACAGTATAGTTTTCTATTTCAGTATTATTAATGACAGCAAAATGTTTACAACCAACCTAAGAGAAGCAATAGGAGAATGTCTGACCTACGCATAAGCTGGAATACCAAGCACACATTAAAATTCATGCTTGTGAAGAATGTTTTATGAATACTTGTGATAGGCTGAATAATTCACTTCCCGTTGCTCCCCAATGATATCCACGTCGTCACCGGCAGAACTTGTGGATATGTTGCCTTTCATGGCAAAAGGAACTTTGCAGGTGGGATCAAGTTAATGATATTGCAATGGGGAGATTATGCTGGATTATCTGGATGGGCCCAATGCAACAAAGCTCCTTGAAGAGAGTGGCAGGAGGGTCAATGTTAGAAGAGGTGATATAATGACAGAGCAGAGGACAGAGCAAGGTCTGTGGGAAGGCGTAAAAGCTGGAAAAGGCGGCTGGGCACAGTGGCTTGTGCCTGTAATCCCAGCACTTTGAGGCTGAGGCAGGCAGATCACCTGAGGTCAGGAGTTCGAGACTAGCCTGGCCAACATGGTGAAACCCCTGTCTCTACTAAAAATACAAAAATTAACCAGGCGCAGTAGTGCACCCCTGTGATGCCAGCTACTCGGGAGGCTGAGGCAGGAGAATCTCTTGAACCCAGCAGGTGGAGGTTGCAGTGAGCTGAGATCATACCACTGCACTCCAGCCTGGGTGACAGAGCGAAAACATGAGCAGACAATTTCAAAGGGAGGAATAAGGTTACTAGTAAATATAATGTATAGTATGTGCATCAGTGGAAAGAAAAGAGACTTCGTGTCGGAAAAATAAAAATAAAAATAAAAAGCTAGAAAAGGAAAGGAAACAGATTCTCCCCAGAGCCTCCAGGTGACATGCAGCCTTGCCTATGCCTTGATTTCCAGTCCAGACGATTATGGACTTCCAACGTCCAACTGTAAACTAATACATCTATGGTGTTTTCAGCCATTAAATTTGTGGTCATTTGTTATAGCGGCACTGGGAAACTCATACTCTGGGGCCAGCTCACACACCGTAAGTGGGTTGGGGAGACGGGGTATCACAGTGGGACGGTGGCTGGGGTGAAGAGCTGCCCTTGCAGCTGACTCTCCGATAAGCTGTTGACCCTGTCTGCCAAAAGCACAGAATTGCCAGACTGTAAACGCTGAGGCTTAATTTTGTGTTGTAGTCCCTTTCGTACCTTCTGCGTCACTATTTGGGAATAACATATGCAAATGCTATATCTTTTCAGTAGGTGGTATTTTCAGGGTTTTGAGCTAAATTCAGAATCCGCAAGGCTACATCTCATATAAAGGAAAAGAAGGAAGTCAGAATCACTATCCAGGTATCTCTGCCTCCAACCTCCTGATATCCCCAAATGCCTGTTTACCTGCTGTGCTTTCCTGACGGAAAGCAGTACCTATGTGTGTGCAGCACGGTTCCATTAAGAAATGGCTTCGTGTAGTTCTAGGCAGGAAAACGGCTAGTGGGACTGACTAGGTGGTGGGGTTAGGAGTGATTTCTGTTGTCCTGGCTATACTCTTCTGTTTCGTTTACTTTGGCAATCTATGTACATTGACGTCTTAGAACAGAGCAGTGCTTTTTATTTTAAAAGAAAGAGGAGAAATTTCTCTTTTTTCGGGAGCATGTTATCAAATATTTTATTATAATTAATGGTAGTGGACACAAACCTTTCGTTCTCTGCTTTCTGTGCAGTATGTACGTTATCTCTTTCTCTGTCTTTCCCTCTCTTTCTCTCTAACTCAGAGAAGCATGTACCCACATATATAACATATACACAGCAATATTTGTATCAATTAAAGAATAAATTCAAAGAGTTAATTTGTTAAAATGCCATATTCTAGGCATTCAGCATACATACACTAAGTAAATGCAGGTAGTATAAAAAGGGTTCGTTGTGGACATTTTGGAGACACATTTTTATTATTTTTAAATTATTTTTTTTGAGACAGAGTCTCACTCTGTTGCCCAGGCTGGAGTGCAGTGGTGAGATCTCTGCCCACTGCAACCTCTGCCTACTTGGGTTGAAGTAATTCTCTTGCCTCAGCCTTCTGAGTAGCTAGGATTACTGGCTCATGCCACCACGCCCAGCTAATTTTTATATTTTTAGTAGAGACAGGATTTCACCATGTTCCCTAGGCTGGTCTTGAACCCCTGGCCTCAAGTGATCCCCCGACCTGGGCTTCCCAAAGTGCTAGGATCACAGGCATGAGCCACTCCACCTAGCCATTCATTTAAAAATTTTTATTTTAAGTTCAGGGGTACAAGTGCAGGTTTGTTCCATAGGTAAACTTGTGTCATGGGGGTTTATTGTACAGATTATTTCATCACCCAGGTATTAAACCTAGTGACCATTAGTTATTTTTCCCGATCCTCTTCCTCCTCCCACCCTCCACCCTCCAATAGGCCCTAGTGTGTGTCATTTGCCTTTATGTGTTCATGTGTTCTTATCATTTAGCTCCTACTTATAAGTGAGAACCTGCGGTATCTGTTTTTCTGTTCCTATATTAGTTTGCTAAGGATAATGGCCTCCTGCTCCGACCATGTTCCTTCAAAGGACATGATCTCATGAAAGACGAGAAATTTCTATGTGCGTTTGATGCTTCTTTCTATGTAACTCTACTACCTGATCACAGTTTTCAGCAATGAACATTCTTTCAGTGTTAGCAGAACATAAGTATTTATTTCTAGACCTGCCTTTATGTGCTGGCCCCAGATTATAGAGGTGGGGCTGGTGATGTCTGGGAGGTCTGAGCTTTCATGAAAATGATTATAGATCAGCGATTGCCTGCCATCTTCAACCAGTGACTTCCTTATTTTAATGTCTGGATAGTGATTTAGAAACTCCCGTTCTGGGGCAACATGTTTCTGTGGCTTCACAGGTGTGAGAACAAGTAGTCATCTTACTCATCAATGATTTCTCATGGTCTTCTTAAATGGTTCTCTCTTTGTTGTAAAAGTATAGTGTGGAGTGATGCACAGAGCACTAAATTGAGGGTCAGAGGCTAGAATTCTTACTATTAGTTGTTGCTAAATGAACCTTGTAAGATTTACTTCACTTCTTTGGGCCCCATATACCTATATCCCTTTTAATAAAACAGGGCAGTTTGGGCATTGTGAACTTTCTGGTTTTTCTCATGTCGAATAGTCTGGAATTCTTAATAGAATCTAGTACTTGGGTGTGAGTGCTGCTCGATGAAGTGTAAATGGAAGTCTTAAGACTAACTCAAGTACAATATTGGATATGCGGACTCAGGTGAGTGGCTGTCATCAGAATTTGTCTGAGGTCTGTATTTTTATGTAGAAAAACCCCACATATATACAAAGCCAGTGTTGATGAGAAAATGACTTTCTATTCCTTTTCTTTTTGTTCTGCCTCTATTATTTTCACCACAGCCAGAAACCTTTAGAGGGGAAAGATAGGAAATAGCATGGTAGGGAAGACTTGGTGCTGTTCACTGAAAAGTTCTTAGGAAAATGATGGTGCTTGGGTCCGAGATGAGAGAATATTGCTTGCTTATTTGTGTGTTTTTGACACTTTGTCTTTGCTTTTGCCCGCCTCTCTTTCTCCTACTATCTTCCTATGGTAAAAAGTGGAATTTTTATTTAATACTAGGTAGGTGAATTCAATGAAAATGTCCCAAGGACCAGCCCTGTGCTTACACGCCACAATGACCATGTAGCAAGCAGGCTGGCTGGTAGTTGCTCAGGACTTGAGAAAACAGCTTGACTTAATTGAAATCAGCAGACACTTAAACCTACATAGACCTGTCTGTGCTGCATGTGTAGTTTTCTTAAGTAAGTGGAATTAGGAGAAGCCAGCATCATTTGCTCAGTAAAGAGCAACTAGACTTCTTGGTGTCCTGTGTGCACTGAAGCCAAATGCTTCAGTGTCACTCAGTTTCACCACAACATGTTAGTGATGCAAACACATGGCCTTTGCTGTAACTTAACAAAAAGTTCTTCTTGGCATGTTTAATTACAGCAATTAGCATCCTTCCTGTACAGAAGTGAAGCCACCGACCTCCTGCCATGGAGTTGTAATAGAGGCAATGGAGAGATGGGCAGCAAACATATTTGCTGAATTTATTCAAGTTACGATTTTTTTGAAGTATAATTTACATATTATGAATTTGTCAGTTGTAGAATTTGTAAACTTGTGTATCACCATTATTCCATTGCAAAACATTTCATCAACCCCCAAAAGCTCCCGGATGTCTTGTGTTCAGGCTCTAGTCTCAACTTCAAGTAACCACAGATCTGCTTTCTGTTTCTGTAGGTTTGCCTTTTATGGAAATTTTGTATAAATAGAACCATGCAATACATAATCTTTTGTGTTTTGCTTTTTTCAACAAGCATAATGAAATTTCAATGAGCATAATGAGTTTTATTCATGTGGAACATATCAGTAGCTTGTTCTTTTTATTTGTTGAATAGTACTCCATTGTACAAATATACCACATTGGGTTTATTTATTTAGTTGAGACTTAGGGCTGTTATGAGTAATGCTGCTATGAATATTTGCATACAAGGCTTTGCATGGGTGTATATTTTCATTTCTCTTGGATAAATACTTAGCAGTGTAATTTCTGGGTTAAAGAGTAAGCCTTACATTTAACCTTTTTAGAAACTGTCAACTGGTTTCCAAAATGTCTATACCGTTTTACATTCCCATTAGCATCGTATAAGCATTCCAGTTTTTCCATACCATATGCTAACGTTTGTTATTGTCTGTCTTTTGATTATAGCAATACTAATGAGTATTGTAGTAGTATCTTGTTTTAATTTGTATTTGCATAATGACTAATATTATTAGGCATCTTTTCATGTGCTTGTTAGACATGTGTGTTTTCTCCTTTGGGTGAAATATACTCAAATCATTAGCCTGTTTTTAAAATTGAGTTGTTTTACTCCCTTTATTGAATGGTATGAGGAGAATATATTCTGGATACAAGTAGTTTATCAGAAATATGATTTGCAATTTTTGCCCCCAGTAGGTAGCGTGTCTTTTCATTTTCTTAAAGGTATTTTCTGAAGCACAGAAGGTTTTATTTTGATGAGGTTCAGTTATCAACTTTTTCCTTTGTGGATTGTGTTTTTGGTGTTGTATCTAGGAAACCTTGGCCCTTAATCCAAGGTCATTATAATTTTAGCCTATGTTTTCCTCCACAAGTTTTATAGTTTTAGCTCTTGCATTTAGTGCTGTTACCTATTTTTTCAATTCTTGTATATTATATGAGGTAAGGGTTTAAGTTCAATTTTCTTTCTTTGTATGTGGGTATTCAGTTTTCCCAGCACCACATATTGAAAAGACCAAGCTTCCTCTGTATTGAAATACATTCAACTTTATTAAAAAATCATTCACCATAAATGAAAGATTATTTTCTCCATGCGCTCTCAACTCTATTTCATTTATACATATTTCTGTCTTTACAACAGTGCCACTTTTTTTTTATTCCTATACTTTTATAGTGTTGAAATTAAGTAGCATAGATCCTCCAACTCTGTTTTCCTTTCTAACAATTGTTTTTGTCTATTTTGGATCCTTTGCATTTCCATGTAAGTTTTAGGATCAGCCTTTCAATTTCTATAAAAATAAATAAATAAATTAGTAAACCTGCTGGGATGTAATAGTATATCTGTTAAATCTGTAGAACAATTTGGGGATTATTGCCATGTTACTGGATGTAAAGAATTTCTCTTTTTCTATTTAGATCTTTACTTTCAGTAATGTTTATAGTTTCTAGTGTACAAATCTTACATTTTTGTTAATTTCACTTCTAAGTGTTTTATTCTTTTTGAAGCCATAGTGCATGGAATTGTTAATTTCATTTTTGGATTGTTCATTGCTGGTATATAGAAATACAATTAATATTTGTATATTGATCTTGTGTCCTGCAACCCTACTAAACTTGTTTTTTAATTTAGTAGCTTTTTTGTAGATTCCTTAGGATCATGATGTCTGTAAATAAAGACAGTTTTTCTCCCTTTTCAATATGCGTGCCTTTAATTGCTTTTTCTTACCATATTATATTGGCTGGAACCTCCAGTACAATGTTGAATAGGTGTGCCAAGAGCATTATCTTTGCTTAGTATCTGCTTTGGGGGAAGCTAGTTTTTTACTGTTAGGTATTATTTAGCTGTAGGTTTCTCATAGATGCCCTTTACAAAGTTTTTCTCCCTGCCATGAATGGGTTTTGTCAAATGTTCTTTCTATATCTACTGATGATGAGACCATTGGCGTTTGTTCCTATTCTATTAATGTGGAGGCATATTACATTGAATTTTGGATGTTAAACCAACCTTGCATTACTGTGCTAAATCTCTTTTACTCATCATGTATAATCCTGTTGATATGTTGCTAGATTTGATTTGCTAATGTTTCATTAAGGAATATTGGATCTCTATTCATAAAGGACATTGGTTTGCACCTTTCTTGTGATGTCTGTCTAGCTTTGGTATTAGGGTAATACTGGCTTCATAAAATTAGTTGGAAAGTGCTCCTTCCTCTTCTACTTTATGAAAGACATCAACTGCTATAAGTGTTATTTCTTCTTTAAATGTTTGGTAGATTTAATCAGTGGAGCCATCTGGCCTCAGATTTTTCTTTATGGATAGATTTTTAATTACAAATTCATCGGGCATTGTGGCTTATGCCTGTAATCCCAGCATTTTGGGAGGCAGAAGCAGGTGGATCACCTAGGTCAGGAGTTCGAGACCAGCCTGACCAACATGGAGAAACCCTGTCTCTATTAAAAATACAAAAAATTGGCACATGCCTGTATTCCCAGCTACTTGGGAGGCTGAGGCAGGAGAATCACTTGAACCTGGGAGGCAGAGGCTGTGGTGAGCTGAGAGTGTACCATTACACTCCAGCCTGGGCAACAAGAGCAAAACTCCATCTCAAAAAAAAAAAAAAAAAATTACACATTCGGTTTACTTGCCTATGTAGGTCTGTTATAATCACAGTAAAAAGTCTATCTGTTTTGTTAATTTAAAAACATCCAACTCTAGTTTTTTTTTTTAGTTGATTTTCTGCTTTCTATTTTTTCTTAATTTTGATTTCACTTGCTATTCCATTCTGTTTACTTTGGGTTTATTGTGCTCTCCTTTAATGATAGAAGCTTTGTCTATTGAATTGAGATATTTTTTCTTTTCTAATATAAGCATTGAATGCTATAGATTTCCCTGTCAGCATTGCTTTTGTGGCACCCTATACATTTTGATATGTTGTGTTTTTCTTTTCATTCAACTTGATTGTGATTTTCTTCTTCAACCTGTGAGTTATTTAGAAATGTGTTGTTTAATTTACAAATATTTGGTGATTTTCCAAGTGTCTTTCTGTTACTACTTTCTAATTGGATTTTGTTGTAGTTAGAGGACAGACATTGAATTAATTATTTTAAATTTATTGAAACTTGTTTTGTGGTCTGTTCTGGAGAATATTCCATATGCATCTGAAAATAATCAGCATTCTGCTATTGTTAGATGGAGTGTTCCTTAAATATTAGGTCAGGATTGTTGATAATGTTATTCAAGTTTTTTATATCTTTGCTAATTCTGTCTCATTCTATTAATTATTGAGAAAGGAAATCGTAATTTCTAAGTATGATTGTTGAATTATCTATTTTTCCTTTTAAATCTATCAGTTTTGACTATGCGTGTTTTGGAAATCTTTTGTTAGATGCACATGTGTTTATTATATCTTCCTTATGTATTGACCCTTTTGAATTACGAAATATCCCTCTCTGTCTCTAGTAATAGTCCTCATCTTAAAGTCTATTTTGTCTGATATTAGGATAGCTGCTATAGGTCTCTTATGATTACTGTTTGCATGGTATATGTTTTTCCATCCTTTTACTTGAAACCTAACTGTACATTTGAATTGAAAGTGTGTCTCTGGTAGATAGCATCTAGTTGGAGCCTGCCTTTTTTTTTTTTTTCATTATTTTTTTCTGAGTCAAGATCTCACTCTGTTACCCAAGCTGGATTGCAGTGATGTGATCATAGCTCACTGCAGCCTCAACTTCCCAGGCTCAAGTGATCCTCCCACCTCAGCCTTCCAAGCAGCTGGGACCACAGATGTACGCCAGTATGCCTGGCTAATTAAAAATTTTTTTGGTAGAGATGGGGTCTTACTATATTGCCCAGGCTGATCTTGAACTTCTGGGCTCAAGCCTTCCTCCGACCTCAGCCTCCCAAAGTGCAGGGATTATAGTGTGAGCCACTGTGCCTGGCTGACGCCTGCTTTTTAAATCCAGTCTGACCATTTCTTCTTTTGATGGTAGTGCTTAGTTTATTTACATTTATTGTAATTATTGATATGATTGGTTTCACATTTATCATTACCTATTTGTTTTCTACGTCTCATTTATTTTCTTTTTGTTGTTCCCCTGTTCCTTCTGTATTGCTTTTTATATTAATCAAATATTTTCTAGTATACCGTTTTAATTCCTCTGATTTTTAAACTCCACTTATTGAGTGTTTCTTGTGATTGCTCTAGGGATTCCAATGTACATTTTAATGTATCATAAGTTCCTTTGCATTAATACTAACATAATCTGAAAAAATATAAAAGCTGCTTCAAATAGTTCCATTTGTTTCTTTTTTATTGTGTAATTATCTTATACATTATACCTATACCTGTTACAAACCCCAGAATATTGTGCTTATATAACCTTATGCCATTTAAAGAAATTAAAATAAGAAAAGAGAAAAATATGTATTCATACAGTCTTTTATTTTTGCCCTCATGATTACTATTTCCAGTACTCTTTATCTCTTGCTGTGCATTCGTGTTACCATATGGAGTCATATTCTTTCAGCTTCCCTTGGTATTTCTTGTAAAGCAAGTATGCTAACTACAAATTCTTTTAGTCTTCATTTGGCTGGGGGTGTCCTTGTTTTGCCTTCATTTTAAAAACCATTTTATTTTGAAATATTTATTAATGGCCAGGCGAGGTGGCTCATGCCTGTAATCCTAGCACTTTGGGAGGCTGAGGCAGCTGAGTCATGAGGTCAGGAGTTCGAGACCAGCCTAGCCAATACGGTGAAACTCCTTCTCTAGTAAAAATACAAAAATTAGCCGGGCATGGTGGCAGGTGCTTTTAATTCCAGCTACTCAGGAGGCTGAGGCAGGAGAATCACTTGAACCCAGGAGGTGGAGGTTGCAGTGAGCTGAGACTGTGCTATTGCATGCCAGCCTGGGTGACAGAGCAAGACTTCATCTCCAAAAACAAAAAAAGAAAGAAATATTTATTACTTCATATGAATTTGCAAAAAATATATACAGGGAAGTCTTATGTACTTTGTCCCATTCTCCTCCAATGTTAACATCTTATGTGACTATAGTACAATATCAAAACCAGGTAATTAACATTGGTATAATCCACAGAACTTTTACGTATTTTACCAGCTATACAAATGAGCTTTAAGGGGTTTGCTGAAAAATGGAATTAAAAGATAGAAATAGAAAGTGCAAGCTTTATTTCTCAACATGAGCTCCATCAAATTCAAGAAATTTTTTTAAGTGATAGCCACTTAGTTTATCCTTAAAGAACGGGATTTTGAGAATGTAATCATATCAATGCAGTCTTTTTTACATTATTTATGGATACAAAATGAGTTCCGTTTAAACATTTTTAAAGATTATGAAACAAAAAGAAGTCAGGAGGAGCCAAGTCAGTACTGGAAGGTGGATCCTGAGGATTTCCCATTGGAACTCTTGCAAAATTGCCCTTGTTTGATGAGAAGAATGAGCTAGGACCATTGCCATGGAGGAGAGGGGCTCTCTGGTGAAGCATCTCCAGGTATTTTTCTGCTAAAGCTTTGGCTAACTTTCACAAAGTGCTCTCATAATAAGCAGATGTTGCCATTCTTTGGCCCTCCAGAGAGTCATTGAACAAAATGCCTTGAGCATCTCAAAAAACTGTTGCCATGACCTCTGCTCTTGACCAGTCCACTTTTGCTTTGACTCGACCACTTCTGCCTCTTGGTAGCCATTGCTTTGATTGTGCTTTATCTCCAGAATCATATTGGTAAAGCCATGTCTCATCTCGTTTTACAATTCTTCAAAGAAATGCT
>NW_022437012.1:9911686-9985238 GCF_009761245.1 Sapajus apella | reverse complement strand
TGCTGGGATTATGGGCGTGAGCCACTGTGCCCCACTGAAAATGTTTTAATTTTGATAAGGTTCAATTTGTCGATCCTTTACTGAGCATTCTTTTGTTCTCAAGTCTAAGAATTCTTGGCCTCACTGTAGATCCTTAATATTTTCACCTATGTTGTTTTTTCTAAAACTTTTATAGGGTTTTACATTAAAGTGCATGTTTCATTTTGATTTAATTTTTGTATAAAGTGTGAGGTTGTGGTTCCCTATTCTTGCCTGTTGCCTGTTTTGCCCTTTGATATCTGATGTCTCCATCATTGTATGTTGAAAAAACTGTCCCTTTCCATTGAATTGCTTTTGCATCTTTGTCAGAAAAAAATTGAGCATATTTTTGTAGGTCTATTTCTAGTCTCTGTTTGTTTCATTGATATGTTTGTCTGTCTTCCTGCCAGTATTATACTATGTTGATTACCATAGATCTATAATAAGCCTTAACATTAGGAAAAGTGATTCATCCAACTTACTCTTCTTTCTCTATTGTTGTGGCTATTAGGAAATTTCCCTTTCATATAAAATTTAGAATAATCTTGTCTATATCTACAGAAAAAACCTAACTAGGATTTTGATTTGAACTGAATTAAACCTAAAAATAAATTTTTGAAAAATTGACATCTTTACTGTGTTGAATCTTCCAAACCAAGAATGTGATAAGTCTGTTATTTATTAGGGCTTTTTACTTATTAGACTCTTATAATTTTCAGCATATAGATCTCATAAGTGTTTTCTTAGATTTATGCTTTATTTTCTATAGAATAATAAGCATAAATCTATAGAAAATAAGGCATAAATCTAAATATTTGTAAATGGTATTACATTTTTAAATTTCAGCTTCCATTTGGTTGTTGTTAGTTGCCTTCATTTTTAAAGGACAATTTTTCTGGATGTAGATTTCTAGATGGAAAATTTTTTCTTATCAGCACCTTGAATGCATCATTCCACTGCTTTTGTATTTCCATTGTAATCGTAAGTCCACCATTAATTGTACTGTTGTCCCACTATATGTGATGAATTATTTTTTTCTTCTTCTTTTTCAAAATTTCTCACTGCGGTTGGCTTTCAGTATTTTGACTCTGATTTGTCTACAGTTACAGACCCCTTTATGTTGTGCTCCTCATTGATTTTTTTGGATTTCTAGATGAATGCTTTTCCTCAACTGCTGGAAGTCATGAACTGTTATTTCTCCAATTTTGGGAGTCTCTTTTTCTCATCTTTTGCTGGAACTCCTATTACACATATGTTAATATACTTGATGTTGCCTCACAGGTCTCTGAATTTTATTTTTCTTTAACTTTTTTCTTTCTCCTCTTTAGGCTGAAATATCTCAAATGACCAGTCTTCACGTTTGCCGATTTTTTCTGTGGCAGCTCAGATCTGGTGTTAAGCACCTATTGTGAAATTTTCATTTCAGTTATTATACTTTTCAACTCTAGTATTTTATTTGGTTTTTAAAAATAATTTATGTCTCTTTACTGATGGTCTCTATTTGCCTAGACATTGTTGTGATACTTTTAAAGACATGGTTTCCTTTCGTTCTTTGAACACATTTATAAAAGCTGACTTAAAGTAATTGCCGAGTAAGTCTAACATCGGGCTTCCTCCGAGACAGTTTTTATTGACTGCTGTCTCCCTGTACCTATGAGCCCAACTTTCTTCCTTCTTCACGTGTCATAATTTTTTGTTGAAGATCAGACATTTAAAACAATATAATGTAGCAACTCTGGAAATCAAATTCTCTTCCCTCCCCACGATTTGTTGTTGTTGCTGATTTGTTTTTGGTTTTTGTTTTTGCTTTTGTTTTTTTTTTTTGTAACTCTCTAGAACTAATTCTACAACCTCCATATTTCCTATAGTGTGTGATCTCTGAAGTTCTGCTCAGTTAGCTTAGTTGTCCACTAGTGATTGGTCAGAGACTTCCTTACATGCCTTTGACTAATAAGTCTTCCATCCTTTGCCAAGGAGGTCTCTCTCTCTCCCTCCCTCTCCCCACCAACCCCTCGTGTGTGCGTGTGTGTGTGTGTGTGTGTGCTGGGGTACACTTTCATTAGTGTACCAGCCATTTACAAGCTTGCCTAGCCTTCACTTCCTGCTGTTGTGAAGACTTAAAATCAGCTATAGTGAGAGACTGGGGCTCTCCTAGGTCTTTCCTGAGCTCACACACAGCCCTGCACGTGAGTGCAGCCTTCTGTCTTCCCAGAAAAAGTTAGAGCTTAAATCTTCTTTTTAAGTTTACAGGAAGCTCTTTTTATGCCTTGACTACTAGAGGCAGCTGTGATGGCAAACAATTGCTGCTCAATGTTTTCAACAAACGCCTTGAAGACAGAGCTTTTCCTGCAGAGTGATCTCTAAGCCTGGTCAAATAAATTTGTGTCTTGCAAATGGGGCTATTTCAGGTGCTCAAGATAGGTCAAATAGTGGCAATACTATGCGGATTGGTTTTTCAGGGAGATCCAAGTCCAGTCTGTCACCTGTGGTGGTGGCAAGGCTGCCGCTTTTTAGGTAGCCACCACATGCTGGCCTCTGTGGAAGGTCCTGTCTGCCTCCCCCAGTCCCTTAGTTGGATTTCTGGTGTTTCTTCCACTTCCCCTATTGGGAGGAAGGGGATGGGAATGGATGCCAGTGTTTTCAGGCAAACTCTTGGTTTCATTTACAGGCCTATCATTGTGGCTGCTGTCTGGTTTCTTTTCTGTAACTGACTGTCATTTATGCCTGTTTGCTCCAACATGGTGCTCAGCTCTTCACTGCCTGCTTGGGCGTCGTTGAGAGGGCTGCAGGTGGCTTCGGGTGGCTTCTGTCTCTGGAGAGTCGTGGTGTAAATTGAAAGCAAAGAGTCCACTATACCAGGTCATCTTCAGATTGCAAGAAAATGTGTTAAACGGGTTGAGTCTAGCATCATTTTAAAGAAAATAATGCAGTTCCTATTATTTCAACTTATGTGTCCTTGTTCTTTCGTTCACCACTCTCTAAAATGCCGTTCCTTGTTAGTGTCCCTGCCCCGCCTCCCAGTGAACACCTCTGAACATGTCATGATTAGGTCAGTCGTCTGTGCTGTGGTGGGACCATACTTTCCAACATCCTTCTCCCCTAGTTAAATATGACGCTCTCTCCTTCACAGCTTCGCCGCACTCCATAGAAATAGCTGTCAAAGCACATTTAACACTTCATTGTATTTTTTGTTTGTTTAGATATTTGTCTCTTCCATCTATCCTGTGATTCCCTTATGGGCATTTCCCTGTTTTACTAATTTTGCATCCCTAGCACTGTGCCTGGAAACTGAGTAGGTAGACATTGTTGAATGAATGAGTGGGAAAATTAGGTGAGACCCAAGCTTGGAAAGTGATCCTTGCCGTTTTGGGACAGCCTGGATTCTCCTGGGCAGAAATCATAGCTTTAACGGAGATATGTAGTAACTGACTTTTGGCTACATAGTACATATTTTGCGTAATTGTTCTTTAAATTTTATTTTTGTTTGCTTGTTTCCCAAAATACTTGAGTAAAAAGCACCTGCTTTCAGTTATTTATATCTAATTTGTCAGCTGTGCATTCAGCATCCCAGGCGCTAGTTGTGTGAAGTGGTGCTGCTGACCCATGTCTTCAAAAGACAGTTTGGGAGTGAGAATCACAGTCTTGGTATAGAAGTTCTTTGGATTTAATGATTTTGCCTGACCTGTAGTAATTACCCAAGCTCTAAGGCACACCTGTAGTCCCTCGGGTCCCCTTGTGCTGTGTTCATCCCTCTGGATGCTCAGAAAAATTCATCGGGGGAACTTAAAAATATGTATCCTTGGGCTCTTCCCCAGACAAACTGCGTTTTAATATCTGGAGGTGAGACCCAGGCATGGGTATCATTTTGTACAGAAATCTCTAGGTGACTCAAATGTGCCACCAGGGCCAAGACTCGAATCCTCTGTGCATTCCTGGAGGTCAGTTCTAAACCTGGATCCCATCCACTTATGACCTATAGAATGCACATACCCTCTGGGCAGATGAATGAAAGCAGGGTTCTCAAAGTGTGGTCCCTAGATCATCATCAGCAGCAGCATCATTTGGGAATCCACCAGGATTGCATGTCCTCAGACCTCTCCGCAGACCACTGAATTGAAACTCAGGGGCTTGGCCCAGCAATCTCTTTTAGCAAGCGCTGCAGCTGACTCGGGCACACTGCGATTTCCAAACCACTGAGTTCCAGGGAGAGGCTGGCCTTGGCAGGCACACGGCTGGACTTCAGCTTCTCAGGGCAGAGGCTGCACGTGGTTGGCATCGCTGTGGCTCTGAGAGAGCCCTCCACAGGCACTGTCCCCTCTGTCCCAGCAGAGTAGAGGACTGGTTCTGCCTTCACTCAGGAGATGAGGGTCTGTGCTGGCACCAGTGTTTACAGCTGTCTCTTCTCCCTTCCTTAACCCTTGTTGGAATAGGTGTCTGGATCTGCTGGTGCTCCTTAACATTGGCCCTGTGACCTGTTTTCTCTCTTCTTCTTCTTCTTCCCCTTTCTGCTTCTGCCAGGGGTCTTGCTTGACCAGTCCCTTTTACCTCATCCCACCCAGCAGCTTTGGTTTTCTCTCTCTGCTTTCTCCTCCCCTTCCCCTGTAGGCCTTGTAAAACCTTTCCCCAGCCCTTCTGTGCCCTTTTCACCAGCACAGTTCTCAGGGTCTGCCCTCACTGCTGCGCCACACCCGAGCCTATTGCTACTTCACTGTTTTATTGAAACTGCTTTTTGCCAAATGAAAGCTTACCAAATCCAGAGATTCACCCTCTGCCCCCATCAATCCTCATCTTCCCCGAATTCTCTGTGACATTCAGTGCTGTGGCTACCCTTTCCTGATGGACACTGTGTGCTGTTTGCTTGTCACCGACCCTTTTGATCTTCCCTACCTCCCACTGGCTGGTCCCCACAGCCCTGTACTCTGCCGGTTCATACATGGGTGCTGGGGTAGGATGACACAGGAGGCACAGCCCCCGTCTTCGTGTAGCTCCTGGTCCCCAGCCTGACTCTTGCAGGGTGATGGAGCTGTGGGAGAGGCAGGTAGCATGGCTCTGGAAACACAGCGAGCAGAGTGATTCTGCAGCGCGGTCCAGGAGAGGCTCAAAGAGGAGGGGATTTCGAGTCAGGGCCTGAAGGATGCCCTCGACTTTGACTGCGGCGAGATCAGGGAAGAAAACATTCAGTGTTAGCAGAGGGAGGAACATGGCATTTTTAGAGAGCGGACAGCTTCATGCTAGAGCGTTGGAGTCATGGGGACAGAAGTTGGAAGTTGACCCTGGAGGGGGGTTTTGGTGTCAGAGAAAGACATTACATGCTGTGTTTAGAAATTTGTAATTTACCCTGAGACCAGTGAATTCAAAAAACACATATTTTAAGTTACCCATGTAACTTTTACCAAAACTAACCCATTTTCACTATATTCCCTTCTGAAACACAAACAACTCCAGGCTCTGCCCCCTGCCTTTACTCAATTATTTAAAAGGAAAAGTGAATGTCCTTCCCCTCCAAAATCACCCTGGTGGTGACTTCTGTGAGCAATTTTGTATCTGTCCCAGACCTTTTGTATGTGTATGTAATGTATATGTAAATTTCTAAGATGGCATCTTACTCTACAAACTGTTCTATAACTTGCTGTTATCACTTACACAATACACTGCCGGCATCTTTACCCTCCCAGACGTTTGGATCTGCCCTATTCTTTCTCAGACCCGTGGCATTTCATTGTATCAGTGTCGCTTTTTTCCCCTTTTTTTTTTTTGAGTTGGAGTTTCATTCTTGTCACCCAGGCTGGAGTGCAATAGTGTGATCTCGGCTCACTGAAACCTCCACCTCCCGGATTCAAGTGATTCTCCTGCCTCAGCCTCCTGAGTAGCTGGGATTACAGGTGCCCGCTACCACGCCCAGCTGATTTTTGTGTTTTTAATAGAGACGGGGTTTCACCATGTTGGTCAGGATGGTGTGGAACTTCTGACCTTAGGTGATCCACCCGCCTGGCCTCCTAAAGTGCTGAGATTACAGGCCACCCTGCCCAGCCCAAATATTTTGTTTAACCACTCCTATGGAGGGGCATTGCTGTTGTTAAATTTTCTCTATTACTAGCAATACAGTAGCAAATATCCTGCTCATGTTTCTTTGCTCTTTTGTGTTCAAGTGAACTTCTGTAACGTGGAATACCACAAAAAAATTGCTAAGCCCAAGATTACACTGAATGAGAATGTCCCTGCAAGGTGGTTGAACCAGCAGTGGATGAGTATTCTGTTCTTAACAACAAATCTTTGCCAAACTGACAGGCGAAACATAAGCGTCTAAATATTCTCATAGGTATTCCTGTTATTAGGGAAACTGAGCATATTTTACTCTGTGTATTGACCAATGATTTCTTCTGTGAAGTATCTTGCATATCATTTGCCCATTTTAAAATTTTACTTTTTTTTTTTTCTTTTTCCTAACTTGCTTTGGTGGTTATCATTTGCCCATTTTTTAAAATTGGGTTGCTTGTTTTCTTATTGATGCGAGGAGGTTTTACAACTACTTTAGGTGTTATCCTTTTTATTAGAATGTAATCATTTAATTATAGTTTCAATGACTGCCACCTTGTAGGTGTGTTTCAGTTCCCATGGGGTTGCTCATCCCACCCACTCCTCTTCCCCTCTCTCCAGAACTTCAGCGGCTGCCAGTTTGGAAGTGACCTTTCAGATCCTTTCTTATCTCTTTACATGCACATTGGTACCTTGAGAAAATAGCTTGCTTTATTTTGAGGGTTTTTTGCAGTAAAAGCTAAGGTCATGCCTCAAGTTCTCAAACTTGGTTGGTTTTCCGTGAACAGCATATCTAGTCTATGTTTCTTGGTTCCACATGTAAACCAGCCCTTGTCTTTCCCTGCTGTGTTCCATTCTCTACGTGGTAAGAGACTTTAGTGAACCCTTCCCCATGGGTGGACATTCAGCAGCCCTGCTTTTCCCGAGTTGTAAACAGGGCTGCAGTAGGCATCCTTTAGCATGCTGCCTTCCACATGCAAGGGCTTTTCACGGAAGGCGTCAGCAGGGCAGAGTTACTTAGGGTCAAATGTGTCTGTCAGAAGTCAATCTGACAGTGGAGTGAAGAAAAAGGAGTTAGGTTGGAGCTAAATAACTTCACTCCTTTGATTGCAGTCATTCAGGAGAAAGAGAAAATGAATCTGCGTGGATGCAGTGGGGTTGGAGAGAGGGTACCTGTGAGAGGGGCTGTAGAGTGGGGTAGGCTGTCCACAGACTAACTGCAGACTGCAAAAGTGAAAAGCTTCCTTCCTCACTTCTCTCTCTCCCTTCTCCCTTCTCTTCTCCCCTTCCCTTCCCTTCTCCCTTCTCCCTTCTCCCTTCTCCCTTCTCCCTTCTCCCTTCTCTCTTCTCCCCTTCCCTTCCCTTCTCCCTTCCCTTCCCCTTCCCCTTCCCCTTCCCCTTCCCTTCCCTTCCTTTCTCTCTTCCCTTCTCTCTTCCCTTCTCCCTTCCCTTCTCCCTTCCCTTCTCCCTTCCCTTCTCCCTTCCCTTCCCTTCCCCTCCCTTCCCCCTTCCGCTCCCCCTTCCCCCTTCCCTTCCCTTCCCTTCCCTCCCCTTCCCCTTCCCTTCCCCCTTCCCTTCCCTTCTCCCTTCCCTTCCCCTTCCCTTCCCCCTTCCCTTCCCCCTTCCCTTCCCCCTCCCCTCCCTTCCCCTTTCCCTTCCCTTCTCCCTTCTCTTCCCTTCCCTCCCCTTCCCCCTTCCATTCCCCCTTCCCTTCCCTTCTCCCTTCCCTTCCCTTCTCCCTTCCCTCCCCTTCTCCCTCCCCTTCTCCCTCCCCTTCTCCCTCTGCTCCCCTCCCCTCCCCTCCCCTTCCCTTCTCCCTTCCCTCCCCTTCTCCCTCCCCTTCTCCCTCCCCTCCCCTCCCCTCCC
Organism: Sapajus apella; assembly: GCF_009761245.1. Lineage (NCBI taxonomy): Eukaryota > Metazoa > Chordata > Mammalia > Primates > Cebidae > Sapajus > Sapajus apella. Next base: position 9,977,318 of record NW_022437012.1, on the reverse strand, counting down.
CTTCCTTTCTCCCTTCCCCCTTCCCTTCCCTTCCCCCTTCCCTTCCCTTCCCCCTTCCCTTCCCTTCCCCCTTCCTTTCCCTCCCTTTCTCTCCCTCCCACCTTATATACACTCACCAGATGTGAGCATAAGAGTGCCAGCTAGATCAATGTTTCTGCCATTGCTGGTCCCAGAATGAGAGGGTCCTTAGCCTGGGGAGTGGGTGCTAGAGGTTACAGCCTTCACCCTGCCAGGCAGGATACAACATGTATTGAGGTCATGTGTGTGGGTGTGTGGTCTCAGGAACCTGTGGAGCCACCTCGGGTCTTGAGGAGCCACCATATGGCTTTTTTTTGAGGGGGTCAGGAAGGGACAGCAGTTCCACTACTTGTGTTCAGAAGGTGCCACAGTGGTGGGTACATGTCTTCTTACCTCAGCTTGCCCAGGACAGAGAGTCTGAAGACACCTTCTTCGATGGGGCTTCTTTACTAGGGCATCAGGATTTTATAGGGTCTGTTCACTTGCCATTTAAAATTACTTCCATAAAATTCCCCATTACTTTCAGTTCAAACATGGCCTTTGGGGCCAAATACAAACCATTATAATATAATAAAATTCCTTCATGTTTTAAAATAACATTTATGGTCTTTGAACTTGAATGAATTTAGGGAGGAGCCTGGTAATAAAGGGAAAAAGCTTTATTAAAAAGTGTAATCTGCCCAGGTCCTTGAGTGGATTTCTGGGTGATCTCTTCCAGCAGAAAGAGAGAAGGCTGAGATGACGTAGGTGTGTCAGTGGGGCTGGGAAAGAAGAGTCTGCAGTGACTCTGGGTTTGTAATTCAGGTGGCTAGAAGGATGATGTAATTTCTGATCCACCCGGAGCAGCATCTTTTGGAGGCGAGATCAATCCTGTGTTGGACATACAGTTTGAAGTCAACAGTGCCTGTACCCCCAAAGGCAGCTGTGTCCAATAGAGAGTATAGCTGGGGAGCTAGATGAGGACTGGAGATCCAGGTGGAGGACTCAGGGGTGTGTACACGGGGCCTGGAACTTAGAGCCAGTGGGATCCCCAGGGAGAAGAGGGGGCAAGACAAGAGTCCTTGGTGGTGGGACCTCAGACCTCGGGAAGACAGCATTTCAAGGAGGAGAGGAGGGAATGATTTCAATGTTACTGGATAAATTACTTTATCCAGTAAGATAAAGGTGAATTAGTGTCTGTTGTACTTGGAAATCAGAACATTTTCATTCTCCTTTAAAGTGGTTTCAAAAGAGGAGAGATCACTCAGTGATGCTGATTCCTTCCACTTTATCTCCTCTGTAGAGATGTTTACTGTGCTAGTCAGGGCAATTCAGGCTACCAGCTTTGACAGCAACCCTAGAAACCTCAGGGGCTTCACACAGTTAAGTCAGAGTCTCTCACACCACTTCCTGAGTGCGCTGGGCAGCTGTCTTCCAAGTGGTGACTTGGGAATCTGAGAACATTTACCTTATGATGCCACCATCTTAAAAATGAGGTCACTGCTGTCGCTGTGGGAAGGGGAGGATCACGGACAGGCATGTGGGGGGTTTTATGGTCAGGTCTGGAACAGGGTCATTAAGGAGAACCATGTCCCCTGATTGCAGCCTAATGGCACGGGAAAGCCGAGAATAGAAAATGGAACTGGTGAGCGTTTAACTGCCTCTGCCACAGCATGGCCAGCATCCCTCCAGCCCAACCTCTCCTTCTAGTTACAGGGTCTGTACCTCTAATTTCTCACTGGACATTTCAGACTCAACTTGTTCAAATAAGACCGTAACTACCTTCGCCCTCCATTTAAAGTGGAGATCGCTTTCAGCTGCAGATGACATTTTCATTTTCTCCTTGAAGAGCAAGTTTGGGAGTGGTCGGGGAGGAACATTGCTACCTCTGAGCCTCTGCTCAAGTTGTTCCCTCCTCCTGGAGTGCTCTTCCCCGAGGTATCTACTCATTACCTTCATGTCTTTGCTACAATCTCTCCTTTTCTTTGAGATGGTCTCGCTCTGTCGTCCAGGCTAGAGTGCAGTGGTGTGATCTCGGCTCACTGCAACCTCCACCTCCCGGGTTCAAGTGATTCTCCTGCCTCAGCCTCCTGAGTAGCTGGGATTACAGGCCCGTGCCACCATGCCAGCTATTTTTTGTATTTTTAGTAGAGACGGGGTTTCACCGTGATGGTCTTGATATCTTGACCTCGTGATCTGCCCGCCTCGGCCTCCCAAAGTGCTGGGATTATAGGCGTGAGCCACCGTGCCCAGCCTACAAGCTTACCTTTTAAGTGAGGCTTGCTTTGTCCATACTGTTTAATACCATAACCCCCACCCAGAATTCCTGGTCCTTATTACTCTACTTTTTTCATAGCTCTTACCACTTTTGGACGTACAGTATGTTTATTTATTATGTGTATTGTTTGTTGTCTCAGAAGAACGTTCCCAGGGCGGGGTTGTTTGTGTTTCTTTCCCTGATGGCACTAATGGAGTGTCTTGAACAGTTTCTGGCAGACAGCAGGCATCATAAGCATTTGTGAACTGGTTCTGAATTACTTAGACCAGAAAACTCTGGAACGCGTTTAGGAGGCAGGCCAGGAAGGAACACAGTTGGTGGTCAGCCCAGCCGAACTGCCTTTGCAGTGGCATTGCATCTGTCTCCTGAAGCTCACCGTTTAGTTACGACTGGATGTTGCGTTGATTTCCACCTCACTGGCTTCCGGGGCTCCAGCCTTGCCTTCTCCTGCCGCTCTTGTTAACATGCTGCCGGATGGATTGCTGGCAACGTCGTTCCGATCCCACAATCATGTCTTGTGCATTGCCCGGTTTGAGAGGGAGAGAAGGCTGGTGTTATTTCTTCCCATGGAGTAGGTTCAGATGATCATGGCTGACTTATCCTTTAGCCACAATAGAGGAAGTGCTTAGGGCCTATGATACTTTTGCATCGCACCCAGGAAAATGTTTTAATTTCTTGTAAAGTGGGAAGAAAAAAAAGACCTTTTAGGTCACAGAAGTTTTAATCTATAATGTTAATATATTCATCTTTATACCATTGCAGTTGTAAAATATAATTTTTAAAATTTAAGTAGACATTTAGTAGATATACTTTATATATATATACAGTACATATTTTTACTATGAAAGCATATCTCTGTGTGTGTGTGTGTGTGTGTGTGTGTGTGTGTGTGTGTGTGTGTGTGTTTACTATGAAGGCAAAAGCGTCCAGAGCCCATGAAAGTTTTAATGCAGCCCCAGTTTTGACTTGCCTGGGGTTACCCAGGATATGGTGGACTGAGACCTAAAGTTGTCTTTGAGCTCTTGGGGCAAATTTAGTCCCCTCTTCCATGGGTGAGGGAGCTGGCACCAGAGAGGCTGTGCTTGGCTGAAAACCGCATGGCAGCTGAGCTGCCACGGTCATGATTAAGGCTTCTGAACCTCTGGCTGATGATCTTGCCACGTGCTAGGCTTCTTTTCCTGAGAAACCTGAAGAAAGAGTAACTTAGATGAGTACAGAGTCTAAGGATCTCGTTTGTCTCATTATTCGCAGATGCTTATTGATGCTCCATTTCCCCCTCATGACCCAGTCACCTCTTAAAGGCTCCACCTCTCAATTCTGCCACATTGGGAAATAAGTTTTAACTTAAGTTTTGGAGGGGACCAACATTCAAATCATAGCACTAATAAACTAAGTCTTAAAGGGAATCAGGCTATTAGCTAAGCAGATGAAATTCTTAAAAGGGTTAAAACCTGCCTTACTGATTTTGTGTGTGTGTGTGTGATTTATGATAAACATGGATCTGGAGGCATCTGGTACATAGTAGGCCGTCAGGTATTAGATTCCCTTCCCTCCCTTTCATTAGTCAACATTTTTTATGCCATTGTTTGGCCATTATCCTATTGGATCAGAGACAAGTGAAGAATTGCACTACTAAACAATTAAGTCACATAAGAACCACATTCACCTTCATTACCTGTGAGGATTAAGGAATCTTTCAAATTCCCTGTTTTTCTTATATAGACCTCATGTCACTGAGCCAATATCACACTTGTAGATTATTTTCATCCATGTAGTTATGTAGTCATTCATTAGTCAATATTGATTGATTGGCATTTATGTGGTGGACAGTTTTCTAGGGTCTGACGATGCAGAAGGGAACAAAGCAAACTCCTGCTCTCAAGGAACTTGCTTTATAATGGGGGCAACATTAGAATTGTGGTAACACTCTCTATTGTGAGGTTCTTGATGGCTCTTGGTGTGTGTGTGTGTGTGTGTATGTGTGTGTGTATGTAAACATACCTACACACAGAAGTTGTCTTAGCCAGTGCTATTAGGGCCAAATGTTTTTGTTTAATGAAAAAGTAGAATAGGATGGGTGGGTGTGGTGGCTCTTGTCTATAATCTCAACACTCTGGGAAGCCGAGGCAGGTGAACTGCTTGAGCCCAGGAGTTCAAGACCAGCCTGGGCAACATGGCGAAATCCTGTCTCTCTTAAAAACAGAAAGAAAAAGATAAAGTTGGGAACATAGCTATCTTCAGTGTTTGTTTTAACTTTGTGTCTCTGGCGGTGGCTCATGCCTGTAATCCCAGCACTTTGGGAGGCTGAGGCTGGAGGATCACAAGATCAGGAGTTTGAGACCAGTCTAACTAACACGATGAAAGCCTGTCTCTACTAAACATACAGTTAGCTGGGCATGGTGACACATGCCCAGCAACTTGGGAGGCTGAGGCAGGAGAATTGCTTGAACCCGGAATGTGGAGGTTGTGGTGAGCCCAGATTGTGCCACTGCACTCCAGCCTGGGCGACAGAGTGAGACTTTGTTTCAAACAAACAAACAAAAAACTTTGTGTCTTGGGTGGTGGTCAGCTGGGCTGCTGTAACAGAGTTCCATAGACTGGGTGACTTATAAACAACAGAACTTTGTTTCTAATAGTCCTGGAAACTGGAAGTCCTAGATGAGGCTGCACGATCAGGCTCCGCTTAGGGCCTTCCTCCAGGTGCAGACTGCCATCTGCTCATGATATCCTCCTGTGGTGGAAAGTGGCGGTGAGAGCCCACTGGGCACTAATCCAATTCATGAGGGCTCCACCCTCATGACCTAATCACCTCCCAAAGTCCCCCACCACCTAACACCATAGCCTTGGGGGGGTCAGGATGTCAACACATGAATTTTGGAGAGGCATAAATAAACATTTAGTCCCTACGCTTTACATATTTAAAGTTTGCAGGGCTACACCTGAAACATGTAAACCCTTTCTTGGGATTCATGGCAGGAGCTCTGAGTTGAACTTCTTGTCATGAATCGTATGCAGAGCATGTAGCCTCCAATTTCCAGTTTTCTTGGGGTTCAGCAGAGGCAACACCTACATACTTGTAAGGTCATCTGAGCCCAGAATTCTAACTTTTTAATGATTTTTTTTCTCCCAGTCTTTTATAATTATCTTGCCCACAGCTGGTGTGAAGTCCAATTTTTTTTTTTTTAACAGAGTGGCTTTAGTGAGCCCTTTCAAAGCATTTAATCCAATCCATAGAAATGGCAATGCTTTCTTTTCTTTTCTTTTCTTTTTTGAGATGGAGTCTCACACTGTCACCCAGGCTGGAGTGTGGTGGCGCTATCCAGGCTTACTGAAACCTTCACCTCCCAGGTTCGAGCAATTCTCCTGCCTCAGCCTCCCAAGTAGCTGGGACTACAGGCATGAGGTACCACACCTGGCTAATTTTTGGTATTTTTTTTAGTAGAGATGGGGTTTCACCATGTTGGCCAGGCTGGTCTTGAACTCCTGACCTCAAGTGATTCTCCATCTGCATTGGCCTCCCAAAATGCTGGGATTATAGGCATGAGCCACCACGCCTGGCCTACGAGGCTTTCTTTTTGCCCTCTTGTGTATCAATTTGCCTCCTATTTACACAGCAAAGCCTAGTGACTAAAAGCATGAGCCGTGGAGCAGGCTGCCTAGGTTCTTATCTGAGCTCTGTCACTAGCTGGCTTAAAGCAGGGCTGTGGCCTTGATTTTTTCATTGGTAAATTAAGGCTAATGATTATATATACCTCACAGGATGGGTGCGAAAATTATATCAATTAATACAAGTTCTTAGAACAATGTCAAGTACATAGTGCTAGCTATTATTATGATTATAAATATTTAGTGTTGATATTAACAAATACAACTGACATAAACAGGTTTGGAAGCAGGCAATACCATATGTTGGCTAAAAACTGGTGGAAGAAGGGTCCAGTGAGCACCCAAGACATAGCCTAGATCAGTCAGTGCATTTTACACAAGGAGTGGACTGTCAGCTACTCTGGCACATGGGTAGGTGGAGGTCAGTTACAAAATGTATGCCTTATATGTAATTGATCATACACTTGCACACAATCTCACTCAGAATATGCACCAAGCTGCCTGGAAATAGATTGTCCATCTTTGTTGTTGTTTTTCAGTAACCTGTTATCTTGCTCTATCGCTTCTGTGCCAAAACCTCTCCTTGTCATTCTCTTCTCTCCAGAGAGGGTGGGGGGCAGAGAGAGAGCTACAGATAGAGAGAGAGAGACCTTTAGTCCATGTAGCATGTTGTTGTACATTGAAGTTTATATTCTGCAGTTTCTATGGGATTCAGAGAGTTGGGCACCAAGCTTCCTTCTGAAGTTGGCACATTTGTGTGTTTGATGAAACGATATTTACTCACTGATCATCTAAAGCAGTAGATCGAAATGGACCTAAATGAACAAAGTCAGCGGGCAAGCTTTCTGCCAATGGGCGTGCCTCCCTGATCTACGGTTCTGCTGCATCCTGGGCTCTCAGGGAACTGGAGAGTCACTTTTTGTGCCACATATGTCTTTGTTTTTATCCCGCTGTGTGTGTGAGAGGGCACAGTGACAGGCAGCATATAAATAGCTAGCTCCTGTTTATATTTTTAGTGGTAATGACTTTTTTTTTTTTGAAATGGGATTTCTTATTTAATAAGTTATGGGATATAATTACCACCTAGCAGAAGGCAGACTGCATCACACTCATTGGAAACTCACAGTAAAGTCCACATAAAATGGAATAAAATAAGCCTGGTGATGAAATAGAGAACCTTTAGACTGCATTAATGTTCAACATTTCCCTCCCCGTCTCTCTGTCCTCGCTTCTCTCTCTCCCCCTTCCTATCCTCTCTCTCTCCCTCCCTCTTTCCGGGCCCATCCTCCTTTCTGTCTTATAAACCAGAACGATGCAGGTTAAATGCGTTTCTGGAGTAAGCCAGATACATACGTTTGCTGCTGCTGGGTAAGGGGGGCAAGTTCTGCCATCTTGTCTTTTCCTTTGTTCAAGAATTGTACCTAGAACTGCCTTTTTGTTTCTTGACTCTTTGTTTAAGTAGCTGCCCACATCTTTTAAATTCTCTTCCTGGAGGACTTGCACATTTCATTAAAGGACCCTCTTGCTCCATCTGGCATGTCGGTTTCTATGCCTCCCCTGCAGGAATGCTCCAGGTTCTGCATGTTTAAAAAAAAAAAAAAATCCCAGAGTTAGTGTTGTGGTCTTCAATTTTTTATGAATCCAGCTTTTTGGCACTAAAAATGATTAACCCTGCAGTAGCACGTGTTCTGAACTGCCTGGATGCAGACTGATTGGGGGAGCAGTAACTAAGCCATTTAGAGACTTGGCTGACCGTCCACCCCGGCTCCTCTGCCCCCACGCCCTACCTAGCCTGGACATTCCTCCGCCCTAGTGTACCTCCTCCTGGCCCAACACAACATACAAGGCTTTTGATCAGGGCCCCTTCTTAGGACATCTCCTCCAAATGGAACTGCAGACAGCAGCGGGCCAGGTGCCTCTTTAAGTGTTGTCACCACAAGCCCTGCTACCTTCCTGGGCATGTTAATGGCAGAGGGAGAGGGGACTGTCTGCTTGGCCTGCTCTTTTCTCCCATCTCTTCAGGGGATGGTGTGGTGTTTTGTCTGCGGTACATGTAGCTGTCAGACTGTGCTCTTCCGATTGCAATCTTAAGTGAAAGCAATTAGAATCACAGTAGAACTTTTAGGAAATTTGCAGATTTTCCAAGAAGCTGAAAGTGTTGTTTCCCCCTTCCCTCCTTGTCTAAATTCTGCCCTCTCCTTTTCAGGCCAGCTCAAGTTCTGGTCCACCTCTAAAGCCAGGTCCTATCAGTTCACATGGATTTCTCTCTCCTCAGAGCTTATAGCATCTTAATCGGTACCACATAACCCAGGTACTGATCACTTACTATCCTGTCTTTTAAAAAACACCTTATCTTGTATTCCCAATAAAACGGAAGCTCCCGGAGCCTGAGGCTGCTTAGGAAACTTTGGGAAAAAGCTGAGTAGAGCACTGTGTGAGAATAGCTGGTACGGGTGACATTGCTTTTCTGACTCTCTCATTTCCAAAGATACGTGGTCTAGCTATCTGATCTATATTGATATCAGTATCTCTCTGTATACACATGTATAGATGCAAACAAATAGGTATCTATTGTAAACCAAAACCAAAATAAAATCCTGAGCCCCCACAACCAACTGAACAAATCCCTCCAAACCCCTGGGCCAAGGGGACCCCAGAGAAACCTGAAAACAGACTTCCTTGCCCTTCCCTTTTGGAATTTAGGCATAGCTGATCAGCATTAACATTAAAATAGAGATCCCAACACTGACAAAACAGATTCTTTGTGGCCGTAATATTCTAAATTCCAACCTGACTCTGGCATCGCACCACTTTGACAGATAGCAGGTCCTGAAGGAAATAAAAATATTTTAACCCAAAATATATTTCCTTGATATATTTTGAAATGACCTTGCAAAACCATCTTTTGTGGAGCAATTTGCATCTATAAAGAATCTCCATTAATGCAGCCAGGTCTTTCATGGGTGTAGGAGAGATTCACTGAGTCTGACACCCTTTAAGGTCCAAAAGGAGAATTTTACCATCTATTCTCTCTGAAGGCTGCTACCTAAGGACGTCATCTACATAACAAGAACTTGGCTTCCACAACCCCTCCTTATCTTAACTCAAGTTTTTCTTTTTACCGACTTCAAGTCTTCAGACCAAGCTTAACTCTTTAAAACAGTTGCCAATCCAAAAATCTCTGAATCCACTTATGGTCTATAACACTCTCCTTCTCCCTCTCTGCTTGCTTCAAAATGTCCTGCCTTTCCAGGCCAAACCAATTCTTAGGACCTCTTAAGACTTCCCTGGGCCATGGTCACTCACACTGGCTCAGAGTAAACCTCTTTTTTTTGAGATGGAATCTCGCTCTGTAGCCCAGGCTGGAGTGCAGTGGCACAATCTCAGCTCACTGCAACCTCCGCCTCCTGGGTCCCAGTTCAAGCAATTCTCCTACCTCAGCCTCCCAAGTAGCTGGGATTACAGGCATGAGCCACCATGCCCAGCTAATTTTTGTATTTTTTGTAGAGACGGGGTTTTACCATTCTGGCCAGTCTGGTCTTGAACTCCTAACTTTGTGATCCCTCCCACCTCGGCTTCCCAAAGTGCTGGGATTACAGGCGTGAGCCACTGCGCCCAGCCCAGAATAAACCTCTTTACATATTTTACAGATTTTTTTTTAAAATCAACACTATCTGTCTGAATAACTTTCTTATATTTTCATATTCATAGGATGTGATGGCTACAGGAAAACATAAGATGGTGTTGCTTCTGGGAGCTAAATGGGAGGTAGCAGCACATTTAAGTAATGGCATTTGACTGGTGGTTGGAGTCCCTGAATGTCAGCCTTGGAATGTGAGCTTTATTTGGTAGACATTGAGGAGCTAGGAACATTTGTAAATTGAACAGTGTTGTGATGCAAAGTGACTTTGGGCAGATTTATCTGGAAGCATTGGGTGAGAACTGGGAGAAACAGATTTGGGGGTGTGACTGTCAGAGGTGTTTGAACCAGAGCAACTCCATCTTTAACAAGGGCTGGGTAAAATGAGGCTGAGACCTACTGGGCTGCATTCGCAGACAGTTCGGCATCCTAAGTCACAGGATGAGATAGGAGATCGGCATATGATACAGGTCATAGAGGCCTGGCTGATAAAACAGGTTGCAGTCAAGAAACCAACAAAATCTCACCAAAACCAAGACGGCGACAAGAGTGACTTCTGGTTGTCCTCACTGCTACACTCCCACAGTACCATTGTTAGTCTTGCCAACGAACCACAATGCAGCAGTCTCTCCTTGTGAGGTATCACCTGGAGTTCTTTGTCTCACAACCGGGAGAATTAAGGAGCATGGACACAAAGGATGAGGTTGGAGTGAAAGTTTAATAAGCGAAAGAAGAAAGCTCTCTGCTGCAGAGAGGGGAACTGGAAGAGGGTTGTCATTTTTACAGTTGAATGCAAAGGCTTTTATACGAAACTGATAAGAGATGGATGTCTCATTTGCATAAGGCACGAATTTCTGGTAGCTCCACCCTGTCCTCCCAGTGTGCATATCTACTCCATATTGCTTTGTTTCCCTTACTGCACATGTGTCAGGGGACAGAACTTTCCATTGCAGGCATGTCTGGGCACGTCACCTGTGCACCTTTCTTATCTTGGCGGCTGTGGGCATGTCTGTGCAAGTGCCCCATCTGTGCCTGCAAGCTGTTCTTTTTTTGTTTGAAAGAATTCAACCGAGGACCTACTCTAACTGCCTGCCTGACAGGTTTCTTCCTTTCTCTTCCCTCACCATGACAGTTTACAAACGCCGTGGAAATGTCAGAAGTTACCCTATATGGTCTAAAAAAGGGAGGCATGAATAATCCACCCCTTATTTAGCATATGATTAAGAAATAACCATAAAAATGGACACCAGCAGCCCTCAGGGCTCTTCTGCCTTTGGAGTAGCCTTTCTTTTACACTTTTACTTTCTTAATAAACTTGCTTTCACTTTACTCTATGGACTTACCCTGACTTCTTTCTCGCGTGAGATCCAAGAACCTTCTCTTGAGGTCTGGATCTGGACTGCCTTTCCAGTAACATCTTTCTGGTGACCATGAAAGGAACAACACTGAGGAAACCTCTGACCTAAAGGCTGACTTTGGGTAAGTGGTGGAGTCCAGTGACATGACTAGTGGCAGCCACAGTAAGTAGCTCAGATGCTGAGTGACAGTAGTCAGGCTGAGCTGGGGTCTCTGAGGGTGGGAAGAAGGCTTGGGTAGAAGATGTCAGGGAGGGGAAGCCAGCAAGAACACGGGGCTAGAGACAGACAAGCTGGTTTAGCCACCGACTAGCTTCGTGATCTAGGGGAAGTCACTTAACCTTTTCGTATCTGCACTAGATCCTTGTCTGAAACTGGGGACCCCAACCTTAAATTTCATAGAATCAGCTGTGGCATACTTGTCGATGACTCCTACAGAAAATAAAAATAATCAGTTGGGCTTGGGCCTCGAGGGTGGGAGAAGGTATGAAGGATGATGGAAATTTTAAGTCTGAGTGACTGATGAATAAGAGCAAGTCTATTTATTCTTAAAACTCAGATCATATAGCTGTTGTCATGAATACTGTGGCTGTTGATTCCCTGTCTCACCCAGGTTTCTTGAGGACTGAGTTGGGGGAGTCTTATTCATGTTTTATTACCAGTGTGATGTTTACAATAGGTACTCAATGAGTGCTGAATGGGCCTTTCTGTTACCAGAAAGGAGTCCCAGTCCAGACCCCCAAGAGAGGGTTCTTTGATCTTCGGCAAGAAAGAATTCAGGACAGGGCGGGTCCATAGAGTAAAGTGAAAGCAAGTTTATTAGGAAAGTAAAGGAAGAAGCCAGGGCTACTCTAGTGGCAGAGCAGCCCCGAGGACTGCTGGTTGACTATTTTTATGGTTATTTCTTGATTACATGCTAAACAATGGGTAGATTATTCATGAGTTTTCCAGGCAAACTGAGAGCAATTCCCAGAACTGAGGGTTCCTCCCCTTTTTAGACCATATAAGGTAACTTCCTGACATTGCAATGGTATTTGTAAACTGCCATGGTGCTGGTGGGAGTGTCTTTTAGCATGCTAAAGCATTATAATTAGCGCATAATGAACAGTGAGGATGACCAGAGGTTACTTTCATTGCCATCTTGGTTTTGGTTTTTAGCTGGCTTCTTTACTGCATCCTGTTTTATCAGCAAGGTCTTTGTGACTTGTGCCAACCTCCTATCTCATCCTGTGACTAAGGATGCCTAACCTCCTGGGAATGCAGCCCAGTAGGTCTCAGATCTATTTTACCCAGCCCCTGTTCAAGATGGAGTCGCTCTGGCTCAAATGCCTCTAACAATTCTTCTTTGAATCTTGGCCTCTTTCTTGATCATCGCCTTCTCTCATTCCGTTTTCAGTGTCTGGGTCCTGTGTATTCTACCTGTACCTCAGGGCTCCCCTCAGTGTATTCTACCTGTACCTCAGAGCTCCCCTCAGTGTATTCTACCTGTACCTCAGGGCTCCCCTCAGTGTATTCTACCTGTACCTCAGGGCTCCCCTCAGTGTATTCTACCTGTACCTCAGGGCTCCCCTCAGTCCCTTCTTTCTGCTGCCTCTCACTTCCAGATGTCATGAACTTGTGCATGGACTATTGCAGTAGCCTCATAATTACACTCTCTGCCTTTGACCTTTGTCTCTTCCTATTCATCTTTGGCATTGCCAGATAATAAACTTTTTGAGGGATATCTCCTATTCTCTCCAACATGAAGTGACCCCTATTCCCTACTAAAGAAAGCCCCTGCTCCTTAGTTTGCTGTTTAAAGAGTGTATGAGCTCCTTACCGTTTAAGAGTTAATGAACTCTACACTTCTAACTGTTCCTCTTCCTCCCCCCACCCCGAATGGCCTCTTCCCCTTCCGACTTTTTGCCTATTTACTTGCTATCCTTACATGTAGCCCTTCTTGATTCTGACATGATCAAGGAATAAATCCTATGGCCCTTGCGCTCCTGTGAGAGGCAAACCTTTCATTGGGTACATTGCCTTACTGGAATGAGTTTGTAGGGTTGGGGCTCATGCGTACCACCTGTTACTTCCCTCTTAACACATCTAGCATATGTTCTTTGTATACATCAGGCATCTAATAAATGTGTGAATGCAAGACTGTCCCCCTGGAGAGTCTCAAGGCACATGAGAGAGCATGTGCCTTGGTTCATGGCACGTGCTAGTTCAGTGGCCTCTCCTTGTCCCTGGGCATGACCTTGTCTTCTCTCTCACTGCCCATGCCACTGCAGTTTCATCTGGTTCAGGAACTGCTGATTGAAACCCAAGGTGATAATTGCCTTTTCTGTTTGCCTTTGCTTCTCTTTCATGAATGATGATATGACGAGGTGTGATTGGCATAGCTTAGCAGTGGGGGACGATGCCTTTATTACAGAATCACTTATCTCTTTCGCCTCTCCCTCCTTCTTATTGTCTGACTCACTGTTTTCTTTTGGAGTTGCCAGAGATTGATTAATTCCATTAACAACTTAACAGCTTTCAGGACTGTGGCCTGGCTGATTCTCCAGGATCTGCTCGGAGCTCTACCAGGAGTGGGATTTTTGGAATGATACCAATAGTTTCCACATTCATGTCGCGAATTCTCTTGGTTCCAAAAAGTGTCAATTGTAGGATCACAGGTTAAGTAGACTTTGGCTTATGGGGATGTTACAAGTTGTGTAGGAACCTGGCTGATGTTGAAAGGACTTGTGTTTACATTTTTTCTGGCCTTCTGTAACATTTTCCTTGCCTTTGGATATGGCGATTTATAGAGAGATTATAACTGCCTGGATTATTTTTCACACTACACAATAGGGAACACTATGAAGTTGCTTTCCTCCTAAAAGTAAATTAAATATAAATACTCTGCAGTGATTGGATTTGAAGTGCATCCCTTCTTGTTATTTGTTTGAATACCTTTTCATCCGTGCCCAGGAGGTTATCTCTGGAGCCTTCCGGTTTTCAACATTGTGTGGATAAACTGCATCTTTGTTAACTACAAAACGAACCCCATCAGCCAGAAGCCTTTGGGCCTCTTTGAATAAGGAACTGCTTTCTTATTGAGAGTCTCAGGGTTCTAGTTTTAGAACAGTTAGGAGGCAGAGTTTCTTGATGTCCTGTGTGAATGAACCATGTGTCTGGGTTCTCTCGTGTCTTCTTTGGCCTGTGACATGGGCATGCAGGAATACACGTCCAAAGGCTGGCCTGGGGGACTGAGGCCTGCATGTTCAGGTTTTCTGTGGATGGTGTTCTCAGCCTAGCTTCTCACATGGGGGTGATGCTTTGTTTTTTTATTTTTGTTTATTTGTTTGTTTTTGAGACAGAGTCTTGGTGCGTCGCCCAGGATGGAGTGCCCAGTGGCGTGATCTTGGCTCACTGCAACCTCTGCCTCCTGGGTTCAAGTGATTCTTCTGCCTCAGCCTCCTGAGTAGCTGGGATTACAGGCGTGAGCCGCTGCGCCTGGCCAGTGGGTGATACTTTGGTTCAAAGTTGAGGGTAGACCTTTTATTTAAGCAATTTATTTTCCCTGAGACTTTAAAGGCCATCGTTTCTCAGAACACACAGATGAGATCTTAAGCTCAAGATTTCCCCTTATTAGACCCCTGTTTTCCCACCTCTTCATTTTGCCCAGGTTTCATGGGAAAGGAAGTGCACTCTGTCTACAGCTTACAGGTGTGGAAAGGATAATAGGAGCCTTTGGGATTTTTCTGGTGGATTAAATGACCAAATATAGGCGATATTTGACTTAAGATGGCTTGCTCTCATAGCCGCTGCCACCTGCTACATTTCTGTGGTTAACTACGGATCTCAGTAACAGCCCACGCTGGTACTTACCACCATCTCGTGACTGGGCCAGGAGTTCTGCTGCTGCTGTCCCAATCCCACTGTGGCCCTGACTGACCAGGCCTGGATCCTGTCAACAGCTCTGTCATGGGTTGAATTGTGTGCCTCCAAAATTCAGATGTTGAAGTCCTAACTCCCAATATCTCAGAATGTGACTTCCTTGGGAAATAAAGTTGTTGCAGATGTAATTCATCAGTTAAGATGAGGTTGTGATGGAATATTATAACCAGGGTGGGTGCAGGGGCTCAGCTCCCTCCCCATGCTCACCACAGATGTTACCCGGTGATGGAAACAGAGCAGCAGGAGGTGTCCCAAAGACACTTCCAGTTCTCCGATCTGATGTTTCCCTCTATGTATCCAGGTTCTTGATCTCTCTTTCCCCAAGAATGGGGGAAGGGGCCCTGGAGGTGCGATGAGCTTACCATTTGAATAAATATCATGGACCCAAAGAATTTTACAAAGAGCGATTTATTAGGCAAAGCTAGAGAAAGAGAGAGAGGGAGAGAGAGCTCCCACGCTGCCATGGGAGGGATCCAAGGGAGGAATCCTATAGGTAAGGAGCGGTGGGATTTTAACCTGGGAGTTATTCCTGCCCTATTCATGTTTTCCTCCAATGAGAGGAGTTTTTCAAACTTCTGCTGGAGTGACTGATCTTTGACTTTGATATTGGATTGGCTTCCCTGGCCACTCTCAGAGGTTTCAGTGGGCTTTTTGGAACAAAGAAGCACACCTGGAATTTCTACCTGGTCCGCATGCCGGAAAGTCAGACAAAGAGCTTTACCTTTTCAGATGGGTACGTGGTTGGAGGCATGGTGCTGCAAATTTCCTGCCTTTGAAACCACGCCCCTCGTGGACTCAGTTTTCCTTAACACCGTCCCTCAGTATCAGGAGCACGTCTGCCAGGAGCTCTCGACCTGCAAGAGGGTTCCAACTTGGATAGGGGGGTGCGCGGAAGACAAAGAATGATAGACAGATGGGGTCTGGAGGGTTGAAAAGCATATGCTTTACCAACAACTTTATTCGTGCTCAGGGTCAGTATATATATCTTTTTTAGGTATGTGTCTATGTGAGGCAAATGGGTACAGAAAGTTTTAAAGTAGAAAAATCAACATCATAGGGTAAGAACAATGGAAAGGTCAGATACACAATTAACTGGAACAGGTAGTCACACTATCTCATCTAGGGGCAAGTCATTTAATTAACCAGAACAGGTGGTCACACTATCTCATCTAAGGGTAAGTCATTTATCTTCCAGCGAAAATCAGCAAAGTTGTAAAACATGACTTAGTAGAAAACTCAATTATCACATACGTAAAACATGTCTTAGTAGAAAACTCAATTATCGTACACAATGCATCTCATGACTGCATGGCCATCTGGCGATTGCCCACAAGGTTAACTTTAACCTAAGTCTTTCTCTGTTCCTGCTTTCCGATAGCTCGACTCCCTCAACTGGAGACACTGTCTGGGCTGGAGCCCTCCGTATTGTGAGGCCCATTTTCGGGGGGCCTCACACGGGAGTGTTCCCCACACACCTCAGTATGGTGGGACCTAATGCAACGTGACCAGTGTCCTTATAAAAAGGAGAAAGGTGGACACAGCTCCATACACAAAGAGAATGCTGTGGGAAAATGGAGGCAGTGATCAGGCTGATGGCAGCAGAAGCCAAGGAATGCCAAAGTTTGCCAGCAAACCACCAGCAGCTAGAGAGAGGCCTGGGGCCAATTGCCTCTGCAGCCTACAGAAGGAACCAGTGGTGCTCACACCTTGATTTTAGACCTTTAGCCTCTAGAACTCAGACAATAAAGTTTTCCCGGTTAAGCCACCTAGTTCGTGTTACTTTGTTTTGGCAGCCCTTGCCGACCAATACAAGCCTGAGATGAAGGGATCATCAAAGACAAGGAAGCTGTCCTGAAAACAGCCATTTCTCCAACAGTGCCATCCGAACGATTTCAGTGTCATATATGTATCTCGACTCAATTATAAACTTCTTAGAATTCATGACCCAAACTTTGAGCCCTGTTTGGTGGTCCTCAGAGCCGTGCTTGCTTTGCATTCCAGACTTTGTTGAGCTCTTCTTGCAAAAAGTCTTAAGTCCATGCACAAAAGCCTTCCCTGGGAGGAACATTTATGAGAAGGCATTTATACAGAAATGTTGGCTTTTATATTTAATAAATATTTGAAGAAGCAACTAGCTGTTCACATGACTTTGTTATTTAAATATTCCAATTTTACATTCCGTTTATAGGAGATAGTGATAGTAACAGCTAACATGCATTGGCATGGACTTGGGGCCAGGCATTGTTCCAGGTATTTTTAATGTATTAACTCATTTGATTCTCACAACAACCCTCTAAAAGGAAATGGAGGAACAGAGAGATTAAATAACTCGCCTAAAAGTTTTATTAGATGTTTCTCATTGTAGCCATCACTTGAGAATCTACTAGGTCCAGAGTGTGAGGTGGCCAGGCTCTGTACCTGTGGTCCCATTGTCCCAGCTACTCGCGAGGCTGAGGTGGGAAGATCACTTGAGCTCAAGAGTTTGAATCCAGCCTGGACAACACAGTGAGACCCTGTCTTTAAAAAAGAAAAAAGAGGACAAGGTTTCCATCTCTTTCTGTCCCTGTTTCCAGGTGGGGTTGAAATGTAATGGTTAGATTTAATAAAGAACTCTGCATGTAATGTAGTTAGAATGAAATGTCTGCAGGCAGAGCTCACAGTTTAGGGGCCTCTCAAGTTCTAGATGAAGAATATCCAGACATCCATGAGGTGTCTTGTCCCTGAAGTGTCTCTGGAGTAGTTGGCAGGTCCCTGGAGCTGGGTCTGGAGCTGGGCATTGGACTCTGCTGCTTACTAGCTCTTTGATTCTGGACAAGTCATTACCTTTGGTGAACCTCATGTTCCTTAGCTAGAAATGGAAATACTACTCTAAGTTACATGCTAAGCTCAGTGCCTGGCACATTGTGGGTACTTTCACATGATAGATAATTTGAATGAACATTTGTGTCTGAATCCAATAGAAGTTGTTAACCAGACTCTCTTATTTCTTTAGCAAGTGTCTCAAGTCTGTATCCCATGCCTTTGACTTGTTTTTTTTACTAGAAATTTCAGAGAAGTCTTCTAAAGTGGTCCAGAAACTTATGCTTCTGGGTACTGTATCTTCCAACAAACATTGAGGATTGTGCTTGGCCTGGAACTTAGTTTATGGGGAGGGGTTTTTCACTTGTGATTTTTCACATGGGTGACCATAGAGGACGCATCTAGGCCACCTGGCTGTCCTACATAACGATCTCTGGACATTCCTTCCTGGACCTCTACCTTGTAGGAGCTTAGTGCACACATGCTTTTGTGAATGCTGCGTCAAACACCATGGCTGGGCAGTGAGCCTGTGGTTTTTGCTAGAGGCCGATGCCCTTCTCTGATGCAGCCCTCTCTTGGCAGCGTGATATGTTTATGTTCTTTATTTCAAGGTTTTTCATTGTTCCTTAGTCTGCTGCTGGCAGCAGTTGAGAAATTGTACTTGGATATCAATTAGGGCATCCAAAATGTGACTTGATCCTGGAGCAGGGCAAGGAGGGTTTAGTGATGTGTTTGCTTTATCATTTAACCTTTATATCTATGAAAAAGCAATAGTGTGCATTTCCTGTGCAGAGATCTTTTAGCGCATCTATTCAGCACTACTACGAGCCAGGTGCTGCTCTAGGCCCTGGAGATGGGACAGTGAACAGACAGAAATTCCTGCCTCCAGGGAGTGAGAAAGAAAATATGTATAAGATTGTGAGGGATGCTTGGAGAAAAATGAAGCCAGAAAGGGGATGGATGAGGACCGAAATAGCAGTTATGTGTTCAATAATGTAGTCAGAAAAAGCCTCCCTGAGAAAGCTGCACAGATGAGAAGGATTGAGGGAGCAGAAAGCAAGCCCTGGGCCCGAGGGCAGGTGGCATCTCATAGGGGCCAGGCAGCCAGTGGCTGGAGTAGATGTAGGGGAGGGGAGGGGACCATGAGGTCACTGGGGGTGATGGTGTGTGAGTCAGCCATGCTGTAAAACCAGACCTTTCACTGGGCTATGGAAGGTCTGTTAGTGGTTTACAGCATAGCTGACCGTAACTCCTTTTCTGAGAACTCCATTGCCTCAGCTTCGTTATTGGCCCTCGAGTTCTTTCTTGGTTGTACATCAAGTGGCCTCCCATTTCTAGTGGCCGTGACCTTCTCCATGGGTTTTGAGTGACAGGTGTCACGGTGCTGCACTTGGCTTTATTGCTTTTGTTTCTTCAAACTCTAGGAGCCTCTTCTTAGATTGCTGTCTGAAACTTTTATCACTGTAAGTGACAAATACGAAGTGCCCAGAAGGTAATAATGACGAGAGCTACTTATTGAAAACTTAACGTGCCGGTAAGCACTTGCTATGGGTCTAAACGCGTCTATGTGTCAGCTGTCTTGATACAGAGCAGCCCCATGAGCTAGAACTCCCATTTTGTGGGGAAAGAAACCAAGGCACAACGATATTAAACAGATTGTCCAATGTTATGTAGCTTGCCAATGTGGGATGAGGATTGGAATCTGGGTAGCTGGATTCCAAAGCTGGTGCTGTGACTACTGTGCTGAGAGGAGCTTTCTGGTGAAGCTCCACAGTTCTCAGTCCACAGGACTAAACAGAAACGAAGTTGTTCTCATATGTTTTTATCCAAATAATCATTGCACAGAGATGCCTGTTAAAATAGAAAAGTAGTTTTAGTGCCATTTTTATAAGAAGAATGGTCCCAGAGTAGAGATCTCTTAGCAGACATGTGGAGTGTGTTCCGGCCAGTGAATTTTCCTCTACTTTTGCAGGAAAGAGGGAATTTAGGCCCCTTGGACCCAGAAGCCATTCTTCTGCCCCCTACCTTTCCTCCTCTCAGGAGGTGGAGGCTACCCCCAACCCCGATATGAGACACCACCACTTCCTCTTCGTCACCTGCCAGTGACTCATTGTTGCCAAAAATAAAGCATCAACTTGAGGCATGATGATTTTTTTCTTCTTTGTTTCAGAGGCTGAGCACCGATGATGACTGATGGGTTGTATGCAAGTCACGAGAATCACATGGCAGGACCTAGCACCAGCATGCACCAACTTGGGCTGGGGTTTCTGATTAGTCTGAGTGAAGCGTTCACATGAATTTGTGTCATGTCAGACCCCTATCAACTTCAACAGGGATGCCACCAGGTTCAAGAGTCCAAAGAAGAGACCCAGAGCCAGTAAATGAGACATGGGGTTTTATTTGTGGGAACTTATATGCAGGATAGTCCAATGGTGACAGGCTAGACAAGAGAACTGCAACCTCTTGCAAAAAGCATGCAGTGTATAGGACACTTTCAAGTAGCAGCAGCCTCCACGTGGCAGCTGTGATTTCTTTCTTTCTTTTTCTTTTTCTTTTTTTTTTTTTGAGACAGAATCCCACCCTGTGCCCAGGCTGTAGTGCAGTGGCGCAATCTTGGCTCACTGCAACCTCCGCCTTCAGGGCTCAAGTGATTCTCCTGCCTCAGCCTCCCGAGTAGCTGGGACAACAGGCGCGCACCATCACACCCAGCTAAATTTCTCAAGTTATTGCTGTTAGGTGTATCTACCATACCGACCTTTCCCCACTTATAAGAGCTGGGAACATTCTTCATGCTCTTTGAGGGGTGTGGGGGGGGTTGCCTTTTATGAAGTTGATGGGAAAGCAATGTTGCCAAACTTACTCCTCTTCCCAGCCCTTGCCCTCTCTTTAGTTTCTTTCTAATTAGGCATCTTCCATAGCACATGGCTATCTTTTCTTCTTCCCATTTTGACCTGATTCTGTTTTCTAGGAAACTCTGTAAGCTTCAAGCTCTTGCGTACCCGTTGCTCTCTCATGGTTCTCTGCCGTGTGTGTGCAAACCCAAGCAGTTCTGGTTGCAGTGCTCTTGATACTTTTACCTACACTCATGGTGACAGGGAAACCCCTCAGCTTCATGACACTGTTAGGAAGGACAAAGTCTTCAATATATGTAGTCATATGTAACGATGGAATGTTTAACATGGAGAATCAGTGGTTCAGGGGCAGGAGGGAGATGGGCATGTAGTTGCCTTTTTGGTTCTGCGGATTCTTGTAAAATTGTGCTCTTTGGCCACTCTAATTATTGTACATGGGCATATGCATATGCTGATGTGTGCAAGGGGAAGGGATGGGGAAACTCACGGCAGGAGATGCTCTCCTCGAAATGAGATGACTTCACTCTTGAACTCGTTTTCTCATCACCTTCATAAAAGGCATCTCTACCACCCCACAAAGAGCATGGAGAATGTTCCCAGCTCCTGTAAGCTGGGGAACTGGTAGGGGTTGGGTTGGGGGAAGGTCAGTGCAGCAATGCAGCCAGAGTGGGATGGCAGCTGCTATTTTACATTTGGAAGGAAGTGGACCCAGCTCTGGAATGAACGTGAATGTTGACAATTTCATCAAAGTAAAGTGGAGAATTTTAGATATGTTCTGAAAGAGATAAGCATGATGTGTTGCTAAGGCTATTTGCATGTGCTCACTTATGAAGAAGGTGTGAAAATTGTT
Organism: Sapajus apella; assembly: GCF_009761245.1. Classification (NCBI taxonomy): domain Eukaryota; kingdom Metazoa; phylum Chordata; class Mammalia; order Primates; family Cebidae; genus Sapajus; species Sapajus apella. Next base: position 9,956,020 of record NW_022437012.1, on the reverse strand, counting down.
TCTGTGGTATTTTCTAGTTAATTTAAGAAATTAATTGGCTTTTCAAGGGAAAGGAGCCTGTTGAGTTATTCTTCAAATAGCTACTTTGGGTGAGAGAAGCTTGGTTTAAAAAAGAAAAAAAGGAAGATCAGGGTCAACCAGAAATGGTGCCTCAGGATGCAAACGTACATCCTGGACTACAAATCCTTTTCCATTGGATTTGCCCCATGTGTCTCTGACTCTCCCTTTGCTGCCTTCCTGCTCTGACTCTGTTCTTCTTGGCACCTGCGTCTGTGATGATCAGGAAGGTTAGGTCGTCATTACAGGGTCTAGGGACCGAATTGAACCCCAGAGGTTATCTTATGAAGCCCCGCCTGGAGAGATTAGTGACTCAAACCCAGAACCACCATCCACATCTTGCTCCTGTCCTAGGGTTGTTTTTTGTTTTGTTTTTGAGGTAGATTCTCGCTCTGTCACCCACACTGGAGTGCAGTGAAGCCATCTTGGCTCACTGCAACCTCCTCTTCTGGGGTTCAAGCGATTCTCCTGCCTCAGCCTCCTGAGTAGCTGGGATGACAGGCACGCACCACCATGCTTGGCTAATTTTAAAATTTTTTGGTAGAGATGGAGTTTCACCATGTTGGCCAGGCTGATCCTGAACTCCTGACCTCAAGTGATCTGCCCACCTCGGCCTCACAAAGTGCTAGGATTACAGGTGGGAGCCACTGCACCCAGCCTCTAGGATTGTTCGGCTTATTTTTGCATTATACTGGGCTGATTCCAGATTAATTTCTTATTGTCTCAAAGACTGACATCCTTTTCACAATAAATGAAAGAATGAATTTTATTTCATATCTACCACTACAGTATATAGTATGTGAGCTATATACAGTATATATACAATATATATACTATATACAATATAGTATACTACAGTATATAGTATGTGAGCTACTGCAGTATATAGTGTGTGAACCAGTGAGCTCCTGAACAAGGATTTGATTTTATGCGTCTTTTGCAAAAGGAACACTTTATAGCACCACTTAGTATGTTCCATCAGCCTGCTTAATTGGGCTTGACAATTGGGTTTTGATTCTTAAACAGTTTTGTAACCCTCCTAATTAAAATCCAGTGTATGCTGTTACGTCTCTTAAATTGATGACTGTGACTCATGGGGTTGAGATGGCCTAATTAATTTTCAGCCTTTAATGAATTCTAACTCTTTTCACCTTTGTTTCCCTCAGTACAAAAGTCATTGAGGTGCAGACAGCTAGCATTTAATGTGCAGTGAAAATACATCATCTCAATTTAAGAAAATTCCTTTATTACCACGTAATTGGACAGGTAAAATCCTTCTGCTTTGTTTATTAAAGTGCTTAATGACAGCCTGGGATTGAGATTTTTCTTAAGTCTCAAATCTTACTGAGTACTCTGGTTTGATAGTTGATCTTTGGTACATAAGGTACTTTTTGTTTCTTGTCATCGTTTTCTTTTTTTTAAGACTGGCTCTCTCAATTTGGTATCATGTGAGGTCTTTCATGCCCTGAATGAGAGAACAAATCATTACCATTAGCGCAGGGGCCAAGTTGTCAGCAAGAAATACCCATGCAGTAAATTGTTTACTACGTGACTGATATTTCACATCTATTTCTTTAAATTTTCACAACTTTGTGAGTGTCTCACTTTTCAGATAAGATAACTGAGGTTTGGAAACATTAAACAATCTGCCCTGTCTTTATGGCTGGTGTAGAGCAGCCTGGATTCAAATCCAGGTGTATTCTTTTGAAGACCTGTGGAACCAGCTTAATTCCCTGCCCCTAGGAGAACATTCACCCTGTTCATTAGCTCCTTTGTTAAGGGAGAAAACAGGAAAAAAAAGGGATGGATTTGTTTCAGGTGATGACAGCAAGAACATTCAGAACTTAGGTGAATCTAGAACTTTAAAATTCGGTGTCTGTGCCGGGCGCGGTGGCTCAAGCCTGTAATCCCAGCACTTTGGGAGGCCGAGGCGGGTGGATCACGAGGTCAAGAGATCGAGACCATTCTGGTCAACATGGTGAAACCCCGTCTCTACTAAAAATACAAAACATTAGCTGGGCATGGTGGTGCGTGCCTGTAATCCCAGCTACTCAGGAGGCTGAGGCAGGAGAATTGCCTGAACCCAGGAGGCGGAGGTTGCGGTGAGCCGAGATCGTGCCATTGCACTCCAGCCTGGGTAACAAGAGTGAAACTCCGTCTCAAAAAAAAAAAAAAAAAAATTCGGTGTCTGTCCAAAAAACTTCTTAGTGTTAGAAACTTCAAATCTGTTTTAAAAAAAATCATGGCAGAATCATCCTAAAACATCACTTACAGCTTTGGAGTTATACTTGTAGATGAATAGATTTATGGTGATGTGATTTTAAATCCATTTTATTTTGTAATTTGAGAAAAACAAATTTTGTGAAAGAATTCTGTGCCCTACACTATATATGCTTTGATAAACTGGAAAGTTTACCAGTAATGCTTGTATGGATAGTTCTAATGGGAATAGTTTCTTCTTTGTAGATATAAAAGTATCTTCTTGGATGGACTTGGGTTGAATTGGGGGTTTATGGGGAAGTCATTCACAGGACAGCCTGTTGTAAAAAATCAGGTGGGACATGATGGGTCCTACATAGCCTCCCATTAAGGAGGGCCTGATGCCATCCAGCCTGGTGTGCTGGAAACTTCCTTTGAAGTTTCTCTTCTGCAGGAATAACTGAACTGTCTATTTCCTTTTGCAATCCGTCTTTCCACTCAGATACTGCATGCATCCAGGATGGAAGTTTGTATCTCTGTGGTAGGGAATTTGGGATGGAGGGAATGTAGTGGGACTGTTGATGAATAGAGCAGTCTCCTTTTACCTCCTTTCTGAAAATGCAGTCAGGCTCCACTTGGCTGAGCTGTGGAAAAATTGTTGCTTTGTATGCACACACACTCAAACCAGTTATTTATCACTTAGGCCGGGAGATTTTACATGATCTGAATTACTGAGTCTAGGCTCTGTGTCAGATTACTGGGACAAGCAGAGAAGGGAATAATCACAGCTGCTTGTTAGTATTACTTTGATTGTGCACAGTATTTTTCATACTGATTATACTGTGGGGGAAGCATTGTCCAGTGCCTTTTGCTTTTCATTATCAAATCAATCTTTCTAAATGGCTGCATGCAACATTACACATACAAACACTAACCACGATGGTAAATGCTTCCCTGCTCACGGGCATGGTAAGCTGCAAATACAACTGGCTGACAGGAACGTCGTGCCTTATATTTCTGGCTCTTGAAAGGCTAGACCAGTGCAGTGGAGGCATTGACATACGCAAAATATTCTGCTCTTTCCATAGTTGGGTGTGTCTGGGTGCTTCTGTTAGGCTTTGGTGAGAGTAATTCCTGTTCTGGGGCACTTCCAGAACAGGAAATAGTGTGAGCAGAATCTGTAAGTGGACTTTTCTTTTTTGAGCTGAATCCTGTGATTAAGACTTTTAATGAAAGCCTGCCAGAATACTGCACATCTCCTCTGAAAACTAGCCTTTCTTTTCCTCTTATTTTTAAATTATGAAACTAATATAACTGTTATCAAAACCAGGAAAATTGGAGGTTAAAAGAGTTCACAGTTTCTCCTTTTTTATGACAGAAGTACAGCTGCTCCTCCGTACCCAAGAGGGATTGCCTCTGGGACCTCCCCATACAAAAACTCATGGATGCAAGAGACTGATATGAAATGGGATAGTATTTTGCATATAACCTACCCACATCCACACTTATACTTTAAATCATCTCTGGATGTACTTAAAATACTGAATACAACTTGAATGCTGGGTAAATAGTTGTTATACTGTGTTTTTATTTGTATTATTTTTGATTGTTGTATTTTCCCCCCACAATTTTCAATCTACGGTTGATTGAATCCACAGATGAAGGCCCCACAGAGAAGGAGGGCTGATTGTAAATATCTGGTGGGCACGGAGGCTCCCAAGTGTGGGCGAGGAGGGCTGGGGAAACACCTCCCAGCTGAGATAGGCGTGGCTGGCGTAAGTGGGAACACCTGCGGAGACTGCAGCATGAAAGGATGGAGGCTGGGTCCTTTTTCCTGCCCCCTTCTCCTGGCCCTGCACCTCTGGCTGTGGCCCCTCTGGACTAGCTTACTTCCGGGCAGCGCCTCGTGCAGGGCTCCAGCTCACTCTGGGCTCTGGGGACGCGGTCTCCTCCCCTCACTGCAGCCCTCAGCGTGGAACTGGCTCTGACCCTTGCGCATTTCTGCTACCCCAGCGTCTCAGTGGTGCTACTCTAACCCTGAAAATAAGGTATGATCTCTTCATTTTCGCTAAGGTGACTTCTGTCCCCTGCCGGGACCTTGGCTGATACAGGGCATTCTCGAGGGAAGGAACAAGACTGTATGGAAGAGCCATGATGTGTGCTACAGAGAAAACACAGATTTGAGCTCTCAAAAGGTATCAAATTAGAGTCGACGCCGTCCATATCTTCATGCGTGTGCATGTATATGTGTGTGTCTATATGACGTGTAAATGTCTATCCAAAAAGGCTCAAAACGGCAGGTACCGTGATTAAGTTCAGGAAAAGTCTGTTGGGTGTCTGTTTTGTGCTGGTCTCAGCCTCATACTGGGGTGAGGTTAGAGCAGGAGTTCACAGATAGGAATAAGATAGTTGCAGTTCCTGGAGCTTCCAGGCCAGAGGAATCAGAACATGGCAAATAATAGGTGGGATGGGACGTGATCATACATAAAGGCGTTTATGAAGTTTAAAAGAGTTGATTCTGCAGCATATCAGCAGTGAGTAAAATTAGCGCCTGTGTTTAATGATAGCTCAATTTAGGAGGTAAAAGGGTGTTCCCACCTCCCATCCTGAGATGATGTTTTCCTTTCTTTCTGGGAAAGGAAGGAACTCCTCTACATCCAGGAACTTAGATCCGCCTGTCTGCAAGGTGCCAAGCTTGTCTTTTTTTTTCAGGACTTGTAAATACTTGCAGATGCCTTAGATTTTGAGAAAGGTGTGACTCCTGCTGGCTCCCAAACCCTCACTTTGTCAGCAGAAAGACTCAGGAGAGGCCAGGCCATTCTCTGTCTCTCCTCCTGGTTCCTTTTTGTGTGGGAGAGCTTTCTCTCCTAAAAAGAAAATCTTGGCCTCTGAGAGGCATTCTGTTTGATTGGGAAGGAGTCCTGCTGGGCCATTTGTTCAAGGTTAAAATTCTTATTGCCACTTAATGGGTGGCCCTTTTATGTCGGGGGAGCTTATTCTGTCAGCTAAAATTAGTCCTATATGGGATTAAGCTGTCAGCACTTAGGGAGTGGGGCAGCGGGGCGGGTGGGGGGAGGAAAATGCACTTTTTTCCTAGGTGTGGCCACACCAGGCCGTTCTGGCATTTTCGTTTTCCTGATTTAGGGTTTGGTGAGAAATGCAACAGTCACAGTCTCGTCCCATGAATAAAACCACTTTGTAGAATTTCACAGGCAAGTCACAGTCCGTAAGCTAATTCTTAGCATCTTTCTCCCTAAAATCTCCAGGACTTTTCAGAATCCTCACGTCCTCTCAATTCTTCCTCTGTATCCCCCGGTCTCACCCCACCCCTCTCCTGTGACCAGTCAAATGCCTTTTCCTCAGGGGTTGTTCTTGGATACGTCTTTGGCCACCACCCTGAAAACTCTCCCTTGACCACACGGCCCTGCACCTTAAATCGGCATCTTACTGCGCCCATGGTGTCCTTTGTTTCTTTCACTGGCTGTCCCGTCTTTGCCCAGCTTCTTAAGCACAGGTGTTCCCTGAGGTCCTTCTGGATCCCAGGCTCACCTCTGTGTGGTTTGGTCCCCAGGAGTCTGGCCCTTCCTTGGGTCTGTTATTTTTGGAGACTTGCCTCTCCCAGACATGCCTCGTTTTGACTTAGGATGTTCTCTCATGAATGCCACCCGCTCCCATGCACCTGCTGAAATCTGCCAAACTTAAACTGAGCTCATCTGTGCAGTCTTTTATGTTCTCTCTTGACCAGTCTAGATCCTCTTTAGGGATTGCACTCTTCAGGGGAGCTAAAGCTAAGGATCTTCATAGCTGCTTAGCTTTCTTCTACCTTGCCAGGTCACTGGGCATTCACTTTGTGTGGCAAGTGACACATCTCAGGAAAACGTGACCCAGAGGGATGTCACGGAGCTAGGAAAAGCCTGAGAACCCTGTGTGTGAGTGAGTGAGTGTGTGTGTGTGTGTGTGTGTGTGTGTGTGTGTGTGTGTATGACTGTCTGCCCTGCCAAATTGTGAACTAAGAGGCAGAGATTGTTTTGAGCCACTTCTATACACACGGCAGGCTCCCAGCAGTGAAGGCAAGTGTGAGCATGACAGCGTGTCTGACCGCTGAGGGGGGCGATTCTCGGCCTGGCTCTTGGCTGACAACAGGAATGTGGGCAGTGGGGGCCTGACCTTGGTGCAGATGGATTTGTTTCTAGAATGGCTTAATCAGGGTCCATTCTGTAGATGAAAAATCAAGGTTAAGCATTTGATAAGGTTATTCCCAGCCCTCAGTACCTATGCTTTGTGGTCACTTACTTCCTCTCCATTCTTCCCCCTCAAGCTGTACAGAAGAACCCCACAGGGCCCAGAAGGTCATTGCATTCCCTTTCCTCCTCCCTCTGTCCTCCCATTCTGCATGCTCAGGATTGCCACATGGTCCCCTTCCCCGACTCCCCACAGAGCCCCACATGTCTGAGCTGGCTTTGCTTGGCACATGGTCCCTGCCTTCTTCTCTACCATGCAGTCACAGCCCTGCTACACCATGGGGACCTCAGTGCATATTATAAAAAGCCCTCTTCTGATGTAGATGCAGCCTCACGCCAGGGCGTTCAGCCCAGCAAGCCCAGCAGCCTGAGTTTCAACACCCACTCCATCCCTCACCTGGAAAACGTTGGGCAGCGAACCTCCTGCACAGCTGCATCAAATCGAGCTATCCAGCAATCTGCTCCCGACTTACAGACGGAAAACCCGAAAGCATGGTGGATCCTGTTAATGAGCTAACCTTCCCATTTGGTCTTCAGATAATTTCTTCTTCCAAGTTTTCTTGGTGCAAATTTGAGAAACACGGAAAGAACCTGACAAGCACTAAATAATTTTGGAAAAGATGACATTTGAACACATCTTCCTAGATTTTTTTGTTTTGTTTTTCTTTTGAGACAGGGTTTCATTCCTGTTTTCCCAAACTGGAGTGCAGTGGCACGATCTTGGCTCCCTGCAATCTCTACCTCCTGGGCTCAAGCGATTCTCCTGCCTTAGCTTTCCGAGTAGCTGGGATTACAGGCACGTGCTACGATATCCAGCTAATTTTTGGATTTTTTGTAGAGTTAGGATTTTGCCACGTTGCCCAGGCTGGCCTCGAACTCCTGGGCTCAAGCGTTCTGTCTGGCTGGGCCTCCCAAAGTGCTGGGATTACAGGCGTGAGCCACTGTACCTGGCCACATCTTCCAGATTTTGAATAGAGCCTATGCCATAGCTCTGTTTTAATGCTTGGCTATTTTTCTATAAACACGGTTTGCAAACTTATTTATTTTTATAGTATGCACCTGCTCTGTCGCCTAGATTATAAGGATGTGCTGCTACACTGTTTGGTAGTATGAGTTTTCTTTCTCATTCCTAATTGCTGTGTTGATTTCCCAGTGTTTTCACAGTGGTTTCTAAAATTTGGCTGTAAAATCTTAGAAACATAATTAAAAACACAAACTTCTGGGCAGTAGCCAGAGGCTCTGGGACACGGGCCACGTAATAGCTGATGGCTTCTGGGTAAGCTCTGTTCTGTGGGTTCTTCTGGAAGTTCACCCTGTGAGTTCTTTACTCCCTGGGCTCTAGAAATGCAGGCAGCATTGCTACTGCATCCCAAGCAGAATGGCCCAATTGGAAACAAAAGGCATTTGAAGTGTTGGAGAATGCAAGGACACAAGCCTAAAACAGTGAAATAAACTAAAATTCTGTCTAAAATGTAGGGGAACCAGAATCCTCTGGTAAACTCTGTTTTAATTTGTTTTCCTCATTTTTATGACATGTCATTGCACTTAACACTGAAACAGCACAGAACTCTCAGCATCACATCTGTCTGCATCCTCTCAAGAGCTGTGAATCAGCCCATGTCTGTTTAAAAGGGAGCTTTTCAGCCTCAGTGTTATTGGTATTTGGGGCCCCGATTCTTTGCTGTGGGGCTGTCATGTACCTTGTAGGCTGTTTAGCAGCACCCCTGGTCTCTACCCGTTAGATACCAGTAGTGATCACCTCTCTCCCAGCTGTGACAACCAACAGTGTCTCACTGCCAAATGTCCCCTGGTGGCTAAAAGTGCCCCCGGTTGAGAAACACTGGTTTATACCTTTTTGATACATTGAAATACTACTTTGTAGACTGAGTCCCTTCATCCATCAGCTTTTTTGATTTGACAGATATTTCAGGTTGGAATATGGAAGCATTCTTAGCACTTGGGTTCTTCTAGTTGCTGGATGATGCACAATGAGAATCTGTTCTGGAGAGAAATGACTGCTCTTCTGTGTTCATGTCTTTGTGGCTCCTTTGTGCAGTGTGATAATGATAACATGTGGGGAAGACTGAATCTCTGTTTCCTCGGATCATGTAAATAAGCCCCTTAATTTTTTTTTTTTTTTTTTTTTTTGAGACGGAGTTTCACTCATGTTACCCAGGCTGGAGTGCAATGGCGCGATCTCGGCTCACCGCAACCTCCGCCTCCTGGGTTCAGGCAATTCTCCTGCCTCAGCCTCCTGAGTAGCTGGGATTACAGGCACGCACCACCATGCCCAGCTAATTTTTTTTTGTATTTTTAGTAGAGACGGGGTTTCACCGTATTGACCAGGATGGTCTCGATCTCTTGACCTCGTGATCCACCCGCCTCGGCCTCCCAAAGTGCTGGGATTACAGGCTTGAGCCACCGCGCCCGGCTTAATTTTGTTTTAAGTCAGTTGGGCCTGAAAGAATCACAGATTGCTCAGGAACTAGACAGAGGGTGGGAGAGCCCTCGGTAGCCAGGCCAGCAGCTTTGGTTGGAGGGAAGAATGTCCCAGGCATGTTGATTTTTTCCAGATATAACATTGTGTTGTACTTCTGGGTAACTATATATATTTAAAAACAGATGCATATAAATAGCATCTAAATGTCATGTGAGATCTCCACCACTGTAGCAATCATTTTTATTAGTTCTTTAATTTCAGGAGTGTTGGCTTTTGCAGGGCCGCACAGGCTTCTTTGCAGAGGTCATGAAGGGGAATTCATTTCAGATCATTAAGTGCTGAAGGGTCTGTAATAGCACACAGTCTTCTGAACTCTGACAGTCTGGCCTGGTAGGACAGCAAGAGGTACCAGGAAGGGCACGTGACATCAAGCTAAGCGGGGAGGATTTTGGCACTGGCATTTAGACCTGTTGATGATGGAGCCCCAGTCAACTTGTTTCTTCTCTGAACCACAGTATTTTTTCTGTGAAATAAAGATGTTGGAATAGATAGACCCTCTCTAAGGACTCTTGCAGCTTTAAATGAAAATGTATGCTTTTAATTAAGGTAGTAATGAACTGGATATTTTCAGATATAATTAAATAGGACTGGAGAGGTATCTTTGTCTAAGAGGAGGGATAGTGGTAGGATATTAAAAATTATATTCCATCAGTGAAACTTTCCAGTGATGGATGTAATTAATGTTACCATGGAGAATTTGTGGCCTGAGAACAGAGCTGTCTTTACATCCCTTCATTTGCAGTCTCTGCTCTGAAGTGGAAGACTTTGGAAGACGTAGGCATCTTTGGAAGATGTTGGGGGTGCGACTGACTATATCTTCTTCTCTCTGCAATCCTGGAGACCTGGGTGCTGGTTCTAGCTTTGCTGTGTGATTTTGTGCAAGTTGCTCCATGTCTCAGGACTCAGTTCCCTTTTTTAATGTGAGGAATTCAGCTTTGGTCCTGTGGAGAGAAGGTTAATAGAGCTGGCTTGGGATTGCCTATCCTTAGAAAAGCCTGCGTTTGTTTGGCAATATAGCTAGTAAGTAGTTCCCTATATGAATGTTCAGCCTTCTGTGAAGAAGTGTGGCTCAATGTGCCCAAACCATTTGTACAAATTATGTGGTTTATACTGAGTACCTGCCTTTCTTCTAGACATCTGGAATTCTGGTACATGCCAGGCAGTGGGTGACCTGTGCAACAAGCCCCGGGTAAAATCGCTGGACACCAAGTCTCTAACAAGCTTCCCCGGGACATAGCACTTTGTACCTGTTGTCCCAAATTGGTGTTAGTAGAATTTAATATGTCTGCTGTCACTCCATTGAGAGAGGACTCCAGGAAGCTCGTGCCTGGTTTCCTCCAGACTTTGTTCCACGCACCTTTTCCTTCTGCTGATTTTGCTTTATATTCTTTTGCTGTCATAAATCTTAGCCATGGGTGAGTCCTATGAGTCCCTCTTGTCTAGGAGTCCCCAAGACTACAAACCTAGGAGTAGTCTTGGGGACCCCTAATATAGGTACTCTAAAACTCTCTGAAAATGTATTTTGTAAGTAGAATTCTTGGGATTTTTTTTTTTTTTTGGAGTAAAAATTATTTCTGTAAGTGTTCCCCTTAAGTTGGTAGTGGGAAAAATGTCATGGCAGAGGCAAGTGGGGGTGAACCAGCAGAAACTTCCCTGTTCTGTGGTCAAACCATAGCCTTGTTGGCCATTAGGTAAATGCTTTTGATTGTGAGAAAATAAATAGAAGCAAGAAAGGGCCAATGAAAAGTGAGACAGTACATGGACAGTGCCATTTCAGCCATTGTTCTGTTCCCTGTGTATTTTACATATTGGCGTGTCCTTCTGTGTTTTTGAATTGGATGTGATTGGATTCTTAAGACTGAGGCTATCTATAATTTGAGGGGAACTTGTTTGAAGAAATCCCTTGTGTGAATCGGTTCCTAAATTATCTTTGAGGTGATGCCAAGATGAGGCGGGGAGTACTAGGAGCTTTAGCATCAAGCGTTTTGATTAAAAGAGACATATGTATGTGGTAGCAGCTGAGAGCATCACAGTTACAAGCAGTGGAAATCCTCATGTTAGTTTAAGCAAAATAAACCAGAGCATATTACAGAATATAACTGGCTGGATTTATGGACTCAAATGATGTCAGAATCCTGTTTCACTCCCTCCATTCTCCTTTCTCTCTCCCCTCTCCTTTCCTCTAGTCAGCTTCATTCTTGGGCTGATTCTCTATATAAGTGGCCTTGAATTGACCCTAAAGGGTCCTTGCCCTTAGAGTTTCAGGGAGGAAGACTTTTTCTATCCCACCATTTATCTCACTCTCTGAGAAAGGATTCTGATTGTCCTCTCACTGTGTCCGGAGAATGGCACACACTACAGTCTGGTCACTTGCTTTCCTCTGATGCAGGACAGGATCATATCACTGCCAACTGCTCCACTAAAAAGGAATATCTCCTCCTTAGAAAAAAGAGGATTTCTTTTATTAGAAGAAGTGAGGAGGGCAGAATGAGCAAAAATGGCTATGTTGTATATGTATATGTAGTATGTCCCCCTTATCTGGGGTGGATAGGTTCCAAGGCCCCCGGAGGATGCCTGTAACCTTGGATAGTGCGGAGCCTGATTGTCATCTAATGGAATGCATTTCTGTTCCTGTCTTGCACCCACAAATTAATGCTTTTTCCATCTTAACTAAGTACTTATCATGCACTGTGGCACTTTTTCATCTTGAGGTGCAACAACAAAACTAGCATGAATTTTTTTCCTTCTTTGCAACTCCACAGGGAGAAGATTCATTCTTACCATGGATCTTAGCAACATCTGCTTACGATTATTTTTCTTTATTAACAACTTTCACCTTTTCACTTAAAGGAAGCACTTTATAGCATAGCTTTGACATGTCTGGATTGCCAACATCAACTACTCTTGTCTTTGGAGCCATTATGAAGTAAATTAAAGATTCCTTGAACACAAGCACTGAGATACCATGATGGTTGATCTGATTACCCAGAGAGCTTATAAGTGAGCAATGGGCAGGGAATCTCTATGGCATGGATTTGTTGGACAAAGGGGTAATTTATGTCCAGGCAATAGTGGAGTGGGATAGTGTGAGATTTTATCACGCTACTCAGAGCAACTTGCAATTTAAAACTTATGAATCACTTATTTCTTGAATTTTCTATTTAATATTTTCATACTATAGTTGACTGTGAGTAACAAACTATAGAGAGCAGAATCGTGGACAAAGGGTGACTGCTGTATATGGATCCAAGGAAAAGATTACACTGCTTCCATGAAGTTGAGTGTTGGTTGGCGGTAGTTGATGAATGTCTCTGAGAACCATCTCCGAGTATTGAAACAGAATACGACCTTATTTTCCTGATGGGCCATAATTACATTAGAGGCTTGATCTGGGCCAGGGATTGGGGATGTGCCTTTGGCTAGAATTCTGGTCCTAACTACAAGGATGGTATAAGGACCATCCCCATTATGAATGTGGGTGGGCGGCGGGGGCGGGGGGCTTCATTTGTAAGTGTTTTCTAAGTGTTCTTTTGGCTAAATCTTTGCAGGTAAATCTTTGACAGAACTCTCATTCCTAATGGAGATTATAAGGAAGTCGCTCTGACTGAAATGATGTGGGGATGGGATGAGAGGCCCACTGTGGTCCCTTAAGGCTTAAACCTACAGGGTCTAAGGAACTTACTTTGAAAAACCCTAAGGGTGGTGGTCCAACTGTGGCCGTGTTCAGATCACTGCCCTGATACCTGGTTATGAGTTATTTATTAGCACTGAGTAGAAGTAAAGCTGGTGCTATCAGGGAAGAATTACTGTCACTGGAGCAAGAAAAACTGTGACTCCTTCTTTTTATTTTCTTTTGGAGCATCAACACTGATTCACTTTTGATTTATAGCTCAATATCACTGGGAAATTGTTCTGGTTCATGTAAAATGTCAAAAACACAGCTCTCCATCTATAAAATCCTATCAGAGCTTAGTCCAGGCTATTTGTAACTGGTAACCAGTGTCACTGCGGGTCTTTGACATAGTGACTTCATGGGCTGTCTGAATCTCACTTTTGAGAGTTGTCTTTCATGTTTGTTCTTGTGACGGATTCCCCAGACTTCTCCTGTGAAGTTGTGTTGATTGGTCGATGGATCTGATGATGTCTTTGTGGGCGTACTCTCCTGACTTTAGAATGCTCTCAGGGCTCATGGATAGCTAACGCGTTTGTTCAGAAGCCAGACCTGAGATTTCTTTCCTTTATTCTTCTTTTTTGTTGTTGGAGGCAGAGTCTCACTCTGTTGCCCAGGTTAGATACAGTGTGCCATCTTGGCTCACTGCAACCTCTGCCTCAGCCTCCTGAGTAGCTGAGATTACAGACATGCACCACCACAGCTGGCTAATTTTGTATTTTTAGTAGAGACAGGTTTCATGACGTTGGTCAGGTTGGTCTCGAACTCCCACCTCGGCCCCCCAAAGTGCTGGAATTATAGGTGTGAGACACCATGCCCAGCCCCTCTTTATTTTAATTTTATATTGTGAATATTGACAAATCAGGATCTATTTGCTTTGTAACTGTGTAAGTGGTAAGCAGACATAGGTAGTTTAAAATATCAGTAGCTGAAATCTCTTGCTGCACAGGCTCTCTTTGGCTAAATCCTGTTTAAGTCAGTGATGGCAAGAAACCGCATAATTACTGATTCTCAGTGGCTATGTGGAAAATGGTTTGGCTGCTTTCTTTGGTTGTGGACAATGAACTGTCTCTCCCCTTGGAAATACCTGCGGGTATTCTACATACACAGAGTAAGAAAACTCAAGCATACAAAGGGATATACAGTGGAATGAGAGATACCTTTCAACCTCACACTCCCAGTGCCCTTCTACTGAGGTAATCATCTGGAATTTCTTGTGCAGCTTCTCTGAAATTTTATCTGCATATATAAAAATGTGTTTCTGTACACACGCACGCACACACAAGCTTTGATATTCTATTAATTACCTTGCTTTATTCTCTCACTACATTTTGTAACATTACACATCTATCTTTTTCAAGAACTTAATGATATCATATGGTATGCATGTGTGATAATTTATTAAATGACTCTTATTAATGCATGCCTGTGGTTAATATTTTGTTATACATCTGTAATAAACCCTCTAGTATGTATTTCTGCATTTGTGCCAGCATAAATGTAGAATATATTTCTTTTTTTTTTTCTTAGAATGTTTCTTAAAGTAGAACTTATTGGGTTCAAATAATGTGTATCTTACATTTTGATAAACATCTCCAAGCTGTACCTCCCAGAGGCTTCCTCACTGACACTGAATGAGACTTTTGTCCCCATGCCATCACCAGCACTAAGAATTTGCAAAATCCTTTTCTATCTGCCATTGTAAGAGGTAGAAATGGGATTGATCTTCATTTTTTTTTCTTTTCTCAGTTTTCCTACCTTATGTGTCTTGGTTATTTTAAATTCCTTTTCTAAAATTGTATGTTCATGGCGCTTTCTTGCCTTATCTTTTAGGCTCTTGGGCTTTTAAAAAATGTACTAATTTGCAAGTATTCTTTTAAAAACTAAAGTGTAATAGACATACAGAAGCATCACTGATGAAATCCTATAGCTTAATGAAGCCTCGCAATGTGAACATACCTGTGTAGCCATGACTCATACTCATCTTCCCACCTGAGAAGACCTGCTCACCCCTCTTCATCACTGCCCCCTGCCCAGGAGATGACCACCAGCCTGAATTCTACCACCAGGGATTTGCTTTGTCTGTTTTTGGACTTTACACAAACCAAATTACACATAGATTATCCAGTGAATGCTTTTGTGTTTGCCTTTGTTGAGATGCATATGGGTAGTTGTGATTAGCTTTAATTCATTTATTGGCATTATTGTATTTCTCTGAGTGAATATACCGCCAATTTATCCATTTCTACTGTTGACCAACATGTGGGCTATTTTCAGTTTTGGCAAGTAGGAATAATGCTGCTGTGAACATTTTGTAAGCATCATCTAGTATCATACGTAATTTTTTTTTTTTTTTTTTGAGACAAAGTCCTGCCCTGTCATCCAGGCTGGAGTGCAGTGCACACTGCAGCCTCTGCCTACTGGGTTCAAGTGATCCTCCTGCCTCAGCCTCCCAAGTAGCTGGGATTATAGGTGCCTGCCACCATGCCTGGTTAATTTTTGTATTAGTAGAGATGGGGTTTCACCATGTTGGCCAGGCTGGTCTCAAACTCCTGACCTCAGGTGATCCACCTACCTTGGCCTCCCAAAGTGCTAGGATTCCAGACGTGAGCCACTGTGCCTGGCCATATGTATGTATTTCCTTTGAGTATGTATCTAGGGATGGAATGGCTGAATTATAGAGTATAATCAGCTTTTTTTTTTTTTTTTGAGACAGCCTCGCTTTGTCACCTCAGTGGTATGACCTCAGCTCACTACAACCTCTGCCTCCCAGCTTCAAGCAATTTGCACGCCTCAGCCACCTGACTAGCTGGGATTACAGGCATGCACTATCACACGAGGCAAATTTTTGTACTTTTAGTAGCGATGGGGTTTCACTATGTTGCCCAGGCTGATCTCAAACTCTTGGCCTCATTCATGTGATCTGCCTGCCTCAGCCTCCCAAGTAGCTGGGACTACAGGTGTGTGCCAATACACCCAGCTAATTTTTCTTTTTTTTTTTTTAGTAGAGATGAGGTTTCACTATGTTGGCCATGGTGGTCTTGATCTCTTGACCTTGTGATCCACCTGCCTCACCCTCCTAAAGTGCTAGGATTACAGGCGTGAGACACCATGCCTGGCCCTGACCTGATCAGCTTTTGTAGAATGGGCAGCCAGTTTTTAAAAGTATTTGTACCATTTTACACTTCCAACAGTTGTTAGGAGTTCACTTGTATTGCGTCCTCACCGACATTTGAAATTGTCAGCTGTTTTATTTTTTAGCCATTCTTTGAGTATGTAGTGGCATCTGTTTGCGGGTTTAATTATATCATCCCTCGTTACTAATACAGTATATACTCGTGTTTATCAGTCATTTGTGTATCATCTTTCATGAAGCTTGTTAAGTCTTTCGCCCATTTTCCTATTGGGTTGTTTTCCTCTTAGTGATTTATATGTCTATATACTCTGGATACAGGTCCCCTGGTAGTTATGTTTTATAAATGTCTTCTAAATAAACTCGATGGCTTGCTGTTTTGCCCTTTTAAGGAGGTCTTTAATGTAGTTCAGTTTACTAGTCCTTTCCTTTATGATGAATGTATTTATGTCTTGTTTAAAACATCTTTACCTTTCCCCAATATTATGAAACTACTTGACAATGTGCTATCTCAGATCCCTCCTATGTTATCTTGCACTTTACACATTCGTATCTACAGCTTATCCACAGTTTTCTGTATTTGGAGTCAGGTAGGGTCGTGATTCGGTCATTTCATACAGATGCCCAACTGGCCCAGCACCATTTATTGAAAAGAACTTTCTTTCCCCAGTGTACTTTAGGAGTACTTTAAAAATATGTAAATCAAGTAACCATATATGTATGGGTCTTCTTTTGTTCTGTGGCCTCTTTGTTTATCCTTGTGCAAATATCATTTTATTTACTGTAGCTTTGAAATCTTCATATCTCGTAGTGACTGTCTTTCAGGTTTTTTGGGTTGTGGTTGTTAAGGATTGTCTTGGCTATTCTTTTTTTTTTTTTTTTTTTTTTTTGAGATGGAGTCCTGCTCTGTTGCCCAGGCTGGAGTGCAGTGGTGAGATCTTGGCTCACTGCAACCTCCACCTCCTGGTTTCAAGTGATTCTCCTGCCTCAGCCTCCCGAGCACCTGGGACTAGAGGCGCGCCTGCCACCACGCCTGGCTAATATTTTTGTATTTTGTATTTTTAGTACAGATGTATTTTGTATTATTTTTTTTTTTTTAAGTAGAGATGGGTTTTGCCATGTTGGTCAGGCTGGTCTCAAACTCCTGACTTCAGGTGACCCACCCACCTCGGCCTCCCAAAGTGCTGGTATTACAGGCATGAGCCACCACATCTGGTTATTTTTGATTCTTTTCACTTTCCACATAAACGTTGGCTTCATCTCATCAATTCTTTCACCACCTGCTAGGATTTTGATTGGCCATATTGAGGCTTCCCATCCACAAACATGGTATGACCCTTCATATATTTAATAATTGTCTTTCATTTCTCCTAATAATATTTCATTGTTTTTCTAGGTAGAAGTTTTGTGTATTTTAGTTTCATTAGTTTTTTCCTAGGTATTTAATATTTTTGCTATTTTGAATAGAGACTTCTAAAAATTACATTTCCTTCCTGTTTGTGGCTAGAATAGAAATAACTAGAATTTGTGTCTTACTTAATGTGTGGTGGCCTTGCTGAATTCAATTCTTAATTCTTTCTAGTTCCCTTGTTCTGTCTGCCAGTTTGCTACTGCCTCACTAATCTAATAATCGTGACTTTGTGGAGAACTTTACATGAAGGGAGCAGCAAGCAGCTTTAATTTGAGTTCTTTTTCTTGGGGCATCTGATCTCAGTGGTCTACCTTGGGGAACATCTTTCTGCCTTGAATGTAAGAGAAGACTACCTGGCTGGCAGGGAGCCTTGGCTCCCCTTGCTGGTGAAATGATGGTGTCTGATTCGTGTATCAGCGTCTGTCTGAGCAAGCACTCATTTGGTTCCTGCCCTTGCCCTCTAGTGTGTAGATCATAGGGAAGGGGTCCAGGGTGGATGCTGGAGCTTAGCTCCAAGCTTGTCATTGCATGTAAGGGACAATTGTTTGGGCCACTGATGACTGTGCCATCTAATTATGGAAAAGTCCAAGCTCTGGCCAAGACTTGATTGAGATATGTTATCAGCTCTCAGCATCTTCTCCTTGTATTGTCTAAAATGTATTTGGTAGATATTTTTTATAACTTAGGTTATTGGGGTTTGGCTATTTTCTGGTATCTTTGATCATTTTTTTCTAGTTTTTCATGTTTCTTGTTGCTTTGGGTTTTATGGCTCAGGGTGGTAAGGAGAGAGGGGACAAGGGTTGTATTCCATCACTTTTAACTTTCATTCTCTGAGTGATAATGTCAGTCTTCTCATGGCTTTGATTCAGCTCAAATGAGTTGATGTTTGTTCACCATAGTTTCTTTAAGTCAAATCTCTGGACCCTTATTCAGTGTATTTTTCTTCCTCACAATATGTTCCATTCTTTAAAATGTTTCTTAAGCGACTTTTCAAACCAGAGGTTCAATGTGTTTGGAATCGGCAGCGGCAGACCAAGGGCCATCTTAGTGGCCTGCCAAGGATGCAAGGATGACCTTGGATGACAATATCCATGCCCGTGCTAGCTCTTCTTCCCCATGGGTTAGCTTTTGGTTCTGGTCTGAATTAACTGTGACACATTAAATAAAAACCAGAAATTAGAATTGGGGGTTAGAGATTCGTCAAGTCTTGTTCAGTTTCACAAGCATTTTTTTGAGCACAGACAATGCGCTTGTTCTTGAGCCCATACAGGCCCAGAGGATAGAGACAAACGTGATATAACCCTTGACTTTAGGCTTTTAATGTGCTGTAGGGAGAAGGCAAGGATCATTTCTGTGTGTTATAGAAGAAAGGCAGTTAGGGGCAGGGAGCTTTGGGGCTCAAAAAGAGACACCAAGCCAAGTAAGAAAGAATGGACTGAAAATGACAGTTTACCTAGAAATGAGCTTCAGACTCCCAGCAACCACACAGGTATTTAACATAGAAGGCTAAAGAAGACAAAATGTGAACACTTTGTTCTATACATTTTATGTCTATCTCTGTTTATTTAATCAATGCTTTACTTACTGGGCTATATAGGAGCTGCATTTTGTGATTGAGGGAAATTTAGGGCTTTAAAAGTTATATTTTATCAAATTGTTGGGCAAGTAACTGCTGTATCCCCAGCTCAGCAGAATGGTGTTTGACACATAGTAGGTGCTCAATAAGCACTTGTTGACTGAATGAAAGTGTGATTGGTGAGCATGGCTACTCATGTGAGTCTGGCGGTGTGGGTTGCAGGACACGTGTTGGGTGTGGTCTGAGGATGCCTGGCCAGGCCTGCCTCCCACAGGCTCACTTGATAGCTGCGCTGGCACTGTGGGCAACCCTGGCACAAGGGGGTGTAAACTTACCCAAGAGAGCAAGTGTTAGGAAAGCGTGAGGGACACTCAGCAAGAACCTCACTGCTACTGTTGGCTCTGGTGAGTGAGGTCTGTGGAGCAAATGTGCTAACAAGTTGAGGGGCTGGGTACTCCACTGGAGATGGCCCATAAATGCTCGTAAAAGCTGGGTAACTTGGCTGCAGGGGCTCTTCCTCTTCCCCTTGATTCCTAGACTGAAGAAGCAGCTGTGGTGAGGAAGTTTGCCATTAAAAGCTGGGGTCTTGTCTCTGTCTCTCAGCTGGTGACTCCTGTGGGTGAGACCTCTGAGAGCTTCTTGAAACCCTGGTCTGTCTCTGTTGAGTGGCAGGTGTCCTGCCCATGTCCCAGGAATGCCAATCCCTGCTCCGGAATGGGGGTCATGTGCATTTCATGGTACGCTAACTGGAGCAGAGCTAATCTGGTGCTGTGTGGTGGGGGGAACGAGGGTGCCCTGGTCCATGCTAGGGACTTTCCTTGGGTTGTTTTTGTTTGGATTTTTTTCCTGTTGTACTATTCTGTGTTGGCTCTTGTTTTTCTGGTCCAGCGCTATTCTTATTCTTTCCTTAGTCCTAAATCTTTGACATTTGCAGATGCTTCAAGCTGTCCCTAAAAGAGTGGTCCTTTCAGAGGCTGGATTCTCCATTATGCTTCAGAAAGTGCTGGCTGTGGCTTCATTTGCTCGGAAAAGGCTTGCGGGTAGTGCGGCTGGGCCTCCCAGTGTTTTGAGCCCTTGGTCCTGTCTGCCGTCTCCTTGAAGGCTCTGTTCACTGCATGCTGGAGCTAAGGGGAAGGTGTTAATGAATCCATCTGAACATTTTCTGTGTGTTCAGGCACTGATCTTGGCATTAGGGATACATCAGGGAACAGATATTCAAAGCTTGTGCCTTTGCGGTGTTTACAGCTAGTGCTCGACTTACGACCACGATTGGTTCCGACAGACCGGTCGTAACACGATTTGGTCGTAAGTTGAGTAGGCTATATGTACAGTAATGTGAAATGATGTTATAAAAATGTTTAAGTCATATTTTATCATAATTTTCTTTCATTATTGTTATATATCATAATTTTCTTTGTTCATTTTATGCCATTTGTATCATCTCTACACCATTTTGTTTCTTATTTTTACATTCGTCAGGTTTAAGTAAAACACTGCATTACCAGTAGTAAAGATTGACCTGAATGCTTATTATGAAAGCATTCTTGTCAAATCTCATTTTTAAAAAGCCACCTTAACTTGTGGTAAAGGCGCAGCCTTGTGTAAAACTGTGGAATATTCACAGATCACTGAACCACGGTGGTCTATGGTTTGAAGTGAAAAACCACGGCACATGTTGAGTTTTGAAAAGCAGAAGAGTGTGAACTATGTTAAGTCTTAGGGTTAAAAAGGACTAGTTGCCAGGTATTTATTTATTATCATTGTAAATAGAAAAGTAAATCATCACAATTTTATGTGACTTTCCAGGGGATACAAATATGTAGCATTCATCATAAAAGATGTCATCTGGTTATCTTGTTCAAATATAATTTAAACTTAGTATGTTCTAATATTGTTAAAGATAGAGGGATATAAACCACTCACATTTTAGTAAGAAAGGCAAGAAAATGACTAATAATGTTATGATATAGGACAATATGTTTATTGTCCCGCACTGTCGTACGCCCAGCTGGGCAACGTTTGCGCTGCCAGACGCGGAGCAGTCGTGGCTAGCGATTGTGGTCGTAAAGTTGAATGGTCATAAGTTGCATAGGTCGTAAGTCGATCAATACCTATATATTCTAATAGGTGGGGGTAAGGTGAGACAGATGAAACGTAAATGCATACATAAGAGAATGTGGTAGATGAGATGTACTTCAGATAAATAAAATGTAGAGGTGGGTGACAGGGAGCTCAGATTGGGAGCCAGGGCAAGTTTCATTATTAAATGCAGTAACCAGGACAGCCCTAACCTGAAGGAGGAGACAAGCAGGCCAGGCATATCCGTGGAGTAAGTGTGTTCCTGGTAGAATGAAGAGCCATGGCCTGGCTGTGGGGAGGTCACTGGGGAAGTTTATATGATTGGAGTGGAGTGAGCAGGTGTGGCCCGCAGAAGAGGAGGCTGGAGGACAGAGCCTGCTTCATCCATCCTAAGGACCCTGGCTTTTCCATGGAGGGTGGTGTGTACAAGTACCTGGGCTGCATGTTGAGATGGCTGTGTAGGGGTAGGGTCATGGAGCAGATAAATGACAGTGGCTGCTTCCTGTTAGAAATTGGAGTGCAAGTGTCCTTTCATTGCAAAGTGGCCCAGAACGCTAGTGAATGGCACTCCCTACCCCCATAGCAGCAGCTCCAGGGCAGTATTTTCTAACCTCTTCAAGTGCATTCTTGTGGGTTATACAGGCTGTTGTGGGCATGGGATTGGGGAGGGGTTGTATAGTCCCTTTTTGTGTGTAGCCACCTCTTGGTCATGTGAGAGTGACTCATGATCATCTCTGAGGCCTTGGCAAGGGTTTGCCTGAGACAAACACTTGCTCTCCACAGACAGGCAGAGCCCTGGAGGGTAGAAGGGCAGTGCCCACGCCCTGCCTAAGGCTAATAATGGTTCTCAGGATTGTCTGTAAAAATCAAAGAGCTCTCAAAGAATGGTTTTTGTCAGGTCTCCATATGCAAGCCTGGAGCCTGAAAGTCTGAAGTCCTGCTTGCCTCCGCTGATCATCTCCTACCCGCTGCCTGCGTTCACCATTCTCCGGAATTGCCCCTCACCCCACTCTGCCATCTTACCTACTCTTACCCCACCCACCACTGTAACTGAACTTGTGGTCACGTATACTCCTTGTCCCTACCCCCACCACTGTAACTGATTGTACTCTGTAACTTTCCACTGCCCACCCCAAACCTACAAAACCAACTCCTATCCCGCTGCCCTTTGCTAACACCCTTTTTGGACTTAGCCCACCTGCACCCAGGTGAATAAACAGCCATGTTGCTCACACAAAGCCTGTGTGGCGGAGGGGAGGGGGGGGTCTCTTCATTCAAAGCGCATGTTTCTAGCAGTTTTGACTTTGAGAACCTGGTCATGGTACAGCTTTTTGTAATTTGCTGAGAGCCAGACCTGACAGTAGAAAACATTGGAAGCCACAGTTCATGTAGCACAGTGAATATTTAGCAGGCACTTTGTTGGACGTTGCTGTCCATGGCAGGCTGCTCATGCCCTACATGTGAGGTCCCATACTCGAGACTTACAGGGTCAACTAGACACCGCAGGGGCCAGGCAGGTGGAAAAGGTGAGCGAGGCAGAGTGGCTGTGATGCTGCAGGAGCGGTGGGTACTCCAGATCACATGCCTCATCCAAACACAGTGTTGGCACCCCTGGGAGAAAGGGACAGCCCAGGGTGGGCAGATCTCAGTGTTTTGAGAGAATCCAAAGATCCAGATTGGTGTTTTCATTGTTGTGTTGTTTTGTTAGGCAGCAGAAGAGGTGGAACTAAGAGGGGTCCACATTTATGTATGTGTGTATGTATTTATGGTGGATGATGGAAAGATGGTTCTCCATTTGGGTTAATTACATGGCTGGAGGTGAGGTTGTTGCCAGGCCTCTGTGTCATGGGGGCTGTCCAATTAAAGTAGGATTGATTTATTAACAAAATTTACAGTCACATAATTTAGCAACTTGGAGGTGTTACGGGGCCTGGGGGCATTGCTAAAGAGTGCTAAGGCTCAAGATAATTATTGCCTGACTTTGGAGAGAATGACAGATGGGTCCTCATTTTTGCAGCAATCTGGCCAGCGATAGAAATGGCATTCTTTGTTTAAGGTTGTGGAGGGGCTGTCTGCGTTGATCCTCTGTTGCCTTGCTGGCACCCTTACCTCTTTGTACATTTCCAAGGTGTTTTGTCTCTACTGTCCAGAACCCTCCCTCAAAGCCTGCTGCTGATTCAGCTGTGGATTTACATTTAGCTCTGCCCTAACAATGGGTTGCCTGGGTCCTGTCCATTTTCCAGCTGTCTTTCTATTTGAATTTGAATTTCCAGCTGATATGCTTTCTAGCCTGGTGTGTGACTTAAAGAAGGTCTGGTCTTTCAACCAGACTTGTATAAATATTTATTTAAGACTTCTGTTGTGTGTGTGCCTCTGGGAGAGTAGCTGTTATTACCCCTTTGACACATAAATGAAAGCAGTGTGTGTGTGACATGCAGCATCCTAGGGGGGAGGAGGTCCCTCAGACTGGGAGTGACATTCTGCTTCTGCTCCACACATTGGCTTTCTTGGCCCGCAACTCCGTGAACTTTTTGGACCATTAACAAACCACTCATATAGGTGATTTGACCTAGAAAGATGGATTTAGAAACTAAGATGTAATAAAGACATGTATGGTCACAGCATTCATGAACTCACAGTACAGCCTAGCCCCAGATGTGTGTCACAGATCTGGTTTCTCTTATTCCATTTTAGACCTTTGGTGATATTTTTGTGAGTTGGATATCCTTTTCCCCAGATTTATTTTTCTGATTTGAATGATTACATATGATGGTTGTAGAAAATGTAGAAAATAAATCTCAGGACCACTAAATCACTAATCTAAAGGGAAAAGTCAAGCTGGGGACTGAGTCTGGCAAACTTGCCTCCCATTTTATTCTAAATAAGATAGCTACAAAGATAGAGAAGCTATGCACCTCCCTCACAATTTGCCCACAAGGAAATTCTTTGCGGACAAAAGGCAGACCTCAAGTCCTCTCTCTGCTCACCTGAGACAGATGCATAACCTATTGCTTCCGCTGCCCTATCGCTTCACCAAAGCCAGGAAAAGGCTAAGTGACTGCTCCTCTACCCCCGCTCCACCCCACGTAGAAATTGTGTATTCCATGAAAGGCTAATCAGAGGCTTAAAAACATACAACCATTTGTCCCTTATCTACCTGTCACCTGGAAGCCCCCTCCCTACCTCAAGTTGTCCCGACTTTCTGGAGAGAACCACTGTATATTTTACACACATTGATCAATGTTTCATGTCTCCTGAAAATGTATAAAACTAAGCTGTGCCCAGACCACCTTGGGCACATGTGGTCAGGACTTCCTGAGGCTGTGCCACGGGCATTGGTAAAATAGACTTTCTAAATTGATTGAGCTCTTAGATACTTTTGGGTTCACAGTAGAAAGCAAAAAAACCCATTCAAATATTGTCACCCTTCAAAGACTAACCACTGTTACCATTTGAGAGAATTTTTTTCTGGTTGTTTTCAAGGCAACCTGGAAGGCTAGTTGTTATAGCGCGTACTTCACCTCGTGTCTTGCCCGAATTATCTCTTGTAACTCTCCTCCTGCTTCCTCTGGCTTTAGCCAAAATGGCCCCAGACATGCCAACTGTCCCACCTCAGAGCATTTTACTGACTCTTCTCCTTTTCTGGAAGTTTCTTTCCCAGGTAACAGCATGGCTCACTCCTCCATCTCCTTCAACTCTTTGCTTAAATGTCCCCCTGTCAATGACGCCTCCTCTGATCTTCCCATTCGGTTTGCACCTGTGCTGGCTAGAACCCCCCTGTCCCGGATCCATCCTTTCCTGTGGCACCCAATGCAGCACCCCACATACCACCTATCTGTTTATTACCAATGTCATTGTTTTTTTAATATGCTAATATAAACATGAAACAATAGTGCTTTTTTAAAAAAACGGTTTGAGACAAGGTCTCCCACTGTTGCCCAGGCTGACTTGCAGTGGCTTGCAGTGAAGCCACTTGCAGTAGCGTGATCTTGGCTCATTGCAGCCTCCACCTCCTGGTCTCAAGCAGTCCTCCAACTCAGCCTCCTGAGTAGCTGGGGACTACAAGTGTCTGCCACCACACTCAGCTAATTTCAAAATTTTTTGTAGAGATGAGGTCTCACTATATTTCCCAGTCTGTCTCAAACTCCTGGCCTTAAGTGATCCTCCTACCTTGGCCTCTCAAAGTGCTGGGATTATAGGTATGAGCCACCACTACAGGCCAGCAACAGTACTCTTTGCAAAGGCTTTAAAATAGCTAACTATCGCCTATTCTTTGAGAATCAATCATACCTCAATCATCACCCTACTATGGAACATTTAGTTACATCTAATGTTTTGCTGTTGCAAATCACATGAACCTATTATGAACCTTTTGTGCTTAAAGTGGTTTTCCATTTATTACACATCGAAATACATTCTTGGGCATGGGATTACTGGGTCAACATATCTTGGTTAAGACTCATGTGGCTGCAAGTGATAGAAACTCAACTCAAACTGGCTTAAGGAAATCAAAGGAAATTATTGGCTAATGTATTTGAGAAGTAGAGGGGTAGGTCAGGCAGGACTGATTTAAGAGGTTCAGTCTGTCATCTGGGGTCTGATCTGTGTTTCCTTCATATCTACTTTCTTCGTGTGTTGGCTTCATTCTCAGGCAGTCTCCTCCCACTTATGTCAAAATCACTTTCTGTAGCTCCTGTGTTCATCCTCCTCTCTCTAAAAACCCTTCTGAGGAAGACATCCCCTTTCAAATATTTTCAGCAAAAAACTTGGAAAAGGTTGTCAGTGGCTCAGATTGAGTTGTGCCATCTTCGAATCACTAGCTTTGGACATGGGACAAGTTAATGGGCTATCCTAGCATGGGAAAGCATCATCCTACCAAATCACTTAGTCTGAGGGCAGGGCAGGTGCCATTCCCCAGAGGAGAATCAAGATGCTCTTACAGGATGGGGACTGCATGCTGAGCTGGCTACAAATGATGCATCTTCATTTTAACCATGAACATTTTAGGGACTCTGTGTCTTAAATAAATAAAAAGAAAAAGCCAGCAGAGAAAGAGATAGGAGCCCAGTTGCATCCTAAGCACGCATTTTTCGGATGTGTAACTGCTGCCTAATCAGATGGCAATGTGTTTGTACTCTGACCACATTAGGCCAAGAACAGCCTTCAGAGAACTCCGCCTCATGGCTGCCTGGTTGCCCATATTTCTGTGGATGTGTTGCCAGTTTGCAATGTAATTGCTGGAGGTCAGAAGGGCCCTTGCCTCTTGCCCACTGTTGAATAAACACCTGCCTTGAAGGCAACGCAGACATTGTTGGCCCTGTGGTGGCTTTCCACTACACTCAGCCACATGTGCATGGAGCTCTAGGGGGCTCTACCACATAATCTCTCCCTTATGATCATCCTGGCCCAGGCCTCCTGTTCTCCAAGCTGACCTCATTCTTAGCATGAGGGAAGTTTCCTTCATGCTAAGAATGAGGTCATCTTGGAGACCAGGTGCCCTCCTTATAGCTGGAGGGCACAAGGCACAACCCAGTTGTCCAGGGACTGTCCCTGGACCTTGTGGAGAGGACAGGGAGCAGGTCCTAGAGAAGGGACATTTGATAAACTGATGGAAGTCCTGGTGAAAACCCCATGGAAGTTGGGGTGGCGGGGAGGGTGCTGTGTAAAGCATTCTGACCCTCCACTGAGTTTGTTCTTATCTCAAAATGGGGTGAGTTATGAGACAAATAAGATGAAGTTATTACTTGATACTGTTCAGAAATTCCTGAAAGGCCTTGTGAACTCCTTCATTGGGATCCTGTGCTAATGACTATTTGCTGTTATTTAGTAGCAAGAGCTGGGGAGTTGGCCACAAAGGAAGCTGCGAGAGCTCAGGCTGTGTGGAGGGCCCTTCAGAGTAGTCTCAGTTCCCCATGCAATTTTTGGCATTTCTCCCTTTCCATCTCATCAAGGAAATTAGATGGAGCCAATTTATAAGTAAATGATACATCTCTGTTAAGTCCTCTGGGTTAATGTGGAGCCGTCTCGCTCACGTTTTCCTTGGTGCAGGCGGGATAGAGAGTATTAATGTCCCACTTGTGCTCTAGGTTATCCATTCTCTTCGCAGGCTTTACTCTCACAAGTGGGTCTTTCCTGGATAATTTTGAGGGTGTTGGAAATCAGGGACACAGCACTCGAATTGAGTCGGAGACACCCCACCCACCATTTAGTGGCTGTCTCTTTTGTTTGATTCCAGATTCCTAAGACAAGATTACTTGTGTTTCTCAATAGAATCGGGTGAGTGTCCACTTGAAATCTGTTTTGAAGCCATGGTTCGCTGCTTGTGAGGCAGGTACTCTTTTGGGATAGTGAGTGGAGGGGAGTGCTTTTCTAGCTATGTCTTTCCCAGGGTGCTTAGGCCCAGGAGCGCAGGTGGAGACAGCCTGGCAGCCCGGCAGCCAGCTCTTTTCTTTTCTTTTTTGAGACCGAGTTTCGCTCTGTTGGCAGACGGGAGTGCAGTGGCGCGATCTTGGCTCTCTGCAATCTTCACCTCCTGGGTTCAAGCGATTCTCCTGCCTCAGCCTCCTGAGTAGCAGGGACTACAGGTGCATGCCACTACACCCACCTAATTTTTTAAATTTTTAGTAGAGACGGGGCTTCACCATGTTGGCCAGGATGGTCTCAAACTCCTGACCTCATGATTTGCCTGCCTCAGCCTCCCAAAGTTCTGGGATTACGGGAGTGAGCCACCGCGCCCGGCTATTTTTTTTATCTGTTATAGATCTGGAGCATCTGTGCAAGATGTTAGTTGGAATTAAAAGGTTTCCCCTGCTGGTAAAGAAGCAACCCACAAAAAGCACACAGCTAAGATATTCTAAAACAGGTTGTAGAGGAAAAAAAAAAGATATCCTCCTTGACTTATTTCTGTGTAATTTTGCTACACTTAGTTAACAGTTGTGGAGCACGTACTGAGAACCAGGCTGTGTTTTATAGGCCACCTGAGTGCTCGCAGCAGTCCCGCCAGGGATCAGCTGCCCTTTTTGCACACGTCAGCGTGGCTGGTGAATGGTTGTTCTCCTGGAAAGGCCTGTGCCCCTTTACAGCACCGCACCTGTGTGTCCTGTGAAAGCTCCCACCGGTCACCATGCATGGCTGCTCTGCCCTTCTCCCTGAGCCAGTAAGAGTACTGGCAGGGACTCCTGGAGCAGCTCGTGTCAAAAACAAAGGTGGTTAGGGATTTCATGGGTTGCATTCCGCCTCACACAGTTTGAGGACCTGAATGTGGCTGAGTTTCAGGAAGGGTCTGGAAATGCTCTGATGCCAGTGGTTCTCTTCCCTCAGTGCTGTGGCTTTCCCCAATTGCCTTTCTGCTCCTCAGTCTTTATAGCTAATGACGGCCGATGTCCACTCCAGCATTTACCAGTTGCTATTCTAACCACATAGATTGACCAACTACACACTCTCAGTCTCAAGTCCTAAATGACAGAAAATGAACTCTGTTTGGTCCACAGTGGATCAGGTGCCCTCCTTATAGCTGGAGGGCACATGGCACAACCCAGATGTCCAGGGACTGTCCCTGGACCTAGTGGAGAGGACAGGGAGCAGGTTTCAGAGAAGGGACATTTGATGAGCTGCTGAAAGTCTGTGTAGGCGTCAGCTTCTGTGCCTCCCACCCGTGCCTCTTCTCCTGTGCCAGTGACCATTTGCAACACGTGGGCCTCGGAACAAGCCACTGCCAGCTTTGCTGACCCTTAGGGTAGGGCTTTAGTTTTGGTTGGAGGTGCATGTGTGCTTGTTAAATATGACTTTCTTCGGGAGATCTGCCTTTGTTATGTCAAATTGAGAAGTCTTTGAAGCTGTCATTGCTTTAGCACAAAACAGAATTAGGCAAAAGTGCTACCCAATTGACATTCTCCAATTTAAAAATATGAATCAAGGCTGGGCATGTGGGAGCTCCCGCCTGTAATCCCAGCATTTTGGGAGACTGAGGCTGGTGAATCACCTGAGGTCAGGAGTTCAAAACTAGCCTGGCCAACATGGCAAAACCACGTGTCTACTAAAAATAAAAAATGAGTGGGGTGTGGTGGAGGTGCCTGTAGACCCAGCTACTCGGGAGGCTGAGGCACAAGAATAACTTGAACCCAGGAGGCGGAAGTTGCAGTGAGCTGAGATTGCGCCACTGCACTCCAGCCTGGGTGACAGAGCGAGACTGTCTCAAAAAGAAAAAAGAAAAGGATCAAAATGTGTTGTAATTATAATTGTGGCATTGAGATTTGTAGACACTTCTTTTTGTAGACATCTGTTGTTTAAGATCCTTTGTCACTGTTTTCTAAACAACCATTACTGGTATCTACACTGGATTTTAAACTCCGGTGCCCCACAGATTTTTTCATCTATCTTAGCAGTGATGTATGCCTTAGATACTCCACCTTATTATGAGAACAGTGTGGAGTAAAACTTCAAAAGTAGCAGTTGGAGTTTTACTTTGAAAGTTTGATATAGTTCCCAGTTGCTAAATTCTCAAAGTATCGGAAGTCATTTGATTGACAGCTGTTGAAGCAATTTTATTGGGAAATTGATCCTCAGGTGCTTCAGAACACTGGGAGGGGAAGTCCTCACAGGTAGAGTCTAGCAGTCTTCTCAATTCACTCTTCATTTTTAAAAATTCTTAGATTTTACAAGTACAGTTAATTTTTAGTTTCATTCTCTTGGAACTTCCCCACTGATGTTTAAAAGGCCATGTAATGTATGAATATACTCAAAAATGAGAGAGGTTTTAAAATATTCTGAATAATATTTTCTTTCTTTTTAGCTGTCTCCGTTATGAGGTACAGCGCCTCTGCTTTTGGGTTTGCAGTAAGTAACCTGAAATGTACTTTCATGGAGTTTTGCACGTTTTTTCATAAGCCCATAAATCTCACTCTGAGCCCTCAAATGAGGGTGGTTAGTGTGTGAGAGCTTAGGATTAGAAACATATTTTATGGAAACGACTTCTATTAAAAAATGGGATTTTAACAGAATTAAACTGCAATAAGACTGTATAATTTTCAAGCACAGATTGGGGGGACCATAATTCCCACAACGTGGTTGGGTGAGAGGATATTTTGGGCATTTTAGCCATTTTTTGCCTTCCAGGTTGTATGTGGACCTGGCACGTACTGAAATGAAACATTTGCTGGTGTAGGCAGAGGTGTTGTGAGTGAAGATCGGGGCTACTCGTGCTAGGATGAGTCAGTCTGTAGCCAGCTAGGGGTAACCTGGCTTCCCAGCCAGCTTCCTGATGGAAGCTAGTTGGAGAAAGAGGGTCTCTGCTTCACAGGCTAGCTCTGTTGAGAAATTAAGTGAAGTTTCCCCAGGCCCCTTGGAGAAGATGCTAGTGCTTGTGATTTTCCAGCTGAGAAGTGTGGTGTGGTGCAGTGACCCGTAAAGAGAGCTCCCCTCAACACCTGCACTGCATAACTCTAGGGTCTCCTGTACCCAAGGGTAGGTATGCCTGTTCCCAAATCCACTTCTGCCCTTTGTTGTGAGAACTTGATATTGTAGGGGCATTGCAGATTCTTCCCAGAATTTTCTGAAAGATGTGGACCATCTAGAAAAAGATACACCAGCACACACACACCCAGACATACTACATGTACACACACATCCACGCACGTATGCATACACACACCCAGAAACACACAAACACGCACGTACATTTTTCTCTTTCTCTCTAGCTTGCTTGTGCATGCACGCTTTCTCATTGAAATGAAAGCATTGAATTTTCTGTGCAACTTCAAAGTGCTGGCAGACTTATGGCAGGTCCTGGTGACCCTCACCCTCACCCCTGGACCCCAGGTAGAATAGTCCCATTAAGAGTTGAAAACAGAATTCTCACCCGAATCTCTTATCTGGGATGTGCAGGAAACGACTGCAAGTATCTTGACTGTCATGGGGAAGCCAATTCCATGTATTTTAGAACAGTGAACTCCCCCATCTCCTGCCCTATATCTCCAGAGTACTGGGAGCCAGGGTCCCTGGGAGCAGAGCCCCCCACATGGCACGCTGGGTGTCCTGGGCTCTAGACTCCCCAGGCATGAGGGCTGTGAATGGCTGCGTTGAATGATGGGAGGCCTCTTTGCTCAGAGTTCACTCATGAAGATGTTCTGAGTCACAGCACAGTTGCCCTGTGTCTTCACAGTTGTGTGCCATTAACTCTGGAAAACCACTAATGCCATGTCTCCTTCTCCTAGTTCGATGCCATCCTTGATGTCCTGTCATCGGCGATTGTCCTGTGGCGTTACAGCAATGCGGCCGCTGTGCACTCTGCCCATAGGGAGTACATGTAAGTGGATTCTTGTCTTTCTCCAGGCTGCAGAACTGTTGAGATGAAGGCCACGGAATGAGGCCCTCAGCACAGCTTGCCCTGCAGCTTGTGTCCCGGTGATGAGAAGAAGGTCCCCAGGTTGCTTCTGACAGTGACTAGTGCAATGTCACCTACATGATAGGGTCCTCTTGGGATGGTCAGAGAGAGAGGATGTACCTCTATCATTTCTCTGTTCTCAGATTTTGAGAATATGTGTTTGTTGGTCCATCCATCTGTTCATCCATCCATCCTCTCGTTTTTTGCTTTTGGAATCTTTGTTCTCTTGGATATTTATGCTGTTTTTCTTCTAACTAAGATGAATTGTCCACTGTCATTTACAAAAGACCTCTTAAGGGCATTCTAAATTATTCTGTTTGCCTTTCACCTCTCTCTATATTAGGGGATGTTGCTTGCCCCAGTCTCCACATCCCACGGGTGAAGATTTTGGCTTTGAAGGACCTACGTTTGTGACTGTAAAACATATGTCTTTTCCAGCTTCCGTCTCTTTATATCGTTCGTAAACCCCAGGGTAATAAGAGCACAGCTTCCGTAGTCAGATTTGCTAGCTCTGTGGTTATGGAAGCCAATAAGTGCTCTGTGCCTCATTCCCTCATCTGGAAAAGCAAGGAAACGACCATTCCTCCTTCATAGGATGATTGCGATGAATACACACACACACACACACACACACACACACACACACATTTTTATGCATATACCTATACACGAATACGTCTATATATGTGTGCATGTAGTTATATATATGTATGTCTATGCATGTGTGTATCGTGTATGTGTAGGTATCAGGGCAACAAGTTTCCCTGTCTCTGTAACTTTTGAACAGTTTAACACTAATGAGTAAATGCCCCTTGCTGTGGTTTGTGGTGATGCCCAGATGGAAAGTACTCTTGAGGCCGGGCATGGTGGCTCACACCTGTCATCCCAGCACTTTGAGAGGCTGAGGCGGGTGGATCACTTGAAGCCAGGAGTTCAAGACCAGCCTGGCTAACATGTTGAAACCCCATCTCTACTAAAAATACAAAAATTAGCTGGGCATGGTGTGATATGGCTGTAGTCCACCTACTCGGGAGGCTGAAGTGGGATAATTGCTCGAACCTGGAGGCGAAGGCTGTAGTGGGCTGAGATCATGTCACTGCACCCCAGGCTGGGCAACAGAGAGAGACTTTGTCTCAAAAAAGAGAGTACTCTTGAATGGAATGTTAGGCCATATTCCAATATGCAAGTGTTGCTGTACCTCTTTGAGGCAAAGAGCTTCAGATAGTAACATATCTGAGATTGAATATGCCAGATGGAAAACTTTTAAAAGGTGACACCATAACTGAGTGGCTAATGAGAGCACATTTGAGTTCATGTTATTATTAGCTTTAGTTAGTGTACAAAAACCTCTTTTAAGTGTTACATGTCTATTTTAATGGGCATTAGTTCTTTCAGCAAATACAATTAAAGTATCAAACTTATGATATCACAGATAATATCATGTAGGATAAAGTTAATTTGTAAAAGTGATTTGTGGTTAAAAAAAACACTAAGAAAACAATAGTAGTAAGCTGACTTTTAAAAATTGCAAATGATGGTTGCACGTCTCTAATCTGAAAATCCAAAATTTGAAATACTCCCAAATTTAAAACTTAAGCACCGGCGTGATGTCGCAAGTAGAAGATTCCACATCCGACCTCATATGACTAATCAGTCAAAACTTTGTTTAATGCACAAAATTATTTAAAATATTGCGTAAGATTACCTTCAGACTATGTATACAAGGCGTATATGAAACATAAATGAATTTCATATTTAGATTTGGGTTCCATCCCCGATATATCTCATTATGTTTATGGAGCCATCTTCAAATCCAAAAAAATCTGAAATCTGAAACCCTTCTGGTCCTAAGCATTTTGGATAAAGGATTCTTAACCTGTACTGTGGTGACTAACCTTGAGTTAACGCCGGTCTAGCTGAAGGAGCAACTGATGCATCCAACCCAAGCTGTTCTGGGTATTTGAGGAATTCAGTAAGAAGTCTAGAGAGTGTAATGTAGAGATGTACTCAGATTTCAGGAGCTGATCACTGTCTTGTCAGAAGAACAAGAACACGCCATCTTTGATTCTATAGCTGTACTGTCCAATATGATTGCCACTAGTACAGTATTTTAGCACTTGATTTGTGGCTTGTCTGAACTGAGATATGTTGTAAGTATAAAATACACACCAGATTCTAAAGACTTAACGAGAAAAAGTATTGATAGTTAAAAAATGTTCATTCCATGTTGATGCTAGAATATTTTGGATATATTGTTAAACTTAACATTTTTTTTTTTGCTTTTGCTTCTTAAAATGTCTTTTAGAAATTTAAAATTACATATGTGGCTTACATTATATTTGCACTAGGCAATGTCCTCCAAGGAGAAAGTTTTCCCTCTGCTTTTTCTTTCTTATTTTAGAGCTAATAATACATAATTTGATTTGCAATTCCAGAAGGAATTGAATTTAGAGTTTTCCAATTTCGCTCTTCTAATTTGCTTTTTAATCTGATTTCCTTTCTGCTGAAATGAGTTTCATACATATTAGTCACAAAGCCACAAATAATTGTGGCTTTTCTATAGTGCTGGGATCTGTGTGAACATTTGTCAGGTCTGGAGGTTTTCCAAGATCACAATTGAAGATGAGAAATGTCTTTGGTTTCACTTTTTAAAATAATCTCCTAAACAGGTACTGTTTTTTAGAAGTATATATTATTGCTCAAAAGACAAAAACTCACAGAGGAGTTGCTCTGATTAATTCCCAGGTAATTGTTCATGTGACGATGCCAGTGAATTCACTTAGAGATTCCTAATCTAGGGATTTAACTGATGCAATCCTCTATATTGTTGGCTTTGGGTTAAAGTTTTAATCCCTGACTTACCCCATGTAAGTTTAAAATTAATGAAATCACTGCCAGCTGAAAAGCTGATATTTGCATATTAATGAGCATAAATGAGTTAGGAGAGGCACAGCTAGAAAAGCCATTGGTTTTCAGTTACTTGCTGGAGAGTAATATTAGAGGAAATTGGAAAATGTGCAACTGGCTCTTAGCTAATTCCCTTTATTTTTTTGAAATGAACTCAAAGCCTTGGAATAATTCTTGAGCTTGAATTACCTATGCAAAGCAACTAAAAACCTTCCTCAGCCTTGCCACCTGGTGACTGTGTATCCTTACTGTGGATATGATGGGGTATTTTATACTCAGAAAGAGAGAGTTTGGCTTCAGCACCTCAGCACCACCAGAGTGTAGCCCTGATAGTTTTTGTTTTGCATTTTTAAAAATTTTATTTTTGGCCAGGTGTGGTGGCTCACGCCTGTAATCCCCAGCACGTTGGGATGCTGATGCGGGCAGATCACGAGGTCAAGAGATGAGACCATCCTGGCCAACACAGTGAAACCCCGTCTCTACTAAAATACAAAAATTTACTTGGCGTGGTAGCACGCGCCTGTAGTGTCAGCTACTCCGGAGGCTGAGGCAAGAGAATTGCTTGAAGCTGGGAGGTGGAGGTTGTAGTGAGCTGAGATCGCACCACTGCACTCCAGCCTGGTGCCTGGCGAAAGAGCAAGACTGTCTCAAAAAAAAAAATTAATTTTTATTATTTTTAATTTTTATTTTGTTTTTGTTAAAACACACAATATAAAATACATTAGCCTAATTTTTAAGTATATGGTTCAGTAGTGTTAAGTATATTCATTTTGTTGTAAAACGGACCTCCAGAACTTTTTCATTCTGCAAAATTGAAATCCTGCCTATTGAACTACCCCTCCGTTTTGCCTTGTCCCCAGTCCCTAGCAATCACCATTGTATTGTCTGTTTCTATGAATTTGACTACTTTTGATACCTCATATAAACGGAATTATACAGTAGTTGTCTTTTTGTGACTGGCCTATTTCCCTTAGCATAATGTCCTCAAGGATCATCCATCTTTTGTAGCATGTGACACAATTCCTTTCTTTTTGAAGGCTGAATAATCTTTTTTATTTTTACTTATTTTTTTGAGACGTAGTCTCACTCTGCTGCCCAGGCTGGAGTGCAGTGGTGCAATCTCGCCTCACTGCAACCTCAGCCTCCCAGGTTTAGGTGAGCCTCCCACCTCACCCTACTGAGTAGCTGGGACTACAGACACGCACCACCAAACCTGGCTAATTTTTGTATTTTTTTTGTAGAGATGGAGTTTTGCCATGTTGGCCAGGCTGGTCTTGAACTCCTGGCCTCAAGTGATCTGCCTGCCTTGGCCTCCCAAAGTGCTGGTATTGCAGCTGTGAGCCACCGTTCCCTGCATAAAGCCTGAATAATATTCTATTGTAAATATATACCACATTTTGTTTATCTATTCATCCGTTGATGACATTTGGCCATTGTGAATAAATAATGCTGCTATGAACATGAGTGTGCAAATATCTCCTTGAGACCCTGGTTCTAATTCTTTTGGATGAATACTCAAGTGGGATTGCTGGATCCCATGGCAGTTCTTTTAAAATTTTTGAGGAGCGTTTATACTATTTTCCATAGTTGTTATATCATTTTATAATTCTACTGGGAGGGTAGGATGAGAGTGTTCGGGAGAGAAGGGAGCTGGCCTCACAGTGGGTGACAGAGGAGCCTGGGGGTGTGGGTGGGGTTGGTGACATTGGCCTGGTGGCAGTCCACTCTAAAGAATGAGGCACTGTCTTTGTACTTACCTTGTGACCTCCAAGCTGCATGAAGTGAAGAAAGCATGGCTCAAAATGGTGTGTATGGTCTTTTCTCATTTGTTTTAACAAAGGAGGTTTGCACCCACATGCACTTGTGTAGGCATATAGTGGATACAAAGGAGACTGGCAGCAGGGTTGCCTCCCCTTCAGGAGGGGGCTGGGGACAGAGGAAGGAGGGGACACATTTTCTTTATGACAAACAGAGCTGTCCAATAGATGCTTGGTGGCGATGGCCGTGTTCTGTATCTGTGCTGTGCAATATGGTAGCCACTAGCCGCATGTGGTCATTGGGTACTTGGCATGTGGATAGGCACTGAGGAAATGGATATTTATTTATTTATTTATTGAGATGGAGTCTTGCTCTGTGGTCCAGGCTGGAGGGCAGTGGTGTGATCTCGGCCCACTGCAACCTCTGCCTTCTGTGTTCAAGTGTTTCTCTGGCCTCAGCCTCCTGAGTAGCTGAGATTACAGACATGCACCACTTCACCTGGCTAATTTTTTGTAATTTTAGTAGAGACAGGGTTTTACCATGTTGGCCAGGCTGGTCTCGAACTCCTGACCTCAGGTGATCCACCTGCCTCAGCCTCCCAAAGTGCTGGGATTACAGGTATGAGCCACCGTGACTGGCCAGAACTGGATTTTTAACTTGATTTAATTTTAAAGAATTTAAATAGTTCCATGCAGCTAGTGGCTACTGTATTGGACAATGCCTCTTTAGTTGGGTCATTTTTAGCCTGTTTTCAAAAAAGCAGACAAAAGTTCTTAATAAATGAAGAGTGGGGAGATTTGGAAATTAGAGAGTGATACTGAGGAAAGGAAGGAGGTGCTGGAGAGGGAGGGCGTGGGGAGAAATGAGTGTAGGAGGAACTTGGCAGGGCCGAATGACATGGAATTTCACCTTTGTCCGTGGCACTCTGTGCTGTGTAAGCCCACGGGAAGAACAGCCTCCTGCCGCCATCAGCTGCAAGGGCCGTGGGATGCTTGCCACAGAAGGTCCAGCTTGATGCTCACTGGGGGTTTCTGACATTTTGCATGTGATTGCAGCACAGGTGCGGCTGTGTGGAGGCACCCCAGGCCCAGCTGTCTCCGGGGCTGTCAGTCAGCTCGCTGAGATGGAGGTGGTGGCTGATGGGAGATGTTGTTCACCTGGACAGCCTTCTAATTCTATAACACGGAGTCACAGTGTAGCTTGAGAGGTGGTTCTCCTGTTCCAAATGTACCTCCTAAAGGCATTCTGCTCAGCAGCACGTTGGGATGGGAATGGGAGGACCCTGCAGTGGATGTCCTGAGAGAGGCCTGAGTCCTTTGTGTGTCCTCTCATGTGAAATAGACGGGCCCACTGGTTCTCTCCTAGGCTGCTTTCTCTGCGTTCTTTTCCAATTTGCTGAGCCAAACACATTGGCCTGAAAACCACCAGCCGACCAGATAGCTTCATAGCCTTTTGATGACTGACTTCAGCAGCATCCTTGCTGCTTTTGGAAACAACTCCAGAAATTTAAAAAGAAAAGTAACCAATTCAGTCGAGAAGTGGTGGATTGGTAATTTGCTTTTGGTGCCAGAGCTGGACTGCGAAGGCAATGAGTTATACCAAGGACATATTAAAATAGTATCATGCCTCCCCCTTCTTCCCATGGGGTGTTTGATCTGGCCCTAAATCAGAGGCTCTGAGAAAGTGAATCCTATTCACTCCACATTTGTCTAGCGCTCTTAACTTGCAAAGCTCTTGAATGTGTTTTAACTCAAGAGCAGAACCTGAACTAGAAGAATAAATAACTTCAGAGATGCCCTCGATGGCTAATGAAAGTCAAGGCTGAAGGAGGAGCTGTTACAGCAGAACGGGAGCTCCTCCTCCTTGAGGAGTGTGAATTTAGACTTGCCCGGAGGCAGAAAGGAGTGGCCTTCCACTGTCCTGAAGAGGGCAGATGAAACCAGACATGACACTACTGGGTTATGGTGTTGCAGGTAAGACACTAGAGGATGGAGTGTAGACTTGACTTGGTCCCTGTTATAGGCTAAATTGTGTCCTCTAAA
Source organism: Sapajus apella (assembly GCF_009761245.1). NCBI lineage: Eukaryota > Metazoa > Chordata > Mammalia > Primates > Cebidae > Sapajus > Sapajus apella. The sequence goes on along the minus strand of NW_022437012.1, from coordinate 9,918,066 downwards.
AAGATATGTTGAGGTCCTTACCCTCATTACGGAGAATGTGGCCTTATTTGGAAACTGTCTTTGCAGATGTGAACAAGTGAAGATGAGGTTCTGCTTGATTAGGGTGGGGCCTAATCCCCTATGACTAGTGTCCTTATAAGAAGAAGAAGCAGAGACAGTCAGACACGGGGAGTAGGCTGCCATGGGACAAGTGGGCAGAGATTGTAGTCATGCATCTCCACACCAAAGAATGCCAAAGATTGCAGCAAAGGCTGGAAGCTAGAAGAGGCAGCCTCCCTGTAAGTTTAACAGGGACTGTGGCCCCGAGGACACCTTGATTTCAGATTTGCAGCCTGCAGAACTGTGAGACAATGCGTTTGTGCTGTTTAAGCCAGTGGTCCCCAACCCTTTTGGCACTGGGGACCGATTTCATGGAAGGCAAAATTTTTCCATGGACTTGGGATGGGGATGATTCAAGCGCTTCACATTTATTGTGCACTTTTCGGGTTTGTGCTCTTATGAGAATCTAATGCCTTTGCTGATCTGACAGGAGGTGGCGCTCAGGTGGTAATCCGAGTGATGGGGAGCAGCCGAAAATACAGATCAAGCAGGTAACAGTCTGTGGCCTGGGGATTGGGGACCCCTGGTTTAAGCCACTCAGTTTGTAGTGCCGTATTATGGCAGCTGTAGGAAGCTAACACGGTCCCGAGAAGAGTCCTCCCTCAGAGCTCCACTGTGCTGCTTACCTGCTCTGTGACTCTGTGTGATTTATTAATCTTTCAGAAGCCCAGTTTTCTCATCCATGAAAGGGAGGGAGGGTCATGACAGCTGCCAAAGGCGTTGTGGTGGAGACCAAACATGGCATCGAATCACTTACTTTCCATCCCTAAAATTTTGATAATTTTTTAAAATTTGTCATCCTGGAAGAGTTTGAAATTGTCGACCCTAGCATTCTGTTTTGCTTTTCAAGATCACATAATAAAAGAATTTGTAAATAAAAATGTAGGAAAACCCAAATATACACTTCAGCATATTTAGGAAGTTGCTTCTGACTTGGCAACAAGGGATAGCCATGTAGTGAGGGGATGCAAAGATTATTTCTTGACGCCTGAATTTCATTCCCATCCCCGCACATGCTCTGCAATAAGAAATGTGTGGGGCATGACGAAGTCATATATGTTTATTGTAAACACTGGAGGTAATTCATAAGGGTGCAGAGAATACAGTAAAACTCACTTGTTATTGGGCCTCCCAGAGATAACCGAAACATTTTTAGTTCCGTGTGTGTATGTGTGTGTGTGTGTGTGTGCGCGCGCGCACGTGCGTACACATATATCCATTTTGCTTTTTTAAAAACATAGACATGGTCTACATATAGCTTTTTTTTTTTTTTTTGCAAACTTTTTCTGTATTTAACAACACATTTTGAACAGTTTCCATCCATGCATAAATAGAGATTTGTTATTTTTTGATAGCTATGCAGTAGTCTACATATAGGTTTAGTCTATTTTCTTTTAGCATTTTTGTGCCGAAGACCTGGGTTATTTCCAAAGTCTTGAGGTTAGAAAAAAATCCAGAATAACTGTCCTTACCCATTTGTATTTTAATGCCCGTCTTCTTGTTTCTTTAGGATACATTACTAGAAGTCTCGGTCAAAGAACATGCTAACATAATTTTGATGACCAGTGTCGAGCTGTCCTCCAAAAACATCATACTAATTTACCACTAGCAGGGGGTGAAAATGTTGATTCTCCTTTGCCAGCACTAAGTGTTAGAATTCTTTTATCCACAGTGCTAATTCTCTATGCTAGTGTGCATTTCTGTAGTTAGCAGCCTAGTTGAACATATTCTCATATGCTTTGGGGGTATTTGCATTTCTTTTGGGAAATGGGTTGCCAGAATTTCAGATGGGAATGAAAAGCCTTTTATTTCCATTTTGGGACAGTTCCCAGACTGTGGAACCTAGGCAACTAAGGAAGCACAGCTTTGTAATTGACCAGGTAGTTCCTGCTTTGGCTTCGCCACCATATTCTTTTTCTGCAGCTCCACGGGTGCTTTATAAAAGATCTAATTACCTGCATTGAATTAATGTATTGGTCTATTGGTTTGTCCATCTCCCTGACAAGGCTTTAAGCTCATCGGGGCAACGGTATTCCTTAACTGTCTTCTTTTCATGCCTAACCCCTAGACTCATGCCAGGCATTTAGTGGGTTCTCATAAAGAATTGCAGAACGAAAGACTTAACTATGGGATTTCTTCATCTTGTGTAAGGCTTGGATGACCCTTATTAAGATGATAGTAGTAACCATATACTGAGCGCCTGATTTGTGTCATGTATTATGCTGGACTCTGTGTTAAATAGAGGTATCACTTAACACCTGGTGGAGAAGGTAAATTTTGTTCCTGAAGGCTCCTGGTTAGTCATAGATAGAACTGGAGTTTAAACAGGGGCCTGGTGTGCTCTGAAATTTGCTCATAACCACTATGCAATGCCTCCTTTCCACATGCTCATTTGCGTGACTTGGTTTTACCAGCCTGACATTGCACCTGCTCTCTCCTTCCTCCTAGAAATGCATCTTCCTAGCAATTAGCTGCAACCCAAAATTAATTAGAGGGAGAGGGAAAGTGGTTATGGATCTAGAAAAATGAAGAACTATAAAAATCTCCAATTTGAAGTACAGTCCTGGGCTTTGGTTCTCACTGCAAGGTGGGGAAATGGCTGGCAGGTGGCCAGTCACAGATAAACTGCCTGGGCCACTGCAGGGCAATCTAGGGGCCAGGTTGGTGTTCCCAGGAGCTGGTGTTCATTTTTTGGGTCTCCTGGCAGATGGCAGCCATGACAAGCAAATGGGCTAGAGCCCTGTGGCTTTGCCCTCAAGGAGTTGGAACTGGCTTTCGTCTGCAGCTGTAGCCTGTCCTCTGGCACCTGCTGCCAGGAGGCATTTGCCAAAAGGAGAGTGTTCTATCCCTGGGAGTGCCAGGGCCTAACGCTGTGGATCGGGCCTCTGTTGCACCCTGAGGATGGTTGCCCTTTGGATGCTTGCACCTGGAAGTCATGGGGTTAGTCATCCTTCCGTCTTCTGCTCCCTGCTGCCCTCCATCAGCTGCTGCCTGTGCGTGGAGGTGAGCGGGCTGAGTTCAGGAGCCCTCCCTGATGATGAGACTTCAGGAAGACAGGCACGCACGAGGCTGAGGTCCTTCTTCCTCTGTGTCCACCTTTGTCAGTGGGGATTTGGGCAAACTCCTTCCCTTCTCAGATGTCCTGTGTTCGGAAGACATCTCTGCGGGCTTGCTTTTCCCACAGTTGTCTTTGAAGTTTTAGGTCAGAATTCTCATGGCATGTTTTTTTTCTCATTTCTGTCTCCAGCTTTTCTCTGGTGTGTTTGCTACTGGACATTTAAAATTCAATTTGAGTTTGCATAGTTCCTGCCATCGACTACAAATAAATACCAAAATGTCGATGTTAGTTATAGCTGATGCTTACATTCTCCTTTATACTTTTACAATTTTCTGAAAAAAATTTTATAAGATACATATATTGTTTTTGTAATCATATCAAACCTGCTTTTTCCCTTTTGTGCGGTGTTGGGGGAAGCAAGCCAGTGTGAGAACAAAGACTGAAGCTCTCATTTCCTGTATGTTGGCATTGCTTTCCCGTGATGACCCCACTGGGTACTGTCGTATGTACACCATCAGCACCACTGGGTGTGCTTACCTCCCTTGTGAAGCGCCGCACCACAGTGCCTGTCGCCTTTCTCGGGGGTCCATGAAATTGCATCAGATAGAATTCTGGTCATTTTTTTCCTCCCCATCTCCTGCCTCTCTCTAAGTAGTTGCACCCTTTGAGCTTTCATTCGGCGTGGGTCTTACCAGCATCTTTCTGTGGCATGATTCAGCTTGTTTCTGTCGCTAAATAGGAGGTACAGTGTTTAAATAAATCCTTGAGTGTTTTTTCACCATTCCTACCCACCGTGTAAGATTGTTATGACAAACACGTGCGATAATAAAGGACCCTTGCTTGTCACAGTGTTTGACCTAAAGTAGGTACTCAATAAATGGGGGTTATTTTTAGCAGGCTTTCCAGGCAAAATAGAGATAGGTGGTTTTTGTAAAGTAGCCTTATTAAAATATAATTCACATAGCACACTATTCACCCATTAAAGGGTACAGTTCAATGGCTTTTAGTACAAAGTCATGCTTCCATCACCACAATCTGTTTCACAGCGTTTTCATGACCACAAAAAGAAGTCCCACTCCCTGTAGCCTTCACTGCCCAACCCCTCCCAGCTCTCCTTCCCCATGCCCTAGCCCCAGCGACCACTCTTTACTTCCTGTCCTTAGAGATTTGCCTGTTTTGGACATTTCATGTAAGTGGAATCATGTACTCTTGGTCCTTTGTGGCCTAGCATATATTTTCTTTCTTCCCTTAGTCGTGCAGCTTAGTGTCTGCATTCACCCACGCCGTGGGGTGTTCAGTACTTCATTTCTGTTGTTGGATCATATTCCATTGTATGGATATGCCACATTTAAGTGATCGGTTCATCAGTTGATGGGCATTTGTGTTGTTTCCACTTCGGGGCTGTTGTCAAGGATGCTGCTGTAAACCCTGTGTTTATATGGTGTTTGTGTGGAAATGTGTTCTCCTTTTTCCCCAGCGTAGAGCTAGGAGTGGCATTGCTGTGTGTCATTGTTTGGGCTGCTGTTATGAAATATCATAGACTGCGTGGCTTATAAACAACAGAAATTTATATCTCAGAGTCCTGGAGCCTGGGAAGGCTAAGATGAAGGCGGATTCAGTATTTGGAGAGGGCCTGGTTCATAGATGGCATTTTCTTGAAGTGTCCTCATATGGCTGAAGGGACAAGGCAGCTCTCTGGGGCCTCTTTTATGAGGCCACTAATCTCATTCATGAGGGCTCTGGACCCGGGACCTAGTCACCTCCCAAAGGCCCCAGCTCCTACCACCATAGCCCTGGAGGTAAGTGTTTCAACATATGAGTTTTAGAAACAAATTGTAGACCATGGCACTGGATTATATGGTAACTCTATGCTTAACATTTGAGGAATTGTCAAAACGTTTTCCAGAGTGACAATGTCATTTTTCATTCCCACCAGCAGGCCATGAGGGCTCCGACTTCTCATCCTTGCCAACTCTTGATACCATCTGTCTTTGCGGTTCCAGTCATTCCAATGCGTGTGAGTGGTATCTCAGTGTGCTTTTGATTTGTGCCTGACTGTTATTAAAGTACTATTGAAGTAGCGTGTCATTGTCTGGAGGAAGCTTCCAGGAGGCCCTGCACCTCACTGACATTTGTCCTGCTGGCCTCTTTACCGCTCTGCAGAGTCTGGCTTGTGGGCTCACGGACTGAAGCTTGATTTTAATGGCACGAAGTCAGGGGACTCAGATGAATCAAGCTCAAAGAACTGACATAAAAACATGGATAGGATTGCAGCTTATTAATGGATGCAAAGTATCTCCATTAGAAGACCTTGACTAGATGTCTGCTATGGACCGGGTGTTTATCCCTTCCCAAAATTCATGTATCGAAGCCCCTAATTTCCAGTGTGATGGTTTTACAAGGTATGGGTGCTTTGGGAAGTAACCAGGGTTACATGAGGTCTTGAGGTTGGAGCCCCTATGATGAGATCAGTGCCATTATGAGAAGAAGAGATGCCAGCTCTTGCTTCTTCTGCCATGTAAGGACACAGTCAGTGAGCCAGGAAGAGGGCCCTCACCAGAATCTGACTGTACGGCACCCTGATCTCAGAAGTTAGCCTCCGGAACTGTGAGAAAGTAACTGTTGCTTAAGCTGCCCAGCCTGTGGTATTTCGCTCTAGCAGCCTGAACTATGACGGTGTCCAAGTGGTTTCTTCTTGTTTTCTCTTTGCAGGTAGACTCAGGTAGGGATCCTGGCACAAGCAGGGGTTAGGTGAATACAGTATTTAGGGCCATCAGCGTCTGATTGCCCGATCTGTCAGTCTGTGTATTAGAGATGCGGTTTGGGTCTAAATGGGACCACCTTTGAGACCAGAACGCTGGCTAAGGTTCTTTCCCCGTGGGCAATGCACTTTGCAGTGATCTGCCGTATTTTCCCTTATGACTATCTTTTTTGTGTTTCACTAGCAGACCAACCCCCTTCCTGATTAGTAAGCCTTTTCTTTGGTTATGTTGATGCTATCATCATCTGCTGATAATTGAGGCTTTCTGTTCTTTTTAATTGCAGTTTTTCTTTTTCTTTTTTTTTTTTTTTTTGAGACAGAGTCTCGCTCTGTTGCCAGGCACCAGGCTGGAGTGCAGTGGCGTGATCTCGGCCCTCTGCAACCTCCACTTCCCAGGTTCAAGCAATTCTCCTGCCTCAGCCTCCTGAGTAGCTGGGACCACAGGTGCATGCCACCATGCCC
>NW_022437012.1:9732043-9911586 GCF_009761245.1 Sapajus apella | reverse complement strand
TTTTTTTTTTTTTTTTTTGAGACAGAGTCTCGCTCTGTTGCCAGGCACCAGGCTGGAGTGCAGTGGCGTGATCTCGGCCCTCTGCAACCTCCACTTCCCAGGTTCAAGCAATTCTCCTGCCTCAGCCTCCTGAGTAGCTGGGACCACAGGTGCATGCCACCATGCCCAGCTAATTGTTGTATTTTTTAGTAGAGACATGGTTTCACCATGGTCTCGATCTCTTGACATTTTGATCCACCCGCCTGGGCCTCCCCAAGTGCTGGGATTACAGGCCAATTGCAGTTTTTCTACGTGCCTGTAGGCCCTAGACATAGAACAATGGATCTTACAGCCTGGCAGGCAACCGTGGCCGGGAGCCAAGGGGTTTTTTTATAGTTTCTTTTCTGATCTGATAGGTTTTGACCTAAAAGTTTAACTCTGAAGATAGTTTTATTACTGACTTTCTTAGTATGCTTCGGACACTATGCTAAATAGATTCTGTATTCTGTCTCATTTAATCCTTAGAACAATTCTAAGAGAGAGAGGTTTCGCTTTTCTAGTTTTGTAGCTGGGAGATGGAGGTTTAGAGGCTCTCGGTGGTGGACAGAGGCCCAGAGCTATCGAGCTGGGATCCTGCTGGTGGGGCCAAGGATTCGTGCCCTGCGCCGCTGGTCTCCAGAGCCTGGGGTTGCCTTCACTTCAAGCAGCAGCGCATGCCCTGCTCAGGTGGGAGGCCCCAGCAGGTCATCACATGCTGTAGACCCAGGAGGAAAGAGGAGGAAGAGAACAACTGAGAGCACCCCTATCTCGGTACCTGCCACTGGGGTGTCTCACAGATTTCCAGCGAGCTGGATGCGGGAGCCCAGAAGGGGTTGTTGGGTGGAGTCTCCTTTCGTTTTCCCTGCAACCCAGAAGGAAGTTGTTTTCCCAGTTTGAGAGGCGAAAAAAATGATATTTGAGGTTTGTTTGTGCTTACATAATATAGTACCCTTTGCTTCCATTTCCTCACGGTTAAGGTTGAAACTTCTCCTCTTACCTGCCTTAAGAAAAGGATTAAAAGCGCTGTAGACTTAAAGTGCATGTATACACACGTGCGTGCTCCCTCTAAATAGATACACACACACACAATGTAAAACATACAAATAAGTAAATTATACATATAAAAGTAATATATAAGCCCGGACGTGGTGGCTCATGCCTGTAATCCAAGCACTTTGGAGGCCAAGGTGGGTGAATCACCTGAGGTCGGGAGTTCAAGACCAGCCTGACCAACGTGGTGAAACCCCGTCTTTAAAAAGAAAAAAAATAAAATAAAAAAATACAAAATAAAAAATTAAAAAAAGTAATGTGTATAAACGTGAAATCCACCCATTTAATTAAGTGTACAATGTAGTATTGTTAACTATAGGCAGGTCTTCAGAGCTTATTCGTCTTGTATAATTGAAATTTATGCACTTTGATCAGTGATTCCCATTTGCCCATCTCCTCTTAGATTCTTAAACACAAACCACTAGAGGGGAAATCTCTGAAAGGACTTTAGTATTTGGACAGGAAGATTGCTCCTCCATGCTTTAAATGGAAGGGTTAAAAACCTTCTCTTTGCATAGCTTTCTTAGGGTGACAGAACAGGCAAATTGCTGTGTCTCTATTTGGTTTTGTGTTTGTTGATACAAAGAATTGGGCATGTGGGTGTTAGCACCCACCAAAATTTGTTCGTTGACATTTTCAGCCAAGACAATGTTTGCTCTTTTTGTGTGTGTGTTTTTAGTGAGAAAAACAATGTGCATGTCAGTGGCGTGGAAGTAATCTGTGAACAATCAGGACATTAATCTTGCCTGCTTTTAAAAGCCAAGTTCAAATTCTCCTCCTCTCCCCAGGTGTCTGAGGCTGAGATTATGGAAAAACCAGCTTTCTATAGATGTAATTCTTCCAGAATATGAGGGCATGTGTTAGAATCTGAATCGAGTAGCCTTCCGAAATAGTAGCGGTGTGAGGTGTCTGTTGACAGGTTCTCGTCTGGGAAAGCAGGTGGAAGTTTGGGAAATGAGTCATTTAGGCCCCAGATCTCAGTGCTCCCCTTACCCCGACTTCAAGCAAGGTATTTTGTTGGCCTCATCAAGACCAATCTGGTTCAATATCTGTTCTTCCTCAAGGATTCACCTGACTGGGTTGACAACTCAGGAGATGAATTAACTTTTTTTTTTTTTTTTTTTTTTTGGGTGGCAGAGTCTCGCTCGATCACCCAGGCTAGAGTGCGGTGGTGCAATCTCAGCTCACTGCAACTTCCACCTCCCGAGTTCAAGCGACTCTCCTGCCTCAGCCTCTCGAGTGGCTGGGATTTCAGGAGTACACCACCATACCTGGCTAATTTTTTCATATTTTTAGTAGAAATGGTGTTTCACCATGTTGGCCAGGCTGGTTTCAAACTCCTGACCTCAAGTGATCCACCCACCTTGGCCTCCCAAGGTGCTAGGATTACAGACATGAGCTACAATGTCCAGCCAAGGTTAATTTATAAATCAATCTTGAGGAACTTCCATGACAGGTGAGTGAATCTAAACTCCATTCTTGTTTGAAATATTAGGTCATCATCTGCATCTGTGGAATGGTGGGGGTTGGACTAGGCATCGGTTTGTGGTTGGATAGCTGTTCTGTTGGTATAGCCTGCATTTTGTTTCCTATGTGAGAGGGTAACATTTGTTTAAAAAAAAGTCCAGTTTTATCGATCAGATTCCTGTCAACAGCTGCATTTTCTAACACCTGACCCTGATATTTACTCATTCATTTAATGAGTAAATTCAGCCCACCCTGTGCTGGCTGCTTTTCGAGGCACCAAGCCAGCTCTCTGCTCTCCTGGACCTAACAAAGAAGATGGGCAGGGAAGTGACTGCAGAGAGTAGGCAGAGCTGTGAAGGAAACAAAGCAAGGTGATATGACAGCGTGTGAGGAGGACCACTGTGCAGCCGGGGGCCAAGGAAGGTCACTGAGTAGGTCACACTTGAACAGATGCTTTGGATGATATAAAGGAGACTTGAGAAAAAGCGTATCTGGACAGAGGGATTACTGCACAGAAAGGGCCTGAGGTGGGACCAGTGTAGTGTGTTTAAAAGTCAGGAAGAGGCTCCTGCGGCAGGACCCAATTAGTGAAGGGCAAAGGTGAGGTGCAGCTGAGCCTCGGGAGCCTGGGGAGGAAGTTTTGATTATAGGAGCCATAGGAGGCCACGGGTACATTATTAAGCCTTGGGGTGATGTGATTTGGTTATATAATTAACCTTGGAGAGTTCAGGTGGTTTATTACAAGAGAACCCTGACATTCTTGTGAATATGGAAGGCCCTTTGTTTCTTTAAAAAATGAACATGTTTTCATTCATCTCACTGATTTCTAACAGTGGCACGTATTTGTAGAACCAATATGTTTCAATTAATATGAATTTTAAAGTGAGTGTTTTCCTGTCCTCCATTCCCCATAAAAGATCATCACAATGAACAGCTTGGTGCGTGTGCTTCCAGAATACTTACTTTGCAAATAAAGGACGATGCACGCCCATGCGCTTTACACATGCGCTTGTGCAGACACAGAGAGACACACAGACTAGGTGTAAATGAAAATAGGATCTTTCTGTTCATATTGTTCTGAAACCTGGTGTTTCTCGTAACATAAAACCAAGGACAAAAAATAACTGCCTATATATGTAACTCATTCTTTTTAATGACCTTACAGAGTTCTGCTGTTGGCTATGCCATAATTTATTTAACAGTCTATTAGGAAATCTGGGTTTTCCAACTCCTGCTCTTTTATGCTGCGATGACATTTATGGCTGGCGTGTGAATCTGTGCACACGTCTTTGCTTATTTCTTTAGGCTCTGTGCTTGAGATGTGAGTACTTTTTTCTTTAAACTCTGTTTAGTTACCTCTTATTAAACACCCGTAGTGTGTCCTAGCTGAACACGTATTCTGAATGAGAGTAAAGGCTGTTTTGTTGGTAGGGGTGTGTATTACACCAGAGACCTGTCACCCCCCAAGTATGGTGGACTTGCAATTTGCCACTGATCTGTAATCTTGATTGTTCGTGGAGTGGCTGCTGTGATTGGAAACACTGCCAGCCACAAATGCACAGAACAATGAGGAACATATGTAGGGAATGGTAAGCTCACCTATTCGACATGCACAGAAGCCAGCAGAATTCCCCAAGTGCCCGTCACTGTGTGGGCACAGCTGCAGGTCTGTATTAGATTGCTGTTCCCAATATCAGGAGTAACTAAAGCCAGGGACAGGCTTACAAACAACAGACTACATAAAGCCGGGTCTGCCTTTTGCATAATTAACCTGCAGTTCTGCATTTCAAGAAATGTGATTGTTTGAGGCAGTAGCAAGCATGTTCAGGATCAAATACACATTTCCTTATTGTTGGATCCACATTCTGCAAATATCACATCCTATCAAAAGCAAAGGAGCTCAGGGAGGAGTATTTGGCTGATGAAAGGTCTTGGGAGAAAGAAATGATTCCAGAGTAATTTTTCTGCATCTGTTGTTAAACCCAGTCCCTAAGACAGTCCAGGAAGATAGGCTGTACTGAGATGTTTGGGAGGAATTGCACAGCACTTGGGGCTTGTTTTGCGTTATCTCAATAGGAGGCCTTGTGTGCAGAGTTTGGAGAAAAATTTCTTTGCTCATCGTATATCCAGCTTTAATAGCCGGGCCAGGATTCAGGCACAGATTGGTATCTCTGCCTAAATGGTTGACTCTCAGACACAGATGCCCTGGACTTTTCACTTTTGGCTCGTCAAGGATACGAGATGGTGGCCTGGTGCTGAATGCAAATACCTGAACGTTGTTTTGACACCAGCTGAGTCCATCCTACCTGTGATATTGTGAAATACATACCTGGTCTTCCGGGTTTCCTGGCATGACAACTCTAAAATTCTTAGTCTTCAAAATTGTGTGTCCTTTTGAATGTTAATGAGCTCCTGGGTAGCTTCAGCATGGGGCTGGTCACCTGAAAGACCAAGGCAGAATTTAGAGAGTTGGGACATCAGCCCCACTCCCCAACCTCTGGCGAGGAGAGAGGGACTGAAGGTTAAGTTGATGCGCCCATTGGTTTAATCAGTCATGCCTACACAAGGAAGCCTCCACAAAAACCCATAATGACAGTGATGGTTTTTAGAAAGCTCCAGATACCTGAAAACATGGAGGGTGGTGCACCCCAGAGGGCATGGAAGTGCTGCACCCACTTCTCCTGTGCCTTGCCCCATGCATACCTTCTGTATCCTCTGTACTATCCTTTTTTTATAAACCGCTAGTGCAAGTAAGTGTTTCCCTGAGTTCTGTGAGCCAATCTAGTAAAATAATTCAACCCAAGGAGTAGGTCATGGGAACCCTAATTCCTAGCCAGTGCGTCAGAAGCATAGGAAAACGCCCTGATGTTTGGGGCAGGCCTTGGAAGTGGGGCAGTCTGGTGGGACTGGGCCCTCACTTGTGGGATCTGACACCATCACCAGGTGGGTAGTGTCAGAATTATACTGGAGGACACCCAGCTGCTGTCTGCTGCAGAATTACTTGCTTGGTGTGTGAGAAAAATCCCAATACATTTTGGTGTTCAGCGGTCACAGAAGTCTTCTGTCATGGTTGTTGAGTGAGAATAGGAAAATAACGAGTTTGGTTTTCTCATACCCATACAATACCTTGCCTTCGTCAGCCTCTGTCCACTGCCTCTTTCTGCCCATTCACTAGCAACAGAAGTGGGTACTGGGCATGAAAAACTCCTCAGGGACACATCTAAGATGTTAGTCACAGTATATATTTCAGTGGTCTTTTAAAAGGGGGATGATTTTATGGCAAACTAAAATAAATCTGTTGGCTCCCTTACTCCCTCCTCTGCATCAAAACCAGACTGAAATAAGCTGATAGGAGTTGTTGCTCAGGCCAGAAAGGATCAAAGCACAGTTGAGAAAATGTAGAAAAGGATATGTCGATTTCTCCTTGGATCCTAAGCTTTATAATATTGGGCTGGCCCATTTCAAAGGAAGGGCATGCACTGTGTGTGCGTGCACTCGTGTGAGCACGTGGCTATGTGTTGAAGAATTTTATTATGGGTGAAAATACATTTGCACATTAGCCACTTTCCAGAAATCATCACTTTGATTTATTCCTCATCCAACCTCAGAGGGAAGCCCAGGTTATTAAATTTAGTTCCAAAGAAGGCATATGTTACTGAGTTAAAGAAAAAGCCTTAAGCTAGTTATCAGTTTTGTTTGTTTTTTCTTCTATATAATAAAAATGGTTCAGGTAGATTTGTTGAGGAAGTCTTCTTTGAATTTCTCTGGGGCCCATTTTAATATTGGGAAGTAGGCCGGGCACGGTGACTCACACTGTAATCCCAGCACTTTGGGAGGCCAAAGTGGGAGTGTCGCTTGAGCCTAGGGGTTTAAGACCAGTCTGGGAGACATAGTGAGACCTTGTCTCTACAAAATATGAAATAAATAAGCTGGGCATGGTGGTACACACCTGTAGTCCCAGGTACTCAGGAGGCTGAGGTAGAAGGATCAACTGAAGATAGGAGGTTGAGGTTACAGTGAACCTTAATTGCACCACTGAACTTCAGCCTGGGCAACAGAGAGACCCTGTGTCAATATATGTATTACACACACACACACATACACACACACCAGTCACGGGGGCATTTTTTCCCTTAACTGCTTTCTGGAGAGTAGAATCAGAGGGTATCCACAGTAAAAGATAGGTTGTTTCTGGGGCATTTCTAGCATGAACTTTTAGGGAGAAGGGCTTGAAGGAAGAGCAGGTGCATCCCCTTCCCCGGCCTCTCTATATCTGTTGCTTCTGGTTTGAGACTCACATGAGGACATGGGCTACCTACCTGCATGAGTCTAATCCTCTGTGAAGGCCTGGACTGACTGCTAGGTGGGAAGTGGCCTTGGCCAGCACCGGGGCCAGCCCTTTGCTTCCTCGTGAGAATCCTCCCGACTGCATTCCTTCCACACCCCTGGTGGTAGCCCTCCACTCCTCCGGCTTCTGCTTGGTTACTTGAAAGTTTCCTTTTCGTGGTTTTTGAAAACCAGTTGCAAAAATACATATATTCTAACTAAAACAAAATGATTTTAAAATTAGTATGACTGGACAATTTTTTTTTTTTTTTGAGACAGGGTCTCACTCTGTCACGCAGACTGGAATATAATGGTGTGATCTCGGCTCACTGCAACCTCTGCCTGCTGGTTCAAGCGATTCTCCTGCCTCAGCCTCCTGAGTAGCTGGGACTACAGGTGTGCACCACCACACCCAGCTAATTTTTGTATTTTTTATGTAGAGACGGGTTCCACCATGTTGGCCAGGCTAGTCTTGAACTCCTGACCTTAGGTGGTCCACCTGTCTCCGCCTCCCAAAGTGCTGGGTTATAGGTGTGAGCTACCGCGCTTGACCTAACACTGGACAATTATAATGTATGAAGAGTCTCCCCTCATCCTATCACCCAGAGAATGCTTAGCTTTTGGAGATTTTTTTTTCTTTACATTTCTTTTATGAATGTGTACAGATTTATATACATTTTGTTTTTGAGACAGAGTCTCACTGTCACCCAGGCTGGAGTGCAGTGGCATGATCTCGGCTCACTGCAACCTCTGCCTCCCAGGCTCAAGTGATCCTCCTCCCTCAGCCTCCTGAGTAGCTGGGATTACAGACATGTACCACCAGGCCCAGCTAATTTTTGTATTTTTAGTAGACATGGGGTTTCACCATGCTGGCCAGGCTAGTCTTGAACTCATGGCCTCAAGTGGTCTACCTGCCTCAGCCTCCCAAAATGCTGGGATTACAGGTAAGAGATGCAGCACTGGGCCAGGTTTATACATATTTTTATAAAGCTGAGTTAATGGTATACGTTCTGTTGTGCATCCTGCTTTCTTCCCACTTTAGAAAGTGAGCATTTCTTTGTTATTGAAAAGCTTGATGTACTTCATTTTAAGTGTCAACATTGCATCTTATGGATACAGTTATTAACCATTCCCCTTTTATTAAATACTCAAGTGTATGTATTTTTCTTCTATTATAACATAGCAGTGAAGAGCCTTGTGCATTCTTGTGTCTGTCTGATTTCTTTAGGAAGAATATTTCTTAAAATGGAATTTCTAATCAGAAGTGTGATACATATTACTAAATTGCCCTCTGAGATTATGACACTTTGTATTCCAACCAGCACTGGGTGTTTTCATTTAAAAAAATGGACAATTGAAGAGTCAATCTGGTATCATTACAATGTTTTTCAGCTTTCAAATGGTTTAAGACATGAACCTAGACATGCCATTCCAAATTGATTGTTTGATTAATCAGGATTTTCTAGAAGGATTGTCTAACCAGAGTTTAGTTCACCTAACTGTACCCTAACTTTTCTATCTTATAACAATGTTATATGAAATTTTTATCAGATGCCTTGTTAAAATTAAAATGTCTGGCCATTCTTCTGGTTTACTAGGTTAGGGAAGCCATCTCTAAAGGAAATGGAATTAGGCCAGTTGGATTTATTCCTGGTGAGCCTAGGTGAGGTGGACAAAATCTTTTTCATTTTGGAATAAACCTGTTGAGTAAGCCGTTTAAGAATTTGAAGTAAGCCTTTGATGAGTCTTTCATCTCTAAGATCTGTTTACAAACAC
Organism: Sapajus apella; assembly: GCF_009761245.1. Taxonomy (NCBI): domain Eukaryota; kingdom Metazoa; phylum Chordata; class Mammalia; order Primates; family Cebidae; genus Sapajus; species Sapajus apella. The sequence goes on along the minus strand of NW_022437012.1, from coordinate 9,902,949 downwards.
CGAGACCTGTTTCCAGACTTTTGGAATAGTTTCCTGTTTTCCCTGATTCTTTTTAAAGACTATTGGCAGTTTTTCCATAACAATATTGAATGATCTTTCATCGTTTGGGATAATGTGGTTTAGGATCTGGATGGCGTTAGAAGGACCAGGTGTTTCTTTTTGGGTCTGTCTTGTTGGACTTCTGTGTCCTCCTAATGAGTTTTATTTTCTGTTCCTTGCCAGTGGAAAGGCCAGAAGTGGTGCTGTTCTGTCTTTTGTCTCATGTAAACATTGACCATTTTTCTTGAGTTGTAGTCAATCTGAGAATTATGCTCTAAATGGCACTTGAAAATACATTTTCCCCTTTTTTTTGCCTAAATATCAAAAGCATATTTTTCAAGACTTAGCTCATTTTGCACCTGTATCTAATATACATGTTGGCGTTCTTCTTTTCATTGTGTCTTTGGCTAATTATTTTCCTGTGTTCCTCTTAAATATCACCTATCATAGAGCTTTCCATGCCATTCAGTGATTCATTTTTGGGCATCCCTCCTCTCAGTCCTGTCATTTCCCCAGCCAGTGTTTGTGGTTTCAGCCGGGGCCAGAATGATTCCCAACGCTAGGACAGATCACTCCTGTAGCCTTGCTCAGGAAGCCAGGAGAGCTGGAAGTGGAGAGCCCTGTGGTGTTGGGCTCACTGTCACATACGTTTCAGGAAATTGTAAAGCCCTTAGACCTTCAGCTTCCTGCCACAGCTGCTCCTCCCCTTCACTCCCCAGCCCTCCGTGATAGCAGCAGGATTTGGGAATTTGGGACTGTTTTTTTTGACAAGTGTCTTTTGTACACGTTAAGGATTTGTATTTTTTTCTGAAGGTTTTTTTTTTTTAATAAAACTTTCTAAAATTTATAAACTGTCTAAGGTTTTCTCCCCTTCCTCCCTTTCTTCCCCCTCTCTATAGTATGTATGTGTAGATACACACAAGCATATACATACATGCATATGCCTATGTATAGATGCATGCATGTATGCAAACATGTACACTATATAGGTTTGCAGAGGAGTCAGGGGAAGTGAAAGTGAGGAGATGGAAGAGACATGATATCGTAATCACCATGAAGATGAGATTTGATCCTAGTTATGGCAAATAGTCATGACTGACAAGTAGTCTGTTATCATGGGAAAGAAAATGAGAAATATGGGGGATTTCATTACCGGAATTAATCAATAACTGTCGAGAAAACTATCTGCGGCGAGGTATTTTACAGGGACTTAGGTGACTGGTTACAGCTTAGACTGGATGATGGCAGACTTCATCTGTCTTGAACAGCGTACACTGAACATTACTGTTTTTTAGGCATACTTAAATTTTCATTATTCGGTTTTCCTAGTGGACACTTTTAGAGGGTCGGTAAAAGACAGGGCTTGGAGGATGAGCATTTACCATGTTCTTCTTAAAATATAATGGCCCAGTTAGGGCAAAAGCAGACATGGAACGTTTATGATGCTTTGCAAATGGTTCTGTAAGAGGACCTGTCGGCTCACTGCATTGCTGGGCTGTTTTCCCTGCTGGGTGTAAAGTAGCTTTCACTCTGATTTTAGAAGTAGCTAATCTCATTGGAGAGACTTTATTAATTACATAACAGCCTATGTCAGGTAGTTGATTTGTCTAGCATAATTGTGGAGTCGATTTTAATTCAGCCCCTTCCTGAGAGACTTCTGATGTGGAACACTAGTATCCTTAAAATATTTTATTTACCTTGGGTGGTTGTATAATATTCTGTTGTCCTGCTAAATGTGTCCTGAAGTGTATGCCCCCTTTTCTTTTATTAAAAAGGGAAAAACTCCTTTTCTCCTCCCATTGGCTTCCCAGGAGCCAGTGTGAAATGTGAAGTTTGTAAAAGTGACCATGTGTTTCGACCTACTGTCTGCAGAGCAAATCTTGTTTTGCATCAGCTCTGAAAGGTCTAGTGCCCAACGCATTGGTTGGCACTGGAAGCAGCCTCGGGGCACACCTGAGGCCTGGCCTGAGCCAGTTCTCCAGCTGTGTTCTCTGTTCCCTCTGCTGAAATTCCATCCAACAGCCTGACAAACAAATGTGTGGTGCTGTATAAATTCCCCCAGCATTCCTGCCTCGTTGTTCACAAACAGTTCTCCTTGTTGCCTCCCATCTAACTTATCTTAATCTTACTGCCTGGAAACATTCTGGAAAGCTTTTCTGGACTACTGGACACCCCCAGGTGTTAGAGGTTGACGCCGGAGAGACGCCCTCAGGTCCTGCCAGGTGCCAAAGGCAGGCTTCCGAGGCCGTCTGCAGGGGGTGCCTGCCTTGCTTTTGGGAGTGTTGGACAGGGCAGGAGGCAGATTGTTTTTAGTGGGTTCTTCCCTAAACATAAACTTAGAGGTCAAGGTTCCATTGAGTGGTTCCAAACTGTAGTACACGTGTCCCCTTAACCCAGAGGGTAGTCTCAAAAGCAGAATGTCTACTTCACTGGGCACTATCTTCACACACTTAGAATGTCACAACAAAGGGGGCACGTGCCCTGCCAGTGTTCCCCAGTGATTGATTTTATAGTTGAATTCCTGCAAAATGGAGACTTCTTGAATCTAGAGGTGATTGTGACATCTGTCTGGTGGAGAACACAATAATCCAACTGCAGATAATCGGAAATTCCAAGGAAGCTAAGGCCTCCCATTCAACATGGTGCTGTTCAGACTCCAGGGACCCCAGAATTTGCTGAGGGCTTGTTATACCGCCAGGCCCACTGCAGAGTCTCTGATCAGGAGGGATGGGGTGAGGCCAAGAACTTGTATTGCTAACCAGCTCTCAGGTGATACAGGTGTCGCAAGTCTGGGGACCACACTTGGAGTAGCACTGATTTATCCTTTTGAAGACAGTGATTCTTATACTTCACTACACATGGGAATCACCTGGGGAGCTTTTAAAACTTTTGCATTAAATTAAAACCACAATGAGATACCACCTGATGCCAATCAGAATGGCTATTATTAAAAAGTCAAGAAACAACAGATGCTGGCGAGGCTGTGGAGAAAAAGGAATGCATTTACACTGTTAGCAGGAATGTAAGTCAGTTCACCATTGTGGAAGGCAGTGTGGCCTAGTTCTCTCTAGGTCATACCTCAAAGACCTAGAACCAGAAATACTATTTTACGCAGCAATCCCATGACTGGGCATATACCCAAAGAAATAGAAATCATTCTGTTATAAAGATACATGTATGGGTATGTTATTTCAGCACTGTACCCAATAGCAAAGACATGGAATCAACCAAAATGCCCATCAGTGATAGACTGGATAAAGAAAATGTGGTGGATATACACCATGGAATCCTATGCAGCCATAAAAAGAAATGAGATCATGTCCTTTGCATGGATATGGATGGAAATGGAAACCATTATCCTCAGCAAACTGACACAGGAACAAAACCAAATACCACATGTTCTCACTTATAAGTGGGAGCTGAACAATGAAAACACATAGATGCAGGGAGAGGAACAGTACACACTGGGGCCTGTGGGGCAGGGGTGGAGGGCAAGGGGAGAACATCAGGATAAATAGCTAATGCATGTGGGGCTTAATGCCTAGGTGATGTGTCAATAGGTACAGCAAACCACCTTGGGACATGTTTACCTATTTAACAAACTTGCCCATCCTGCACATGTATCCCAGAACTTAAAATTTAAAAAACCCAAGCTCTCAATTGCATCCTCAAATACTACCAATATTAAAAAAAACAAACTCTTGCATTTCCCCTAGGCTGCTTCCCAGACTGATTACACCTGTATGTCTGAGTGTGGGACCTAAGCTTTAAGCCACTTAGGTAATTCCCGTTTGCAACCAGATTTGACAACCATCATTCTAGGAGTGCAGCTCACATTTATTGCACTTACAAATCAGTCCAGGCTGTTAAAATGCAGGCTTGTAGTTCAGAAAGTCTGGGGAAGGCCCCGAGACTCAGATCTGGGGTTATGTCGCTGCAGCTGGTCCAAGCATGGCATTTGGAGTTGCAAGGCTGTAAAATACTGGCATAGAACAGGGTTTCTCAATCTCAGTTCTGTGGACATTTTGAGCTGGATAATTATTTGTTGTGTGTTGTAGAATGTTTAGCAGCATCCCTGGTCTCTACCCACTAGATGCTACTAACACTCCACCCACTCAGTTTTGACAACCAAAATGCCTACAGAAGGTGCCAAGTATCCCCTGTGGGAGCGAGTTGGGTGGGGGGCAAAAATCTCCCCAGGTGAGAACCACTGGAGTAGTGTTATTAACTAAGGCTGGATTTCAGGACCCCTCCCCACTTCACATTTCTGTATTTAATGGAAACTTTATTTCTTTGACCAGGAGAAAAAATATTTATCCACCTCTAGACTGATCCTAAATACCTGGAAGAGGCCTCATAACGATCAGGGTAATTTCTACCAAGATGAATTAGATACCAGCTCCACTGCTGAGAAGGGAGGGGGATGGTGGCCGTGAGAAGTTGCGGGGTGATTGGGGGACAGACAGTGCTTTTCTAGGTCTTCTCAGTAATGGGTTTTGAAAGACATCAGTAATAGCTTTTTAAGCATTTTTTCTAAATGAAATTGGGTTTATCCTCATTTCTAATCATCTCTGAGTTTTAAAAGCAATAAAACAACTGAGCACCATACTTCAGTTCTTTCCTGTTACATGAAGTTTTTGGCATATGACCTTTTAACAAGCCCATGAATAATTCCCTTAATTGACTGGCTGGTGATGTTTTTATTCTGTGGTGTCATCGCAGTTCAGTGATAGCACTTCCACGCTCCGACCCCCACCTGCAGCCCCACCCACAGACTATTAAATCAGTGAAGGTTGCAAAGTGCATGCTCTTTCACTGTTTTGAACTGGAAGCCCTTTCTACACAAAGCATGCTCATGGTTAATAAAATTACTCTGTATACATGTATCAGTCTTATCCACAAGACCCTAATTCTCTAATTTGGTTGAACCACCTCTGGCATTAACGGGGCAGATGGAATGTGGAGTTGTGATTACCAGCACCTCATTATATAAGTACTGTTTGGGGCGGTGTGGTTCTATCCCATCTGTCAGAAAGCCAGCAGGCTGGTAATTAGGAAGGGAATGGGCACCACAGCGGCTGCTCAAAGCCATGGGGCATTTTTCTTTCAACAGGCAAGAAATTCTTTTCTCCCCCCTTGTTTAAAATAAGTGTGTGATTTTAATTCAAGATCATCGGGCAGACAAATGAGAGAAAAAATGGGATACTTTTAACAGTCGGGAAAATTGGGACGAGCCTTAGATATGCCAGTAGAGTAACCACAGTGGGAATAATAAATGACTTTTCTCTTTACTGTTCCCCCAGTCATTCACCCTGTGTGGCTGGCTACCTGTCCTTACAAGGCCGCTTCTGTTATGGGCAAAATAAAGGTCACAGTTGGTGAAGCCACTGTGAGATCTGTGACCTCGAACACAAGCACTGCGGGTTATATACAAATGTGCCCTCATAATTTCTGATTGTGGGACTTTTGGGGAGCAAATTATCCAGTCCGCAAATCCACAGGCCTTAAAGTGGTAGCACTTCAGATGCCGTCAGTGCCAAAATGGTTTAGTTTCTAGGACTAACCGGCTTCGTTCATCTTTTAGGTGCTCTCTTAGGAGCTGGCTTCCATCAAATAGAGGGAAACAAATTCAAACGCGTTCTTTCTCTGCGATGAATTGAGCCAGTGTGTTTTGTGCTGTTTTCTTTCCTCCTGAGGGAAATTGGATAGTGGGCAGTGCCAGTCTCTCCCTCCTGTGGAAAGCAAGCCCCTAGTATGCCTGGGCAGGCAAAGGCTGTCACAGTGACTGTCCTGTTCTTAGACTTCTGGGTGCTCTAGAGCCATCAGTGGAGCTTATAAAGACTCCTGAATCGAACCCCACCGCTTCTAGAAAATCTCCACAGGTCTAGGGTGGGGCAGAATGACAGGTGCCTCAGGGCATTCTTCAGAGAAAGAGTCAGAATGAGATAAACAGGAGGGTGGGTGTCGGGCGTGGGGGCATCAAGCCACATGGGCAGACAAGTCCACAGCTCAGCTTCACAACCTTACATATTTCTTACACTCTTCGAACTTGGGCTTCCTCCACTGCTTAAACATGTGTCTTCTCTGACAGGTTTGAGGAGTGATGGGGTATAGTGCAGGCAGAGGGTCTCCCCAGTGCCTGCCTCATGGGAGGAGTTACCCAGGTGCACCTGCCCCTGACACGTCCCCGATGCTGCGATTATAGTCTGTTGTTCAGCCACGTTTATGTGCACCCTGTGTGCACAGAGGCTGTGGTGGCCTTTCTGTGAATTCACCATTGCTCCTTCAAAACCCTTGCTGTTAAGCTGGCAGTCCACGTGTTACCCAATTTGGTTCTGTTGGTCTTGTGGGTTGGCCCCAGGTGATGGCCTTAGGAATCTTATGGCCATTTCCTGGTACCACCAAGTCAAAGCCACAACCTTAGAGCAGGGCTTTCCAGAACTGGCATGGTTGACATTTTGGACCAGATAATTCTGTGTTGTCAGGAGGCTCTCCTGTGCATTGCAGCATCCCTGAACTCTACTCATCAGAGGCCAGTAGCGCCCCTGCCCCAATTAAGACCATGGAAAATGTCACCTGACATTGCTAAAGGATCCCTTGTTCTCTGGGGTACAAAACTGCCCCTGGTTGAGAGCCACTGACATAGAGCCATGCCTAAGCCTTAGAAAAAATGTTCCCAAGGCCCTTCCTTCATAAGGCACACCTGGAAAACTTTGTAAAACCAGAAACAAAACTAACACCTGCCCGGACCCTAATGAAAGACTATGGAAGAAGAAAATTCAAGGGGGAACCCAGGAATCGGAATTCTTTATGAGCCTCTCAGAAGCCTCTGATCAGAGCTAGTTTGGGGATGAAGAGGCTTACCCTGTCATGATACCCTTGCCAGTGGCTTTGGGTGAGTTTGCCTGCCACCATCTCATTCTAAAGATGAATTTAATATCTGCCCATGCTGTGTCAGAGGTTAGTAATGGGGAAGTGAGTTTGTAGATAAGAACACATTTTGGACCTTATGGCATGGGCTGTAGACCCTGTCATGGGAAGATGGGAGTGTAAATGAGAAGTGTTTGTGTGTTTGGATCAGTTACATTTATGCATCATCTAAAAAGGTCACACACACAAAACTGTGCGCACTGTTCTAAGACCCGCATGTGAATTAACTCACAACAGTAGTGCTATAATCATACAATGAAATCATGGCAAAGAGAAGTGAAATAGATTTCCTGAGATCATACCTTGCTCGATTGCCGGCGCCCTAAGTAGCCAGACACAGGTTCCGGAGACTATGCTTTGTGGGGCACTCTGCTGCCTTTTCTCCTAGCAAGCAAGTAGGCACAACTAGAACTTCCACTGTTATTGCCAGATGTTAGGTCGTTGTGGTGGACTTCATGGAAATGTTCATGCATGATAATTCCTTGTTAGAGGTACCTGTGTCATTAATGAATGCACAAGTCAGTCATCTTTAGGACGTTGATTTGATTCTCTCTTTGGTGGAATGTGTGGACCTATCAAACACAGAGTGACGGGTTGTCGTCTTATAAGGACCCTCCCTCCCTTGCTTCTCTAAGGTTGTGGTATGTAGAGTTATGTAGATGAGAATGAGGGTTTCCTCCTTCACTCCCCTTCGTCTTTATGTTGGCCTGAGAGCTCAGGTGATGCGAACTGTCTTTGTCTCTCCTTACATCTGGCCCATGATCATCCACGTTTGCCTCCCTCCGTACATTCACTTGCTCAGCCTTCAGAGGACGTTTGTGTGTGGGGTTTTGTTTTTCTTTTGTTTGTTTGTTTTTGAGACAGGGTCTCCCTCTGTTGCCCAGGCTGGAGTGCAGTGATGTAATGTCGGCTCACTGCAGCCTCCACCTCCCGGGTTCATGTGATGCTCGTGTCTCAGTGTCCTGGGCAGGTGAGACTTCAGGCGTACACCACCATGCTTGGCGAATTTTTGTATTTTTAGTAGAGATCGGTTTCACTGTGTTAGCCAGGCCAGTCTTGAACTGCTCCCGACCTCAGGTGATCTGCCTGCCTCAGGCTCCCAAAGTGCTGGGATTACAGGTGTGAGTCTCTGTGCCTGGACTTGTTTGTGTTTTAAAGCTTGCTTACATTCCCCATGCCACCTTTGTCTACTGTGCTCGTTTGAGGCCGACACAAACCTCGGACAGACCTACCAAGGCTACCTCTTATGGAGCTATACAAGGTTTTTTTTTTTTTTTTTTTTTTTCTGAGATAGAGTCTTGCCGTTGTTACCCAGGCTGGATTGCAGTGGCATGATCTCAGATCACTGCAACCTCCACCTCCCAAGTTCAGGCAATCTCCTGCTTCAGCCTTCCTAGTAGCTGGGATTACAGGTGCCTGCCACCATGCCCGGCTAATTTTTGTATTTTTAGTAGAGACAGGGTTTCACCATGTTGGCCAGGGTGGTCTCAAACTCCTGACCTTGTGATTCACCTACCTTGGCCTCCCAAAGTGCTGGAATTACAGGCGTGAGCCATCGCGCCCGGCCCTGTAGAAGGTTTTAAAGATTGCCCCAAGAGAGGAGAAAGTCAATGGAGTTCATAGCAAAATATGTAGTGATTTGAAGGAGGGAAGTCTTGCTTTTTTTGGCTCTCTAATCTGATTTATTTGGCTTGGCCTATTGATAGCCTTGCTTTTAGGTTTGTGAGTATCTTAAGTGGTAATAATGGAATTGTGGGCTATGACAACACTTGTGCCAAGGATTGTCGCTTTTGGTGGGATGTTTGAATCAGGAGGATGTCCTGATCCTGGGGTCCTGGACAGACTGGATTTGCAAAGCCAGGAGGGTGTTGAGGTCCCGGGTCTGCACTTGGTTTGTTCTCATGGATGTTTGTGGTTAGACTCTGGAAACTCAGAGTACTCCGTGTTATCTCCCAATTGTTGTGCTTTCTCTTTAGCTTGACATGATAATATCCTCTGTCCCTGCTCTAAGCTTTTCCTGGAATGCCTCCTGCCTGGGACTGTGGCCTGAGACAAGGAAGGCAGGAGATTGGACAGTGATTCCAGGCATGATCTAGGAAGCAGGAGTGAAGCAGGGGGTGAGTTAGACAGGAAAAGAGGAAAAGCCAATTGAGGTGAAATATCGTGGTCACTTCTGTAGGCAGAGGCTGGATTCTGCCTCTCAGAGGTCTATACTGTGTCACCCTCATGGGCGCTAAATTGGAACCTTTCTTGAAAGCACAGGGCCTTGGAAGGAAATCTGAGCTGGCCAAGAAGCTGACCCCCAGTGTGATGTCCTTGTCCCCTGCCACCTTTTATGTGGCCCCCAGTGGTTAAAAGACCATCCTCTCTATCTGTTTTGACTCTGGGATGTCCTTGCGTTTGCTCAGCACTGTGGTGTGTTACATTTAGGTTCCTTAATGTCTGCATTCCTAAGACAGGCAGGATGATATCTCTTGCTGTGATGTGATTGTGGTCTTTTTAGCTTGCAGTAGTGATTGAGGGACCAAATCAATAGCCTATTTATGGGCAGATCTGTATTTTGTAGAGAAGCCAGCATTTTGTGGATCTGGTAACACCTTTCAATGTAACTTGATATTCCAGAATTTTCAAAAACTTGCCCCTCTAGGTGAAAGCTCTAAGATTAATCAAGAACATGCTTTTCCCAAGTTATAATAGAGTGAGACTCTGATGTTTTGATATTCTTCAAATAATTAGATATCATCATTCTGTTTAGAAGACCAGCTTCCCAATGCAATGGATGAATAGCATTTTCTTTTAAAACGTTCTCTTTCTGCTTTCTGTATTATCTTTTTTTTCTTTTACTCTGGGAAATGTCAGCCTTTCAAAATAGTAGAGTGTATAGGTCACAGAGAAGTTGCAGAAATAAGTAAGATCAGCCAAAAACATGGTGCATTTTTTTTCCATCTGACAACTCTGTAGTGATATATGCAAGGAAACCCTCAATTTGCAGATCACTCAGTGGGAAACTCATACTTTGTCTCTTAACTTGCCAATGGATAAATAATACCTACTGTTGAGTTCTTACATTTTGGTTATGCAAATTAATCTGAGCCTTAAACCTGTTGATTTAAAATAAAAATCTTTAATGAGCCAGAATTCCCATTGCTACATCTAGATTGGAATTTTAGTATGTCAGGACCTAAAAGTCAAAGTGGCTAACTTTCAACATGAGGAAACTGAGGTCTAGAGACACTTTCCTATTTTTCTCTGAGTTAGTGACAAGGGCGTCTTAGCTCTGCTTCTAGCTTAGTGACTCCAGCAATACTGCCGTTCCAGTTAGAACAAATTAAACTCAAAATATGTGTGAAAATTTTGTATATGTGTTTAGGTTGACAAACACCCAGATAAAGAAAATTCTGGCTTGTCTATGTGGCAAAACTCCAATTTGGCTTTGAGTCCGAGCTCAGTTGACTAGCTTCATAACGCTGGGTAGGTCACAGGCTTTTCCTAGACTATCTCCAGCTGTCTATTTCTCCCTAACTCCCCCTCTCCCCGTCAGCCCTCTGACTTGTCAGTGGGAGAGGTGATGTATACTCCATTTGGCAGCGTCAATGTAAAGCGTGTGAGTAATCACAAGAGTTCTCTCTAAGCCATATGTGCATACCCATGTGCCACGGGGTGTTTGCCTCAGGGAATTCATATCCACGGCACTTGGCCCTAAGATCAGCTTCCCAAAGGACACGGTATAGTGGATTTTACCAGAGGTCCCAGTGTTGGAAGACGATGCCATAGGATTAGGTTAGAAATGTTAATTTTCGTCAGGGGGAGGGTGGGTGGGTGGGAGTAAAGCAAGTCAGCATGATAAGCAGTTGTGCAGTTACAAACTTATGATGGAAAAGTCTATGTAAACAAATCCACTAAACATATAGCCATTAATTACAGCTCACAACCTCCCATCACTTTTGCTTCTGTTCTCCAATTTGGGGTGCTTGGTAAATCTCTAGCCTACAGTAGCATTTAATTTTGCAATCCTTGGCTGTAGATAGAGCTTGGCCTCTTCTCTACTCACCAGGGAGCCTTACCTTTTATATATATGTATATATTTTTGAGACGGAGTCTTGCTCTGTTGCCCAGTTTGGAGTGCAGTGGTACAATCTCAGCTCACTGCAACCTTCACCTCCTGGGTTTGAGCAATTCTCCTGCTTCTCAGCCTCCTGAGTAGCTGGGATGACAGGCACCTGCCACCATGCCTGGCTAATTTTTGTACTTTTAGTAGAGATGGGGTTTCACCATGTTGGTCAGGCTGGTCTCAAACTCCTGACTTCAGGTGATCGGCCCACCTTAGCCTCCCAAAGTGCTGGAATTACAGGCGTGAGCCACTGTGCCTGGCCTGAGCCACCACCCATGGTCCATATTTTATATGTGCTTAATGTCATCTTGGATGACCTGTGCCATCCTACCCATCTTATTTATGTTTGCTACAGTTTTGGGAGGGAAGTAGTTTTTTTTATCATTCCCATTTTTCTTATAAGGAAACTGAGTCTTGGAGAAGGGGCTGTGAACAGTTGAGCTTGGGTAGCAGCCTCCTGTTTTGTCCCAGAAACAGCACAGTAACTCACCAAAACCACACCTTGCAAACCTGAGCCTCAGTGTGCACAGGACACACAGCACACGCTCATGAAAATGTGGTTAATTTACACATCAAGACTGAGACTTGATAGAGACCAGCATTTCATGTCTTGTGAAGCTACAAATACAGGGCAGATAGAGAGGAGTAAAAGGACGATTAGGTTAGAAGATTGTAGCTGGAGAAGACATTTCTAGAAACTTTCTTTTGTTGTTACAGAAGTACAGCACAGAAAATTAGAAGGGAACGGAGTCTGTCTTCTTACTATTACTACTTTACCATGTGTTTCCTTCCAAAAATTTCGCCACAGGGTTTAGATTTATTTTTATGTATTTCTAATCTGCATGTGTATATATTTATATGCTGTTTTTCATTTATTTTTTGGATACCTTTTTTGTTAATCAACAAAAACTATTTTAATGGCAACTGGTAGCTGAATTGATGGATCACAGTTACTTAAACACTCCCTTTGTGGCACATTTAAATTTCCCACTTTTAAATATAAATAACACTGCTGTGAACATTTTTATGCAAAAAAGCCTCTTCTCTAGGGATAGATTCCCAGAAGAGAATCGAAGTGAATGAATAAATAAGCCAATTACTTTAAATACTATAATCAAGGCTAGAAACACTGGAGAATAGATTACTAAGGAAACGATGGAGTATTTTTATAGGCATTAAAGGAAATAAAAGATTTAATTAACCATGTCATGCCAAGGAGCCTGTGTTCAGAGGTGCTGAGCTTGTCATTTCCCATGGAGACAGAGCGGAAGAGTGGCTGGATGCTTCAGACCCAGGGTGGGAGTTCAGAGACCACAGGGGGCTTCCGTTCTTGCCTTTTTGATTCAGTAAGATATTTACTCCGGAGGTGGTTTTCTGTGCATCCTGTGTCAGTGTGATTGCCTGGTTTTCAGGATGGATTAAGGGTTGAGGCGACTCCTCTGTTGTCATCAGACAGGCAACTCCTTCCCCTGGTTCCAAGTACCACGTTGCTGAGACAGCCTTTTGCTGCCACTGCCGTAAGATGCTTCACTTTTAAGAACCTGATATCTGTCAGCTTTGCTGCAATAGCAGCAACCAAAGTCTCAGTGACTTATGCCACAAACATGCATTTCTCAGTCATTTCCATGTAAGCCAAGATTTGATGGTGGCCTTTTCCACATGAGTTCTCATTCCAGATTTCAGGCAAAAGGAATAGCTCCTCTCCCAGAACCACTGTACAGAAATGAGGCCAAAAGTGTGCACATGGAAAGCTTCTGTGCAGGTACAGGGATGTCATCTCCACTCACTGTTGGCCAAAGCAAGTCACACTGTCAAGCCCCATAGTGGGCGGGGTGTTTGCATCCCCTACACAAAGGTACTGTCAATCATATAGCAAAGGTAGGGGTGTGAGGTTGAGAGCAATTGATGTGAGCAATGATACACTGTTTTGTGGCCTACTGGGATTTGGCCTCCTTGTTTTCTTTTGATGACCATTCATCCCCTTCTTTACGGTAGCACAGAAGGCTCAGAATCTGGCCCTGTGCATTAACCATGTGACCCAGGATGGCTTTCAATGCCTGGGCCATGGATTGGACAAGCTTGGTCAAAGCACTTCATGCACAGAGTCCAACAGAAATTTGTAAACTTTCTTAAAACACTATCAGATTTTTGCACAGACCCCCTTTTTTTTTTTTTTTTTAAACTTATCAGTATCAGCGTTAGTGTATTTTATGTGTGGCCTGAGACAATTCTTCTTCCAATGTAGCCCAGGGAAGCCAAAAGATTGAACACCCCTGACTTTGACCCTAGCACCAGAGAATCTCTGGAAACAAAGGGTTTGCTAACACAGTACATGGCCAACATGGTCTTGGGTCTCTTTATCCTGTGGCAGGTGGTATTTTCTTTTTTAATTTTTTTTTTTTTTTTTTTTTTGTATTTTTAGTAGAGATGAGATTTCACTGTGTTACCCAGGATGGTCTTGATCTCCTGACCTTGTGATCTATCAGCCTTGGCCTCCCAAAGTTTTGGGATTACAGGTATGAGCCACCACACCCAGCTCTACAGGTGGTATTTAATGAAGATGACCACAATCATAGCCCCGCTCCACATGTTGTACAATGCTACCTTGTCACTCTTCCATCAAGTGGTGGCATCTTGTCCCTCTCTTCTTTAACCTCAGCAAGGCTATGGCTCACTTGTGGGCTGCAGAATGCCCTGGAAGGATGCTGCATGCTTCCAAGGCCTTGAAGCTTCTGCCTAGTTTCAGTGGAGCACTGGGTTGGGGGAAGTCAGCTACCCCTATAGGAAGCCCAACTATACCAGGGGTGTTGGTTCAACACTCTAGTTGACAGTCTCCGCTGAGCATGGCCTTCCGCCATCCCTGTTGGGGGACGAACAATGGCTTTCAGTCCTTGTTTTTTATTTTTTTTGAGATGGAGTCTTGGTCTGTCGCCCAGGCTGGAGTGCAGTGGTGCAATCTCTGTTCACTGCAACTACCACTTCTCGGGTTTGAGCGATTCTTCTGCTTCAGCCTCCCCAATAGCTGGAACTACAGGTGCCTGCCACCACACCTGGCTAATTCTTTTTGTATTTTTAGTAGAGACAGGGTTTCACCATGTTAGCCAGGATGATCTTGATCTTCTGACCTCATGATCCACCCGCCTCGGCCTCCCAAAGTGTTGGGATTACAGGCGTGAGCCACTGCTCCTGGCTCAGCCCTTGTTATCATTCCTCTTTGATTGAAAGTCCAGGGAGAGAGTCTGCTGGGCCCAGCTTGGATCAGGGGCCTGGGTTCCTGGTGGGGTGCAGTGACTGTCAGTCCTCCCTTTGGGGAGAGTGGAGCCTGAAGGGATCATTGAGGCCCGTTACCAATGAAGGGGTGATGAATGCAGGTCAGGCCCTGCAAGTGTGCGGCACAGATAGTGCCTGAGTCAGCGTTTTGGAAAATGCAAATCATCTTCATCATTTTCAAAGTTGTCAGGGGCTGTACATGGTTTTTCACAGGAAAGTTTACACAGCTTAACTTATTAGCACATGAGGTGCCACAGGGTTGGGTCTCGCTGTCCTTCCTACTCAGCTTCCCAGCTGAGTCCCTCATGGAACCCTCACTGCAGCTTTTCTAGGGCATTTGTAATTTCTTGGGGGAAAAATCTCCACTTTGAAGGATTTTAGTGTAATCCATGTGCTGATGATTCCTGAGTCAAGTTGGAACCTAAACTCCTTTTCCAGCTCCCTTCTCAATACCGCCACATGCATGCCTAACACACACACCCCACATTTACCATGTCCACAGCTGAACTCCTGATCTTTTCTGCCCCCAAATTGGCTTCTCCTACAGACTTCCCTGTCTACAGAAATGGCAACTCCATCCTTTGCTTTTCTCAGGTTTAAAGCTTCAAATCATTCTCAGCTCCTTTGTTTTCCTACCATACATTAACAAGACTTGTCAACTGTGCCTTCAGAATATATCCCTGAACAGACCATAACTCAGAATCAGAGAATGTCCAAACACTCACGCTTCAGTGCTACATCTGATCCATTACATCATTTGCCACATCTGCACCTGGCCTGAATATCCATGACATCATTTGACACACCCACACCTGGCCTGGGTAGCCATGACATCATTAGACATGCCCGCACCTGGCCTGGATATCCATGACATCATTGGACACGCTCGCACCTGGCCTGGATATCCATGACATCATGTGACGCACCCGCACCTGGCCTGGATATCCATGACATCATTGGACACGCTCGCACCTGGCCTGGATATCCATGACATCATTTGACACACCCGCACCTGGCCTGGATATCCATGACATCATTTGACAGTCCCGCACCTGGCCTGGATATCCATGACATCATTGGACACGCTCGCACCTGGCCTGGATATCCATGATATCATTTGACACGCTCGCACCTGGCCTGGATATCCATGACATTATTGGACACACCCGCACCTGGCCTGGATATCCATGACATCATTTGACACACCTGCACCTGGCCTGGATATCTGTGACGTTTTCCATGCCCTCACCTGGCCTGGATATCACCACAGCCTGCACAGTGCTCTCCCTGTTTCTGCTCTTTGTGGGCAGTGGTCCTGTTAAAACACACCACATCATGTTGTTTCCCAGTTTGAGTGCCCTGTGACTTCCCATCTCGTAAATGCCTAAATCCTGACAGTAGCTCTAAGACCTTACATGATCTGCCTTCACCATTCTCCCTTTCTCAATCCCCTTGGAGTTAGGAGGGTTCCACCTCGGAGCCTGAAGCTTCTTCCCCTTGTACCTGCGTGGCTCATTCCCTAGACCAGTGTCCGACATAGGCAGATGTGCCGTGGAAATGTGTGGGATGAAGGAATTCTGGCTTGCCTTTGGACTTGCCTTCCCTTTCTCCAGAACATACTTTTCACTCCTCTTTATCAAAGTTATTTGGTTTGTTCAAAGTCATCTCAATTCTCAGCTTCTCTAGGAATTTTTTTTTTTTAGACAGAGGCTTGCTCTGTCACCCATGCTAGAGTACAGGGGTGCAATCTTGGCTCATAGCAACCTCCACCTCCCGGGTTCAAGCTATTCTCATGCCTCTGCCTCCCAAGTAGCTGGGATTATAGGTGTGCACCAGCATGCCTGGCTAATTTTTGTATTTTTATTAGCAATGGGGTTTCACCATGTTGGCCAGGCTGGTCTCAAACTCCTGACCTCAGGTGATCCACTCACCTTGGCCTCCCAAAGTGCTGAGATCACAAGCATGAGACACTGCGCTCGGCCCTCTAGGAATATTTGTGTGTGATTTAAGTGCTCCCTTTCTCTACTCTTTGAGGAAAAGGACCATGTTTTGTCCTTGCAGCTAATGCACAGCAGGTTTCTTTGCAAATGGTAGACCTTCAGCCAGTGTTTCCCTCAGTCTGCCTATTGGCATTGTGTTTCTCCATGTTTCATAGGCTGTATCTGCACACACACACAACTACAAAAGCCATGATCAGCTTCTCTGGGAATGTTTTCTCCTAAAGCACACCTCTATTTCCCATATGTGTTCAGCAAAATCTGTTGTCACTCTCTTTGGGTCCCTACCTGGATATGTTTCATGCATAGACAAGCAGTTGTGCATTCAGCAGATACCTAAGAAAAAATTGAAATTGGTGCACGTAATTGCCCTGACATTGAAAATACTTGCATGGTTTACTTGAAATAATCAGTTGGCTAAAGTAGCAAGGTTTGTAGATGTCCATATTCTCCTGAGAAGCAGGTTTGCCCTGAGAGGACCCTTGAAATCTTTCAAAAAAGCCACTGGTTCCCTCCTTCCCTCAGCAGTGGGAACGCATTGAATTCCAGCCAGTCTGCCTTGGATCTCATGGGAGGCTGTAGGACACGTGCTCCCCACGCTGCTGCTTCTCCTGCCCTGTTCTAGCGTCACCTCTTCCAGCATCCCTGCAGGTGCCTTCCCTGGTCTCCCCGCTTCCACCCATGTCCCTCTTTGGTTTTTTCTCAAAAGAGCAGCCAGAGTGATCCTCTTTGAATGTGAGTCAGGTCACGTCATTTCGCTGTGCAGTCCTCCAGTGGTTCCCTGTCATCCTTAGTGGAAAAACGCAAGTCCTTATCGGAATGGTGAGGCCCCTGGGTTCCAGCCGTGCTGGCCTCATCACCATGGGTCCAGTGTGCTGGGTTCCCTCTTGCCAGGAACCTTTGCACTCACTGTTCCCTCTGTCCTGAGTGCTTGTCCCCAGGTGGCTGCAGAGCAGACTCTCCATCTGGTAGGTCTTTGGCCAGATGTACCCTCATTAGAGGAAGAGTGAGTACTGGACATAAAGTAACACCCTCTGGCCTTATTCTCCCCTTTTTTTCTGCTTTGTTTTTATATATAATGTACTTGTTTACGTGTTCATTGCCTCTCCCCATGTGAGCTCCACTAGAGCAGGCAATTGATCTGTCCTGTTTATGCCAAATCCTTGCCCTAGAACACAAGTGTCAGTCAGTATTTTGCTGATTAATTGAAAGAGCTTGGGCTGAGAGTCTCCACATGCATTCCCCTTGCAGTGTATATTGGAAGCAGAGATATTGGGTAGGATTTGGCAACTTTTAAATGACATGTTTTCTGTTTCTTTCATTATATCCATTCCCCTCCACCCTGGAAATGTGAGACCTGGAAGCCGCAGGAAAATGGCCCTGGGAGCCCAGGCTGGGAAGATGCCTCTTGGGCACCGATCAGTGTCTCTCAGTGTCCAGACCTTCCTTAAGCTTGGCAAGCCCCAAACAGACTCACTACCAGCTCCTCACTGCCTGTTGGATACGCCACCACCCCTTCCTTGTGCCCAGTCTCAAAATTGGGATTGTCTTTGTACCCTTCTCTTCCTCTACCTGTGTCCCATAAGTCACCGAGTTCTGCCAGTTCCATCTTCTTGGTGTCTTTCCATCTTGATTCTTGTCAGCTGTCATGACCTGTGTGTAGAGTCATCAGTTTGCCTTCATGGCCACTGACATTGCCTTCCAGGCTATTTTCCTCCCTCTAGTTCCCTTCCCTTCAACCCTCCCAACCCCAGCTGCAGTCAGGAAGGCCTCTGCAAAGCCCTGATCACATCATGGGCCTCCTTTGCTTAAAGTCCTGCAGCAACTTCCTGTCACCACAAAGGTTTCCTCAGCCTCAGACCTGTGTGTTCCAACTTGATGATTCTGCCCTATCTGTGTACTGCCTATCCTTTTATGTATTTAATATTTATCTAAATAGAATCATATTCATTTTGTTCTAAGCAACAATATCTTTGCAATCATGGAGTGATCATTTTTTTCTAAGGTACATTAAAATATATAACTACTAAATACAACAGGTGTTTGTGTGCCATCTAAGATCTATTGTGTGTATCATGGATGATGCGCCCGCCATCTTGAGGGAGCTTCCAGGACACACAGGCCTTTCTTTGTGGCCCTTGTGTTGTTACTCCCCTGGGGCCGAATGCTCCAGTAACAGCATCTCCACTTTGAAATTCCCCTGAAATAGGGCCCCACAGTGCTGTGTCTTCATGCTTTTTTCCATGCAGCTTCCTCTGTCTGGAGTAACTTCCAAAGCCTTCTCATTTCTTCATTTTATGATTCCTGTCAATTCTATACCCAGCAAAGATGCCACATTCCGGAGCCATCTTTTCTTCCTGTTCCATCCCCTGATGTTGTGTTTTATCACTCTAAGTTCTTTCTTCATTTTGTTCCTTGTCCATTGCCCATTTTCACATTCACAAGTGATGAACTGTCCTTTAGTGATTTCCGTGTTTCCCATCCTAGATTCATGCTCTCTGGAGGCTGGGTATAGATTTTGTTTGCCTTAGCCTCAGGGCTTGGTCTCTAGGACTTAAAATGTGAAGGACTGAATTTTCAAGTCCCTTTCTAAAATGCAGATACCCTGGTGGAGCAGTCGCTGTGGCTGGAGATAGGCTGATGTTGGATGAGAAAAAGAGTGAGACTGGCATGTAGACCTGGGGGCTTGGCGGGTTCACTGGAGGGAAGGGAATGGTGCAGTGATTGGTGGGAGGTACCAAAGGCATGATGTGCCTTCATAAAGTTTCCTAGAGCAGTCCCTGTGAGCCCACATAAATTGATCCCATCTTGAGGAGTGGCTTGGGCCTCAACTCCGTTGGTGAGCCTGTGTATTTTCAGCCCAACCCTTAGAGCTGCACTGTCCAGTATGGTAGTCACTGACTACACGTGGCCATTTTTTTTTTTTTTGAGATGAAGTCTCACTCTGTTGTCCAGGCTGGAGTGCAGTGGCACGATCTTGGTTCACTGCAACCTCCACCTCCCAGGTTCAAGCAATTGTCCTGTCTCAGTCTCCCAAGTAGCTGGGATGACAGTCACATGCCACCGCACCCGGCTAATTTTTGTATTTTTTAGTAGAGATGGGGTTTCACCATATTGGACAGACTGGTCTTGAACTTCTGACCTCATGATCTGCCCGCCTCAGCTTCCCAAATTGCTGGGATTACAGGCGTGAGCCACCATGCCTGGCCAATTTTTAATTAAAAGAAATTAAAATTTTATTTCTTCAGTTACAGTAACCACATTTGCAATACTCAATAGATATCTATGGAGAGTGGCTACCACATAGAGTAGCATCCATCATTGCAGAAAATACTTTGGGTCTGTTCTGCTCTGGAGAGACTAATTGTTTAACAAATTCCTCATGTTGACTTTTGTCCTAAAGTAGATGCCAGAAAGAAAGCCCTATCTAAGTGGGATTTCAGGTGGTCAGGTTCTGTTCAGCTTGTGTATTATTACAGATAGAAACCAAAAGTCATTTGTTGAGGAAGGAGAGGTTTTAATGGTTGCAATTTGAAGAAGTGGAGGCTCTTCCTGTGGAGAGGGTAGGTAACGCTTTCCTGGAGAGCTGTGGTTTGAGTGACTGTCCCTGGTCCAAGTCAATCTCGCTCCCTCCTCCACAAACACAGCAGGTAGATGAAGATAGAGCGTAGAGATGGGAAATGGTTGGAGAGAGGGGATGAGGGTCTGGAGCTCAGGAGAGCTGGGGGAAGGAATGAGGTGAAGATGGGCACAGACATGAAGGGAAGTAGGGGAGTTCCAGAAGGACGGGAGGAACGCATTGATGGTGACGGATTGAGGGAGGGGTGGAGTCTTACCCAAATGGTGCCGGTTTGGCTTCTCCTTGATAGAAAGGAGAGAGTGGCTCACAGCCATACCTTGCTCACTTTCTCCTTTTATCCTGCCTCCAAGATGATCTTCATCTGTGGCTTTGTTTGAAATGTCAGAACACACGGGGAGAAAGAGGGCTTAGCTGGAGAAAACCGATATTAGGAACCGGGCAGCCATAAGGACCGTGTTGTATGCTCACACCACTTGGCTTTTATTTTTCATTATTTGCTTCACATTTGAGCACTGTCTCAGATTACAAATGCTCTGGAGACCAGAGTGAAAGATGATAAATGAAACAACTTCACATTAAACTGTGGGCCGAATTGGTTAACCACCAGGGCTACTTGTGTTTAGGTCTGTGGTAAAGAGGGTGACTGGAGAAGCTTCTCCTGTTTGGCTTTTTTGATCCGATGGGAAGTGACCTGGAATTGGTAGAGTGGGACTCAGGCTTTATTAACATGAGCCACAGGCCTTTCAACCTGCAATTGACAAGGAACCAAACTTGCCATCTGACATCATTTTGCTTATGAGTGTCTGTCAGTAGGTTTTGTCCTTATAATTTCAAAATGAAAAGCCGATGCTTCTAGAGATTTACAGCACTGTGCAGTTAGCCTCTAGCAGAATAGAAAAAAAAAGGAGGCCTTAACTACCTTTAATCATTTATTTGAAGTGGCTTGTTAATCATTGTTTCCTTTCAGACGTTAAATGTGTCTTCATTCAGCGTGTGTGTGTGTGTGTGTGTGTGTGAGAGAGAGAGAGAGAGAGAGAGAGAGAGAGAGAGAGAGAGAGAGTCTCTCTATATTACCCAGACTGGAGTACAGTGGCACAATCATGGCTTACCATAGCCACAACCCCTGGGCTTAAGCAATCCTCAGACTCCTGAGTAGCTGGGACTACAGGTGCACACCACCATGCCTAGCTAATTTGTCTTTTTGTGAAGATGGGGTCTCTATTTCCCAGGCTAGTCTCAAACTCCTGGCCTCAAGCAGTTCTCCTGCCTGAGCCTCCCATAGTGCTGGAATTATAGGTGTGAGCCACCACAGGCGGCCTATTCAGTGGTTCTTAAACTTGAGGGTACATCAGAATCACCTGAAGGGCTTATTAAACCATAGATCGCTGGGCCACATCCCCAGAGTTTCTGATTGAGTAGGTCTGGGATGGATTCTCTCAGAATTTGCATTTCCACCAAGTTCTTAAGTGACTGGATGCTGCTGATTTGTGGACCATACTGTGACAACCACTGACCCGTGGAAATTTAAATTTGGTTTCAGTCTGGGTTGGCTGGGGAATTATGCTGAAGGGGTGCAGCTCATTTGCCTTTTTCTGATCCATGAAGTTCTCCCCCAGAGTTGTGGCAGGAGGGAGGAGTCCATATTCTTTTTGGTGACCTGGCTCCTCAATGCCCTTGTTACTGGCCAGTCTGGACTTTCCGGGTTGGGGCCATGGAATGCTGATGGAACAACTGCCCTTTGCTCCCCACCCATCTCTGGTCCCCCAAGCCTGGAAGCAGCTCACACTTGCAGATGCAGAAGCAGTTGTATTTGCACTGTTTACTCCTGACTCAGATCTTCACAGCATCCTGGAGACCACTAGTCCCAGGGCAGTGGTGGTGCGAGCACGTGATGCGGCTGCCCAGAGCGTGTGTGTGTGTGTGTGTGTGTGTCTGTGGCTGGACGGTTGACCAGGGCTGGCTGCTGGGAGGGAGGCAGTTGAATGGGGTTCTGTTTCTAGGTGCACTTCACAAACTCCTTGAGTGACCTTAGGCAAGCTGACCAATCCTTCACTCTTCCCTTTCTAACCACTTGTGTTTATAAAACACCTCGCTCCCCACCCCCATCCATAAAATAGCAGAAGAACAAAAACGTGGGTCTGGTGAGTGGCCTCCAGGGGACTGATGAGCCGATGTCTGGTGCTCTGAGTGCTGGAGGAGAAAGCTGCTGTGTAAACACAATAAATATTAATAAAAGGTTAAAAAATAGCACCGTGCCCGCTGCCAATAATAGCTGCTTTGGGCTGTTGCAGCCACTGTGCCACATGGGCTCCCAGCAGCGTCGAAGGAGGGGCAACTGTGGGTTTTGAATTTGCAATACATTAAAAAATGTGAATGGGTTTTTGAAAGATTTTGGAGCATATCCATAGGTATATTGGTGAAGAAACTAGGATGACAGTTCTGTGAATTTCAACTTTAATAAACCAAATCACAAATTTCTTTTGATTTTCATTATATTTCACAGTTGCCTTACCTCGTGGGCTATTCCACGGGCATGTGACTGAAGGGTTGGGAGTCTCTTTCCTCCTCCATCCCCAGTGACAAATGGTTGATGCCTCCTCAGACTCCATGGAGGGAAACTTACAGATCAGTCAGGGATGAATCTGTTGATGTTTGATCCACTCTACTGTGTGCAGAGCATCTGCTACATGCTATGTAGTTCTCGCCCTTACAGAATTTATGTAATTTGGAGTAAAGGAAGGTAAGCAATCTGCTACATGCTATGTAGTTCTCGCCCTTACAGAATTTATGTAATTTAGAGTAAAGGGAGGTAAGCAATAAATGATGTATGAGGCCCTTGCATTGTTCATACTCATCTCCTTGGGTAAATGTAAACAGATTCCATGTCCGCCTTTTGTGTGTGATGGGGGCATGGATGCAGTGATCTGGTGAGAGCTAATTACTGCATTATCACCACGGTTCTCTGTCCGAATGAAGAAGGCGTTTGTTCCTTCCTTCCCGCGGAGGAGTATGGAGATAGAAGCTCCCTTGGGGATGTGGTGACAGATTGCCTGTAGAGTGTAGCACGCAAGTTGTTGCTGCCCTACTTGATTTTCGGGGAGGGAAAGCTGGTTGACAAACAAATGTACTACAAGGCCTGTTAAGTCCCGCAAGACCCCTTCCTTTCTCCCCAGCTTGGATGTCGCTTCCATCTCGGCCTCTGTTCCAGGGAGTCCTGTGCTTTTGTCCCACAGTGGAAGCTTCCTAGGGACAGGACCCCACCTGGCTCTAGGCCAGTCATTCTTAGCCCTGTGCACACGAGCATTGCCTGGGGAGCTTTTAAACAAGTTCACCCCTGGAAATTCTGAAAAAATTGAACTGGAATGGTGTCTAGGCAACCTAAAAAAAAAAAAAAAAAGGGAATTCCCTATGTGAGTGCAGTGTGCAGTCAGTGCTGGGAAGTGCTGAGTTGATGACTGAATTTACCTGAAAGGCTTAATCAAAGAGTGAGTCTCTGTGAGTCGCTCAGGAGTTCTGTGAATGGAGGGAAGAACCACATTGCAAAACTTACCTCGGAGGTCTATCCTGATTTTAGGGTCTTCTCCTGTCATGGGACCTCTCACGGCACACGTGCTCACAGGGAGGAATGGCTGCTTCAGGTCCCTAACACAGCTGGCCCAGAACTATCTTCCAAACAGGAGGAGGAGGCAATTGCTTTGGGAGTGATGATCCCCAAGCCCTAGGAATCCTGCCCTTGCTCCAGTATGTAGTCATTTAAGGTGTACCTTGTTCCTCCAGGACTCTATCATGGCCCCATTTGTCCCTGATTCCAGTGTTAGGACTGTGGTTCCCAGCCTAGGCACACTGTCACACATAGGCAGCGCATTAGCTACAATAGCAGCTGCTTACTGCCTGGATTATCTTTTCTGCCCCTGGTGGATCATGGGGCCACATTGCTCACAGCATCCATGTAGGCTCTGTGGGATGGCAACATCTTTCCCTTGTTGACTTTGGTGATCAAACCCTGAACTATATTCTCCTAGAGGTGACAACTGTCAAGCCTTGGTCTAGCGGTGGTCACCCTGACGGTGTGGCAAGTTACAGTTGTGTCCATTCCTAGGCTGTGTCCTTGTCACTGTCAATTGTGTGGATTCTTCAGCAGGGTGGAGTTCTCCCAGTTAAGATCCTCAATGTTGCCTTTTTTTTTTTTTTTTTTTTTTTGCGGAGCCTGTGTCCCTTGGGGGTGACACTCCTTCCATCATCCATGCATATATTCATTCGATCCAGTCTCTGCTATATCCTAACCCATTCACTCCTTCTCCTTCCATCTCCGTTCTTTGTGTTTTGCTCCAACCTGCAATGATTCCTTCTTTGTGTCTTTGCTTTTGAAGTATAAAACCTACATCAGTGTATGACTTAGAAGCTGACTGAGTGGACTCCAAACAGCCTCGCTTACCTGCTTTTCCTCCTCACACCTAACTGTGGAGGAGGGGGTCTGTCCACAGGCTTCCTGGGATTAGAAGTAGATGCCACCTCAAAGTTAGGTGAGCAATCTGGGGCTGGGCTGTTAGTCCAGAGAAGGGGCTCCAAGGTGGATAGTGAAACGTGATTTTGTTTGATAGTTGGGACAAGAGAGCTGAGGAGGCTGCCAAATGGTGGAGGCATCAAGCTGGGACCCGAATGCTCTAAACCTCACTGCAGTCACTCTCGTGTCTTTTCTCTTTCCTCTCCCTCTTCATTTTCATTTGATATTTTAACCCTTGTAATGGTATCATTCCCCCATGCATACCTTCATTTTCCATCACTCTTCGTTTTTCCATCCTGAGATTTGTTGTGCCTGGGTTGTCACGTCTTTTTCTGTGTCCTGAGTCCCATCGACTTCTTTGCCAGTCCCCACGCCATGCCCCCAGCTGTGTCTTCTTGCTTCACCTTGGCCTCACGCGAACCCACTCCTGCTCCTGTGCTAAGCGGCTTGGTTGACTGTGTCCCTTCTTACCCCTCATTTCTGCCATTCAGAGTTTCTCTGTCTTACCATCAACTCCTGTCTTGTCATTACCAAATCATTTCTCCTTTTCCTCATTGGGAAAATGCAAAGGTGTCTATCACGTCATACCTAAAAGAGGCAGAGTTCACTTCCCTTTGCTTAAGCTAACAGTAGTGGCTTCCCATTTTATGCTTTGTAGGTAGGGAAGATATTTCCATTTGAAAGGTGAGGAAATGAAGGCTAAGAGAGACAACAAATCAAGATCACACAACAAGTTAGATAAATGGTAGAGCATGGCATGTCTCATGCCAGAGCCTTCACTCTGCTGTTAAACCATGTACCTTCTGTTGGAGCAGGAATGAAGCATCACATTTGCCAGGCAAGCGAGCAAGATTGCATGGCCTTGAAGACCCTTCCACGCCAGCATCCATGGGGTGCTGTGAGGTTCTGTAGGATGGTAACTTCTTTTCCCTGAGGTTGACTTTGGTGATCAAACTGAACTGTATTCTCCTAGAGGTGACTTAGTGTCAATCCTTGGACTGTGGGTGGTCACCCTGGGGGTGTGGCAAGTTACAGCTGAGTTCATTCCCAGATTGTGTCTTTGTCATTGTCAATTGTGCGGACTCTTCGGCAGTGTGGAGATCTCCTGGTTAAGATTCTCAATGTTTTGTTTTTTGCAGAGCCTGTGTCATCTTGGGGGTGATATTCCTTCTGTCATCCATATGTATAGTGGTCAAAGCCATCCATGACCTCTCAACTAGGCTGCTCCCAGAAGTGGTAAGGTCCTTCTTGTTCCTTTACAGTCCTTCCCTCCAGTGCCAGCCCCCGGGCTGCCTCTCATCACCGGGTTCCTGGGGGGAGTTGGCACATTGAGAGGGAACAGACAACATTTGGGGGGCCGGAAGAACTTGTTGCAGGAATGTAAATGACCTGGCAGAAAGAAACACTGGGCAAGGTGAAGAGACTCCAGATAGGTGAGCTAGGACTGGGCTCTGTGTGCCTCTCCCTAGGTCTTTGCACTATTTTTAAAGCTAGATTTTTTTGGAGGGGTGGGGTAAAGAGAAATTGGGTTATTTTTGTGAAGCAGAGTGATCCAATCTGTGTTGCCTGCATCTGTCGTTCTGTGTTCATTCAATGAATATTGTATTAAGAATTATTTTTTCTCCTTCGTATCTCAGCTCAATACATAAGTCTATTCACATTAGGTTTTCTGGCACAATTGACATTGGGATATTGGAAATGGAGGACACAAATTCATATTAAAATGTGTCTTTGATTGCTTTGTCCTCTGGGTGAGAGTCATTACCGGCACTCTGATTCCTCCCCCTCCTCCCCTTATGAGTGCTGAGAAAAGAAATATTTTTACAGCCTCCCATCATGCAGTCTTCATGGCAGGCAGCTGATTTGGTTACCAGGAGATGAAGATGTTGCTGTTACAGTAATTCCCTGCATACAAGTTGCAATGGAAATCTGAATGCAAAATCTGGTCTCTTCTCTTAGGATGTGATTTGATGTGAGCTTGGCTACACGCACCATCTGATATAAGGCCAAAATGATTAGACCTTTAATTTTACTTTTGAAAAAAGATACTAATCCTTGTTGAAGTGACGTGTTGCATGTATGTGTATGTATGTGTGTCTTCATAGGGAAGACGAAAATGAAGTGGGACATTCTCCCGCATTTAGTGGAGGCATGAAAGTGGCTGCTCTAAGTTGTGTTCCCCACTCCCTTGGAAACAACTGCAGTTGTCCCTTTAATGATTCACCAGGATTTTAACTGTTATTTGTCACTGCAATTGGCCAGCGCTTATTCTGTAATGTCTCAGTGACAGGGAGGAAAGATGGATACAGGGAAAGGAATGTACCTGTTTGTGGGATTTAGTTTCTTTCCGAAGCAGAGATAGCTCAAGCAAATATTACTGTTTATGACAGTCCTGTGCTCTTCATCTCCTACTTACCAGCCTCCCTGGCTGCCTGGCATATGGTACTCTCACATCCTCCTTCTCCATCAGACTTGTTAGCCTGCTTTTCATTCAGTCAGAATCTGAACCTTGGGTAAGGTATGAGGGCACCAAGTGTGATTATACATGCTAGATGTCTCAGATGACGTCTTTGCATTTTATAGGCATTGGAAATACACCGCAACTCTGAGAAATGTTTGTTGGTGGGGATTTTCTGCGCTATGCCAGTTGACACATTCATTTATTTAGGCATTAAAAATTAATTTCCAGCAGGGCTCACGTGATGGGGAATGGATGGCTATGCTCGCGGCTCTTGTATTGGCTCTCCTTGTTATTCTCCTGTTAGCTGAACCACTTTTAACTGGGAGCACTCTTAAATACTCTTAACGGAAGCAGCTGGCAGGCTCGCATTCCCCCTCCAGGTGTAAATGGGGGAACCTGCCTCACCTGGGGTTCAGAGAGGCTGAAGATTCCATGGTGGTGTCTGTCCTCACGGAACACATACCCGCTAGGCCTTTGATCAGTTGTGGTATGGGATTGTAAAAATTAATTTCACTTATTTTTTTAAATTGGCAATAATATATATTGATGGGGTACATAGTGATGTTTTGATACATATCATGTATAATTATCAGATTAGGGTAATTAGCAAGTTAGCATATTCATTATCTCAAATGTTTATCATTTCTGTTGGGAACGTTCAATATTCCCCTCCTAGCTATATAATGCGTGTTATGTAATTATAACTTACATATTATTGTTTAGTTACCCTATAATGGTTCAGAACACGAGAACTTATTCCTCCTCTCCAGCTGTAATTTTGTACCTTTAACAAATCAGTCCTTTCCCCCTCCCCTCCTCAGTCCCTGTTATCCTCTGTTCTACCTTTTATTTTTACAAGATCACCTTTTTCTAGCTACCACATGAATGAGAACACGTGATGCTTGTCTTTGTGTGCCTGGCTTATCTCACTTAACGTAATGACTTCCAGTTCCATCCGTGTTGGAACCCATGACAGGATTTCACTCTCTTCTACGGCAGAGCAGTATTCCATTGTGCGTATATGCTACATTTTCTTTATCCTCTCATCTGTTATGGGTGTGGGATTTAAACCTCACACCCATCTATGGTCATCTCCTCAGCACTCTGAAGAAGCGATGGAGGATGGTTTTGCTGGTGGTTTCCTTTAGGCCTTAGAGTGGTTAACGAAGGTGCTCCTGTCTCCAGAGGGGAAGGCCCCCTTCTCGGCTGAGTGGCCCATGGGGCCAGGTAATTGCTGCCAGCTGACGGCTGACCTTGTTTACATACTGGGTTGTCTGGTTCCCTTGCTGCCCGCTGGAGGTTTCTAGAAGCCAACAGGCGACAGCCAGGCCCCCGACCTCTGGCCTGCAGTAAACCAAAATGTGCATTTATTCACAATGCTTCATCTCAATTAGGAGTCACAAACTCAACTGCCTGTAGAAGCCAGCACTGAAGCAAAAATAGGAGAAACCGGCCAGGTCGCCAGGCCGCCAGGTCAATGGCAGCTGGGCGGGCATGCCTGGATGAAGGGCCTGACCCCCTCTGCGTTGTCGGGCATGCGGGAATGTGGGCAGTACGGAAGACTCAGCATCTGGTCTTCCAAGTGTTAAAGAGGAATGGAAACCTATGTTTAATGTGATGTGAGAGAAACTGGCAACTAATTCAACATTTTTGAAAACCCTGGTTGTGAGTGGGTGGATCATTTCACGCAGGTCAAATGAAGCCAGTGCCTCCTGGCTGCACACAGGGAGTTTGCTGCTTCTGCAGAAACCAAGCTGTGAGTGTAGGATCTGGGCGAAACCCGGGAGACCGGTGCTTAGGGCTTCCGCGTCACAGACTTAGCTCCGACTTACACCTCCCCCTAAGTCTCAGCTGCAGAACTGCATTTTACCTGGGATTTTCATCCAGCTGTGACTGACTGCAGGTTCTGTCAGAAGCAGCGTCTTCCCTCCCCTAGCCCTGTTCCCTTGGCGGCCTTCTTTTTAATTTCACTGCACAGTTCCCTGATTGGGAATAATTGCAGGAATGGGTACGTTTTGAGCAAGAGAGCTGTGCAATTGGAATTTCCCAACTGTGAAGTTGGTTGACTCTGAGTGTCGGGGGGGTGTTGCCTGCCCCTCAGGGATTTGCTGGAGCGATCAGGCTGGCCCAGCTCTCTGGGGAGCCCTGGAACAGGACCTGGGGACTCTGCTCCAGGGTTGCCTGGGCGAATTGCCACAGGCTGTTACCTCCCAACCTGCAGGTCGGTACTTTGGGTGGTTCATGAAACAGATTCCACAGAGCTGTCTCTGAAACTTGATATGAATTGCGGCTCTGGAAGCTGAGACGGGTGTGGACTCTGCCGTGATGGTAGTAACAGTGCTTTCCTTTTATCAATAGGCTGCTTTATTTTTGTTTCTTTGTTTTATTTTAACAAAATAAAAGGATCATTTTAACCAAAATAAGCAGGTTTCAGAATCCATGACACTGCATACCTTCTATCTGCCTCCCTTGCTGCATCCTTCTAATTTAGTTATTTTTATATTTTTTAAATTAACAAGTAAAAATGGTATATCTTTATGATGTCTTGATATAGGCATCACTGTGGAATGGTTAATATGGGTTGTTTTAAAAGCATCTCCTTCTTCCTGTTTTTACCCCACCAGCCACACCTGGCTTTGGTAAGAAGGGGCAGGTGGTGAGCTTCTCCTTTTCTCGAGGACCCAGGGGCTCTGAAAGCTGAAGGGATCTTCCTGAGGTTGTCAGATGGGTGGCAGCAGAGCCTGGATTTGAACCTGGTCTCCTAGTCCAGGGCTGTCTTGGCCCTGGCACTTGGGGCCTTTAGGACCCTGCTGCCCATTGGCTTTTTGGGTCCGGCCCCCTGTCTGTCTGTTCCTTACACTCCTGAGGGCAGTGCTGTCCCTAAGCGGGAGGATGTGCAGGTCCCCAGCTGGCCCTGCCTGTCCCCAGCCCTTCTGGCTACTCCTGCCACCTACACCCCTTTCCACACGGGCCCCTTCACTCTTTGCTGCTGACCATGTGTGCCCCCACGGCCTCGTGTCCTGAAAGCCCGCATGCAGGTGCACCAAGCATCAGTGAGGACTGCAGCAGGACTGTGTGGAATGAGGGGAGGGTGGGGTGCGCAGGAGCACGTGGAGGCTCATGCTGGAGTGAAGATGCTGAGCGTGGCGGAAAGGCTTGGGAGTGGATGCACATCCCCAAGATGCGTTGCTCTCTGCTTCTTCTTACCTGCGTGACCACAGGCAAGTCACGCAGTCACCCTGACCCTGGGTCTCCTAATAGAGATAGCAGCTCCATCAGAGGCTTATGATAAGGATCAAATGAACAAATAATTAGAAGAATCAGCAGTAGAGGACAGACTGCTGTGGTGGGGACTGCTCTTCTGCCTTCTGAAGTTTCTGAATTGCTCATCAAAGTTGCCCCAGATAGTGGCTGGAGGTCAGTTCAGACTCGGCTCCTCCGCACCATCTCAGCCTGTCCAGTCGTGGCTTCTCTGATGCTCGGCTTTGCGGGGCCCCTGGATGGAGCTTGTATTGCTCTCTCTTGGGCTTCAGTCAGCTGTAGCTCTCTTCAGGCCAATGTCTTGGGGGAATGCTGAACACACCGTTGGAAGACCCGACCTCTAGGCCTAACCCACACCTCACTGGCTGGGTAACTGAGCACATCACTCTTCCTCTCTGAGCAAGTTTCCTTATGATGAAAGTGGATGCAGTACCCCTTACTCCACAACAGAATTGTGAGAAGTAAATGATATAATAATGAATGTGGAAATGCTTAATAAATAGCTGCACGCTTTACAAAGACAGAAGATATCGTTTCTGAAGCTAAGATTCTAGAAGTCTGTCCTTGACCTTGAGCCTTCTCTGTGTCCTGATCAATGAACAGCTCATTAGAGGCCTCTGCCTTGCACGGACCATGACTTCTTCACCTTGTTCTCTTGGCCAGCGTCTGGGTCCAGGCTCTTTTAAGTGGTCATGTGGCAATAATGCTGATTACCATTATAATTAGAGTAACAAACAGTCACATGTTGGCAATAAATAACAACATGGCCATACGTTGATACTAATAATAATTACTACCATTTGATTGCTCAACTCCAGACAAACCCTCTGTCTAGGCACTTGGGATTCAGGGGCAAATAGCAGTAATGGCTAGAGTTTTTGCATTGTGCTGCAAAGCCCTTTACTTCTTAGAGGACTTGGCTTTTGCTCCCAAGAAGCTCACAGTTGGGGAGAGACTCATTAGCTGCTATGTTAACTATGTAGTGATAACAGCTATCACAGACACGATCACATGAGAGCACAGAGGAACCTTTGTGTCAAGCCTAGAGTCGGGGGAGGTGTGTGGGGACCTTTCCTAGTAAGCAGACACTCCATGTGACATCTGAAGGAAGGGCAGTTGTGGGCGACCCAGGCGATGAGTGGGAGGAGGCGCGGGAAGAGGATGCACTTCCAGGTAGAGCCGCAGAGAGGGCCACAGGTTCTCTGTGCCCCTGCGGTCCCTCTTATACTGTTGTGTCCTGTTTACGTGAGAATCTCTGAATAGAACGAGGAAGGAATAGGGAGAGCAAAAAGCAAAGGAGGGGGCAAAAGGAAGAAAGGAAAAAATGACTTTGTGTTTTAAGTCAGAAACCATGCTTAGCAAACTCTTGTGTTCTCTCGCTTACTTCGCAAGGTTTCCCTCCAAGCTCTCCCTGTCTGTCTCCTACCTGAGATTTACCTAAAATTCCATCCCATTCACTAGAACCAAGCAGCTTCCCTCCAGCGATAAAAGGGAGGCCCTCTGAGTTGCTCATTTCCGCACAGTCATTAGCTTCATTTTGTCTCCAGTCCCCACGGACTGTGGCTCAGGCGTGGTGACCATCTCTGTTCACTGGTGCGTCCAACACGTGTGTCCTGGTGGCTCCTGCTTTGGAGGTCAGGCTGGCTTTGCAGGCCCAGTGGAGGTCCGTGGTGTTCCTGCAGGAGCCTCAGATGGGATTCCACGCTCCTGAGCAAAACTGGAAATAAAACTTGTCAAAGATGTGTTAGGTTTGGGGCCGGCTGTGGTGGCTCACACCTGTAATCACAACACTTTGGAGAGAGGCAGGCGGATCACTTGAGGTCAGGAGTTTTAGCCTGGCCAACAAGGTGAAACCCTGTCTCTACTAAAAAATATAAAAATTAGCTGGGCGTGGTGGTGGGCACCTGTAATTCCAACTACTCGGGAGGCTGAGGCAGGAGAAGCACTTGAACCCCGGAGGCAGAGGTTGCAGGTTGCAGTGAGCCGATATCGCATCATTGTACTCCAGCCCGGGTGACAGAGCAAGACTCTGTCTCAAAAAAAAAATATGTGTGTGTGTGTGTGTGTGTGTGTGTGTGTGTGTGTGTGTGTTTAAGGATTGGATTTTGTGAAATTACAAGAAATTTCGTTATAAATCTAACCAGCTTTTATTCACATTGGTGAATTGGGGCGCCCTCCATTCTATAGCATAGGATGGCAGCTTCCAGGGGACAGTGGCAGAATAGTGGGCTTCACGAGGTGGGAACGAGCAAACAAGAACAGAAGAGAAGCGGCCTGGTTAATATCACGTCACTTTAGATTACTTTTTTGTATGGATTAAAGCAGAGGGGACTTTCTTATGACACTAACTTAGGTAGGCTGGAATCTTCTGTCTTCAGGGAAAAATGGTCTGTTTTGGGATCTATCTGCTTCCTTAAAGTTTCAGTTTGGTTTTGTGGCATTTAGCATGAGTGACTCCATTCTGGTTTGGTCTGGTCTGCTGGGGTCTAGTGCAGGAGTTCAGGCCAAAGCAATGGCCTCTCAGAGTTTTGTGTAACAATTGGGAAGCCCCCAGCCAAGCACTTTTCCTGGGGATTTCCCACCTGCGGAGGTGACTGTGATTCTTTCCCCCAGAGGCTTCTGTGTATACAGAGTGTTCAGCATTCAGCCTGTAGCCTGGGGGTGTCAGGGGTGATTGATACGTTCTTCAGCCATTTATTGTCTCACTCTCAGTGAGTTTTTGCCTTGAGGAGGATCAAGATAGCCTCGCCTGCCTTCTTCCCACACCCCTGTCTTCAGTAGAAGGTGCCGTTTGTCCTCTCCCTGGTCCTTTGCTCCCACTCAGGGCCTCTCCCCTCCCAACATAAACTCGCTGAGCTCCCTCCTGCTTTCTTCCTTGGAAATGGGGCTTCTACACACATGCCTTCTTTTTAGAGTGTCTCTTAGTCACCTGTGGCCAGGCCGCCTTCCCAGGCATTGACTTCCAGCCCCGTCCCTGACTTTGCCACTCATGGAAGCACTCTCTGAAGACGCTCATCCTTTCCTTTGCTTCCCTTTTGACACATCCAAGTTCAATCCCTGCCTCCCCTCAGCCTGCCCTGGCAGTAGATTCTTCACGGCTCCTCTTTGGAGTCAGGAAATGTTTAACAGACAGACGGAGGGAGAACCTGGGCAGCAGCAGTAAAGTGGGGGCCCAGGTGAGTGGTTTCTAGGATTGCTGCCCATGCAATCATCGTGTCTGCCAGGGGTCTTCTGAAGCAAGTGCCTGATCAGTGGGAGTGAGTTCCTGGGGGTTCTCTTGGCATCAGTGAGTGCCCGGGGGCCCTGGAGCCACAGGGGCTAACGATGCCCAGGAGACAGCCCAATGCTGCCACATCCTAACTGGCTATTTAATCTTTCTCTGCCCCAGTTTCTTTGTAACATGGAAATAGTAATGGTAACTTCTTTATAGGATTGTTAAGAAAATAAAAAGATGTAGGGAATGTGCTTATCATATAACTGTTAAAGGAATGTTGGCTTACATGATGGCCAGTAGAGGAGAGGAGAGCCTTCCAAGCAAGTTGGTGGACCTTTTGGCGCCTCTAGTTCTAGAAGATTAGGCTGCATTGAACAGTCCAGGAGATGCCTTCGGGGTACTCTTCTCAGCTCAGGATGGGTAATGCCATAGGCTCGTTCTTGAGCATAACCTAGAATTC
Organism: Sapajus apella; assembly: GCF_009761245.1. Taxonomy (NCBI): domain Eukaryota; kingdom Metazoa; phylum Chordata; class Mammalia; order Primates; family Cebidae; genus Sapajus; species Sapajus apella. The sequence goes on along the minus strand of NW_022437012.1, from coordinate 9,869,122 downwards.
CGAGATCCACCATCAGCAATAGAGTCATCCTCTAGTATGACATGCTGTCAAGTGTAACTCTGAATTTAGTTCCGGAGTTTTACTAATTAATATTTTAAAACAACAATCATATGTAGCCAAAGTCCTCAACATCTGCCCATCACCATGTCCTCAGCACTGCAGAGGGAAAGGCAGAAATCATTGTGTCATAATGTCAGTGCCATTTTACTCTTGTTACTTGAGACGAAAGAGTTCCATTTCCTCAGCAAGACTGACCTCTTCATTTATCCTAGAGCCAAGAACCTACCAACTTCTAAACAGAATAGAACTGGGCACTGATGAAAGTGGATTATTAACAGATGGAAGGGAGGGAGAATGTGTCTGTGTGTGGGCGGGGCGGCATTCGCCCTCCCTCCGTCTGTTAACAATCCTCTTTCATCAGTGCCCAGTTCCGGTGGGAGGATACATGTAGGTCTATTTCTGGACTTGATACGCTCTTTGTACTCCTAAGGATGTACTCATACAAGGAGAATATCATATCCAGAAATAGACCTACACATATCTAGTCAAGTGACTTTTGACAGAGGTGCCAAGGTCATTCAGTGGGGGAAGGAGAGTCTCCTCAACAAATGGTGCTGGATCAACCAGACTGCCATATGGACAAAAATGGGCATCAACCCTTATTCAAAAGCTAACTCAAAATGGGTCATAAGCCTCAGTGTAATACCTGAAACTACACAACTTCTAGAAGAAAACAAAAGAGAAAATTATTGCAATCTTGGGATAGGCAAAATTTTCTTAGCTATGGCACCAAAAGCATGAATCACAAGTCAGAAAAAGGTCTGGTATCCAGAATTGGTAAAGAATAGCTTGAGAAGGCAAACAACCCAGTAAGAAAATGGACTTACACGATTTATACAGATAATTCACAAGAGAAGATAAATAGCCAAGAAGCACATGAAAAGATACTCAACATTACCCTAGTCATTGAGGGATTACAAATTCAACCACTACACAGTCACTAGAATGTCTAAAATTAAAAAAGAAAATGAAAACCCCCAAAGACTAAAATTTGTGTGGAGCATCTGGAACTCCTATATGCTGATGGTGAGAGGGTAAAATGGTACAACCACTTTGGAAAAGAATCCAGAGTTTCCTTAAAAAGTTAAACATCTGGGCCAGGCGCAGTGGCTCATGCCTGTAATCCCAGCATTTTGGGAGGCCGAGGCAGGTGGATTGCTTGAGGTCAGGAGTTCGAGACCAGTCAGGCCAACGTGGTGAAACCCCATCTCTACTAAAAATACAAAAAAATATACATATATATACAGGCGTGGTAGCGTGCACCTGTAAACCCAGCTACTAGCAAGGCTGAGTTAAGGGAATTTCTTGAACCAGGGAGATGGAGCTTGCAGTGAGCTGAGATCGCACCACTGCACTTTAGCCTGGGTGACAGAGTGAGACTTCATCTCAAAAAAAAATTAAAAAGCCAAATATCCATTTACTATAGGACCTAGCCTTCCATCCTCAGATATTTACCCAAGGGAAATGAAAATATGTGTCTGCACAAAGACTCTTACACAAATGTTTATTGCAGTTTCATTTCTAATGTCAAAAATTGGAAACATCCATATGTGTGTCAGCAGGTGAATGGATAAAAAAATCTTGGCGCATTCACACAATGGAAGACTACTCAGTGGAAGAAAGACACTGTTGACCCATGCAATGATGTGGGTGGGTCTCAAAGTAGTGAAGGTGGGTACCAGAAGCAAGGCAAAAAGGAGTATGTATTGAATACTCTGACTCTATTTACTTAAAATTTTATGTACAAACTGTAGTGACAGAAAGCAGACAGTGGTTGCCTGAGGCTAGAGGTGGAAGAAGATAGGAATTACTAAAAAATCATGGGAAAACTTTTGGGGGTGATGGAAATAGCCTCTGGCTTTGGGTGACAGTTTCAGATATGTTAGTCTGCTAATTATATTAATCATAATTAAGATATGTTAATGCTGATCAAGCTGTACACTTTAAGTATATGCAGTTCAGGTGCATCCAGGGACTGTGGCCACAAACCATCTCCCGTTGCTAAGCCAGGTAGGAATTCTGCTCAGAGCCATGTAGGATAACTATTGTAAGACGTTGGTTTTATTTTCCCGATTGTGACACATACACTCAGTACCTGGGATGTTGACCTCACTGCTAAAATGGATGCTGTAAATAGACAAGAAGAAGACGACAAAGTGTATGGTAAGAGGGGAAAGTGTAAATAGTAGGCTAAATATAACAGCTGTCACCAGCGGCAGATAGCAAGAGGAGCCTTTACTCAACCAGGACCGATCCCATGCAGTTGCCAAAAACACCCATGAAGCGCCTGCAGGTGACACAGGCTGGAGAGCCTACCCACGTAAACCGCTGGAAGCATGGGCAGCTTATCCTTTCCGTCTCCTGCTTACAGTAGGATGTGTTTGTCAGTTCGAGTGTTACCTAGGAAATGATTGTTCAGGAGTCTCTGATTGGTCCTCTTTTCTTCACTCTGGAAACTGTGGTTTTTAAGCAGGATGTGATGTGTCTTTGAGCTGTCTGCTGTGTTTCTTAAAATGTCTATTAGGTCTCTTTGTGTAAAAGGCAAAAAAGAGCTTTTTAGCTTGATGTCTCATTAGACCTTCAAGGTGTTTCTGAAGTAGGCAGAGGCGTTAGACACATTGATGTTTTATAAAGATGAAATAGATCCTTAGATAAATGAAACTACTCCTTCCAGACTACATCATATCAGTGTCAGAGACACAGGGTGAGTGGAACCAGGCCTCTTTTCTTTTTTTTAATTTTTAAATTTTATTGTAATTTAGGTTCTGGGGTACATGTGTAGATCATGCAGGGTTGTTGCGTAGGTACATACATGGCAAGGTGGTTTGCTGCCTTCATCCACCTATCACCTGTATCTGGTATTCTTCCCCTCATTATCCCTCCCCACCCTCCCTTCCCCCCACTGCCCCTCCCTTAGCCCCCCTCTACTGACCGCAGTGAGTGATACTCTCCTCCCAGTGTCCACGTGTTCTAATTGTTCAACACTCACCTATGAGTGATAACATATGATGTTTGGTTTTCTGTTCTTGTGTCAGTTTGCTGAGAATGATGGTTTCCAGAGTCATCCATGTCCCTATGAAGGACGTGAACTCATCGTTTTTTATGGCTGCGTAGTATTCCATGGTATATATGTGCCACATTTTCTTTATCCAGTCTATCGATGATGGACATGTGGAACCAGGTCTCTTAAAGGGTAGAGGGTGCTTTCTAGTCCATGGAGTATCTCCTGAAGTACGACAGAATTTGGGATCTGAAAGCCTCCATGAAAAACTGAAACAACTGGCTGAGTTTCCTGATGGAGGAAATACAGCCCCAAGACTCAGTCTTTCAGAGGATTCTGAGAAAACTCCAAGTCTAGGACTTTTCCACAGTCTCCTGAATGGGGTGAACTCCCCATCCCCATCTTCCCAGTGGCCTTGGAGACTTATTCTAGGGAGGTACTGGGTTAGGGAAACAAAAATGGAGAAGAGAGCAGGGCGAGGGAGACACACTCATCTCTCCAGCCCCCAGCCTGCTCTAGAGGCATCTGCGTATTTCAGGACATTGGTGTTCATCAGAGATGGGAATAGGAGTATCAAGGCTGAATGCTTCGCTCTTCAAATGCCTTTCTACTTGACCTTGGGACACCGAGTGAATCTTTTGGTATTCGTTTTTCCATTTGGAATGTGAGAACAAACTAACTTAGCACTTCTTTCTCTCTGCAAGGTTTTGAGAACACCTTCCTATTTTTTGAAGAATATGTTGTTTTAGAAGATGTTTAACAGTTTAAGGAAATTTTTTTTCATCGAATTTCCTAAGTGTAATATGAACAATGTGATCCTCATAACATCTCTGGTTGTTTTGTTGATTGTTTAGCTAATGGAGAGAATTACACTGAATGCTTTTTTTTTAATTTCCCAACCTCTGAAATGTCCCTGATTATGTGGAGTACACAGTACAGCCTAGTACAGCAAAGTGGCAGCTGTGAGCTCTGGCAGGCCTGAGGGCCCCCTCTAAATGACATGTGTTCCAGCCTCCTCCTATCACGGGAGCCAGGTGGTCACTTGGGAATTTTCTGCCTGTGACCAGCATGTGAGTATTCGTTACCAAAGTTGTTAGGGAAACACTTGATGCTTTTTTTGGAAAATAACTTTGGAAAACTGAGTAAAAATTCCTTTTTTGGAGATGGAGTTTCACTCTTGTTGCCCAGGCTGGAGTGCAGTGGCATAATCTCAGCTCAGGGCAACCTCCACCTCCCGGGTTCAAGCGATTCTCCTGCCTCAGCCTCTCGGGTAGCTGGGATTACAGGCATGTACCACCACACCTGGCAATTTTTTGTATTTTTAGTAGAGATGGCATTTCTCCATGTTGGTCAGGCTGGTCTCAAACTCTCGACCTTAGGTGATCTATCCGCTTCAGCCTCCCAAAGTGCTGGGATTACAGGCATGAGCCACTGTGCCCTGCCTAAGGGAAAATTCTTAACCTTTCAGTAATCCTATTAAAGTGGACTGTCTGATCAGCCCAGTCTCTTGTGAGAGTTGAAAAATTCTGAAGCCAACATGAACTGAATACAGGATCTTTTCTCTAAAGAACTTGAGTCAGAACATGGAAGCCAGGCCAACTGTGGGTGCTTGTGAAGGTCAGTTGTGTCAGGAGGGACCCCCAGACCTGCTCTTTGATTATCTGTAGCGTTGGCTATTCTGTAGAGGGAGGCTGCATTCTGAGAGGGTGTTAAAAGGAAACAGCCACCAAGTTCTGTGGTCCTTGACACTTCCCCGCTACAGCTGGTGAGAGTTAGTGTTGCCACTGGCTTCTGCCTGCTAGCCATCTAGTTTAGCTAACCCTGTCCCCAACCCCATTTTGAATGCCCAGACACCACCCATGTGGATTGTTGGAGTAGCTCAGCACACCGCATTGTAATTCTTTGTCTACTTGTCTCTCAAAGGAGACTGTGAACTCTTGGAGGACCAGACTCACTGTTCACCAAGGCACCTAATAAAGGACCTAGTATGGTGTAGGAACTCAACAAATGTTTGCTGAATGAGTGAATTCATGTGTGCATGTGGCCATTGGCACATGGCCTGGGACTTTACTGTGGGTATTTTTACACCCCTATGGAAGAAAGAGAGACAGCAAAAGACGCTTGTCCCAAACTATTCACCCTTGTTCATAGTCTTAACCTTATATCCCCTCTGTGCTGTGGGTATGATGAATGTGAACAGATGATGTGCGGGTGAGGCAGCCTGTATGCATAAGTATGGCGGCAGCCCTTTAACCATCACCCCCAAGTATTGTATGATACATACCATATATATATATATATATATTACATACAATATAGAGTTCCTCTATCATAGGAACTATAACATTGTTGTGGGTTATTCCATGGATGGTTATTGCACATAACACACTGCAACTTTTTTACTCAACGTAGTTTTAAAATCTAGAATATTTATAATGTGAATTGTTCATCATATAAATGTATGTGCTTTAGACATTCCCTGGTTGGTGAACATTTGGGTAGTTTCTGTTTTTTTATTATTACAGTGTTCAAGTGAACACTGTCACATTGTCATGGTAGTGTGTAACGTGTGGGTGATGTTTCTCTAGGGTAAACATGGGTTTTTGGATAATAGGGTATGCCATGTTTTGTTTTATAGATATTGCCAAGTGCCCTTCAGTGTGGCTGTCCTAGTTCGTGTTCTCAGAATGTTACCACACTTTATATTTTCAAACTTGCACACTTTTCCAGACTAATGGGTGGAAAATGGTATCTAATTTTAATTTGCTTTCCCCTGGTTATTGGTGAAGTTGATTATATTTTTATGTATCTGCTGACTTTTTATATTTCCTCTTTTATAAATTGCTGCTTTATATTTTTTTCTGCCCATTTATCTATTGTTATCTTTTTCTTACAGCTTTTTAGGAGTTATTTATATATGTTCCAGGTACCAACCTTGTTATATGTTGTGTTAGTCAGGGTTCTCTAGAGGGACAGAACTAATAGGATATGTATGTATATGAAAATGAGTTTATTAAGGAGTATTGACTCACACGATCACAAGCTAAAGTCCCACAATAGGCCATCTGCAAGCTGAGTAGCAAGGAAGCCAGTCTGAGTCCCAAAACCTCAAAAGTAGGGAAGTCGATGGTGCAGCCTTCTGTCTGCAACCAAAGGCCTAAGAGCCCCTGGCAGTTCACTGGTATAAGTCCAGGAATCCAAAAACTGAAGAACATGGAGTCTGATGTTTGAGGGCAGGAAACATCCAGCATGGGAGAAAGATGAAGACCAGAAAACTCAGCAAGTTTGCTTCTTCCACATTCTTCTGCCTGCTTTATTCTAGCCATGCTGGCAACTGATTAGATGATGCTCACTGAGATTGAAGGTGGGTCTGCCTCTCCCAGTCCACTGACTCAGACGTTAATCTCTTTTTACTTCTTTAGGAGGCCAAGGCAGAGGGATCATCTGAGGTCAGGAGTTTAAGATCAAATGTTAATCTCCTTTGGCAACACCCTCACAGACACACCCAGGAATAATGCTTTGCATCCTGTAGTCTAATCAAGTTGGCACTCAATATTAACCATCACATATGTACATTGGAAATAATTTCTCCTAATATTTAGTTTTTCTTTTAAGATTGTCTATCTTTTGCTATTAGAAATAATAGCAAATTCCCACCCCTTTCCATTTTGGTGTGATCAAAGTTATCAGTCTTTTTTTTTTTTAATGGAGATTGTGGCATTTTTGTTTGGCAAGGAAAGACACAGAGATTTAAGAAAGTCTACTGCCCTGATGCCGTGACGATATATGCCTATATTATCTTTTAAAAGATATTAACGGTTAGACTTTAAAATTAGATCTTTAATTCATCTAAAATTTGTGTTTGGTGTGAGGTAGGGATCCCATTTGGTTGATTTTTCTTTTTCTCAGATGAATATACAACTTTCTCAAGATGATTTCAAAGGCTACCTTCATCATGTGCCATGTTCTCATAGGTGCACGACTGTCCCTGACTTCCCATTCCATTCTGTGGCTGTGTGAGTCCATTTTGTTCTAGAGTCATACTCTAAAATTTGTGTAATTACAATGAGTTAATGTTTGGTCATCATCTTTTCTTGGATTTTCAAAGTGGTTTTGACTAACATTACATTTGTAGTATTACATACGAATTTGAAAACTGGTTTGCCAGGTTTAATGGAAAATACTATTGGGGTGTTCTGTGAGGTTGCATTGAATTTATTAATTCTGAGAGAATTGGCTTGTTTTAACTATTAAATCCTCCCTTCTATTTCATCCTTCTCTGTTAAGATTTCCTTTATGTACTTTGGTGAAATTTTTATCAGAATAATTCCTTGATACTTTGTGAGTTTTGTTGCTATTAAGTGTATTTAATTAATTTTCTCAATTATTACTGCATAAGAAAGCTAATGATACTTGAATATTGTTCTCATTAGCCTGCAACCTTGCTGACTTTAAAAAAAAATAGTTTTATTTTTATCAGTGAATTATTTTGGATATGTTACATAATGCCAGTTTGTTTCTCTTTTCAAATTCTCTCTCTCTCTCTCTCTCTCTCTATATATATATATATATATATATATATATATATATATATATTTGTTTCTTATATTATCAGCCAAGATTTTCAGTATAGTGGTGATGGAAAGGGTGCTATCCTGTACCCTTCTCTTGGTTCTTATCATAACAGAAGGGCTTCTCAATTTCCTTACCAAAAGTGGTTTGTTGCTGTTTTTTTTTTTTTTTTTTTTTTTAATTGCATTTTAGGTTGTTGCTGGTTTTAGAGAGACTCTTCTATTTCTTGTTTGCTAAGAGGTTTGCTTATTTGGTTAGTTTTAAAAGCATATATAGATATTGAATTTTGAATACTTTTTCTGTTTATACTGAAGTTTTCTTTTCCTTTAAGATGTGAATATTTCAAATATTCTAATAAGGTATCTTCGAATTCTTGGGATAAACCCTCTTTGGTCAAAGAGTATTCTTTCAATCTATTGCTGGACTCAATCTACTATTTTGTTTGGAGTTTTGCATCTGTTCTTTTAAGTAACATTGGTCTAAATTTCCTGTCCTTTGTACCACATGTAGTGAACCCTTAGCAGCTTTTCCACTTTTCCTGTGCTGTGGTTTACTGGCTTTAATGTAAAAACTATCTGTTCCTTTAAGGTTTAGTAGAATTTATCTGTAAAACTGGACCTGTTACTTTTTGAAGATCCAGTATATTTTATAATTTATGTTTTTGTAAGAATTTTCAAATTTTGTTTCTCTAGCAATACCTATTTTATTTAGGTTTTCAAATTTATTGGATTAAAGTTACTCATATTACTTGTGATTTTTAAAATCTCGGATCCATCTGTATTTAGATGCCTATTTTATTGCTAATGTTGTTTACTTGTGCTCTTGCTGTCTCTCTCAAGGGACCTTGCCCAAAGTTTGTATGTCCTAGTCTTTGTGAAGAAGTTGTGTTTGATTCTGTGGATCAGTCGATTTGCCTTCTAGATCTAAGCTCCCATCTTTAGTAGTGCCTTCGTTGCATTTTGTTCACATTCAGTTCTGCGGGGCAGGTAAATGAGCTTTATGTTTATCATTTTGGTTTTAGCTGTTAGCACTTAATTTTAATTCTGTTTCCTGTTTTATTTTTAAATGAAAAGACTTGAAATATTCATTTATGTAAGAAGCTGGCAAAGGTATTTTGTATGAAGGGTGCTCTGCATAGAGCTTCTCCATATTGTATTTTTAGGTGTTAGGTGTGGTTTTCAGATTCTGGCCTAACCTACACCCTGCCATGTGAGTACCTCTGATGGAGCCCTGATAGTTATAATTCTGAGAGGTCAGGTGATTATTCTTCGGGGCCTGATTACCAATGAGTGCTTTCAAGGGGACTTTCTCACTGAGCAGGCCATAGGTGTGCTACTCAGTGTGAGGGGCATGTATCTCCGGTTGTTCACTCAAACACTCACCTGTGTGTTGCTTTGAAGGTATTTTGTAGGTGCAATGAATGTCTTTTTGTTTTTCTGTTTTCCTTGTGTTTTTTTGAGACAGAGTTTCGCTCTTGTTACCCAGGCTGGAGTGCAATGGCACGACCTCGGCTCACCGCAACCTCCGCCTCCTGGGTTCAGGCAATTCTCCTGCCTCAGCCTCCCGAGTAACTGGGACTACAGGCACGCGCCACCATGCCCAGCTGATTTTTTATATTTTTAGTAGAGACAGGGTTTCACTATGTTGACCAGGATGGTCTCGATCTCTTGACCTCGTGATCCACCCACCTCGGCCTCCCAAAGTGCTGGGATTACAGGCTTGAGCCACCGCACCCGGCCCTGTGCAATGAATGTCTATAATCAGTTGCCTTTTAGTAAAGGAGATTATTCTTGATAATCTGGGTGAGCCTGATGCAGTCAGTTGAAAGCCCTAAGAACAGAACTGAGGTTTCCTGGAGGAAGAAGAAATTGTGCCTAGGGACAGCAACTTCAGCTTGTGCCTGAGAACTCCCACCTGCCCTTCTTGCTGGTTGGGTTTATGGACTTCAGTCAGACTCACCTAGTGAGTTCCTGCAATCATACAAGCCGATTCCTTGTAATACGTTTCTAAATCTACAAATGGTCCTCAACTTATGATGGTTCTGCTTAGGATTTTTCAGCTTTATAATATAGAAGTGATATGCATTCAGCTGAAACATACTTCAAGGACCTTGTCACCATTCTGTTTTTCACATTCAGTACAGTATTCAATGCATTATATGAGATATTCCATACTTGATTATAAAACAGGCTTTGTGTTAGATGATTTTGACCAATTGTTGGCCAATGTAAGTGTTCTGGGTACATTTAAGCGAGGCTAAGCCATGATGTTCAGTAGGTTAGGTGTATTAAGCGCACTTGTAATTTGCAGTGTTTTCAAATTACAATGGGTTTATCAGGACGTAACTCTACTGTAAGTCAAGGAGCACCTGTATGTCTCTCACTGGTTCTCTTTTCTCTGGTTGAACTCTGATACAGCCAGAAATTACTGTCCTAAAGTATTTTACAAGTTTTTGTTTCTATCCAAATTAGTCATATATATAATTTGAATAGACATTTATTCTACAAGGCTTATTGTAAAAAGAAACTCCCTCCCTAGAGTAACCATTTATAACCCCTTTCAACCTCCACACCTCTAAGTAGCATGTGCATGTTGCTGCAGCTTGATTTATTTGTTATCAGCATGATTTATGAACCTCCTACTTTGGCTGGCCCTTTAACCATTCCCCCATTGCCCAATTAGCCCTCTTCCCAGTATATTTACATCTTGGTTAGAACAAGATTTAACACTGTTGTTATTGTTGTAATTGTTATTTATAGCTGAGCCCTGTACTCTGGAGTGATTTGTTTTTTCCTTTTTTCATTCGGTTTTATGTTCCCTGTTCCTAATAAATGAATGTATAAGTCAGTTATACACACAGGGGTCTGTCTGGGCTGGGCATGCTCTAGGTTGCCTCCACAGTATTCCTCTTGGGATCCCACATGTTGGAATCCTGGGGATTCATTTTACTTTTCTCTAGTGGTATCTCACTGGATCCTATGTTGTTGTGTTTCATAGTTTACTCCATCGTTTTGGAGGAGCACATCCTGCAGTAGCTTCCTGAGATACAAGGAAAGCAAATTTTTTTTTTGAGATCTTGAGTGAAAATATTGGTATTCCATCTTCATACTTTATGTAGTAGTTTGTTTCAGTAGAAGTGAGTTTACTCTTAGAATTTTGAAGGCTTTTATCCATTGTCTTCTGATTTCTTTTTCTCTTTTCTTTTTTTGAGATGGAGTCTCACTCTGTCTCCTGGGCTGGAGTACAATGGTGCAATCTTAGCTCACCACAACCTCTACCTCGCAGTTTCAAGTGATTCTCCTACGTCAGCCTCCCAAGCAGCTGGGATTACAGGTGCCCACTACCAAGCCCAGCTCATTTTTATATTTTTAGTAGAGACAAGGTTTCACCATGTTGGCCAGGCTGGTTGAGAATTCTTGGCCTCAGGTGATCCGCCTGCCTTGGCCTCCCAAAGTGCTGGGATTACAGGCGTGAGCCACCGAGCCCAGCCTTCTTTTCTTTTTTGAAACAAGGTCTTGTTCTGTCACTCTGGCAGAAGTGCAGTGGTGCAGTCACAGCTCACTGCAGCCTAGCATTCCTAGGCTCAGACAATCCTTCAGCCTCAGTCTCCTGAGTAGCTGGAACTACAGGCACATGCCACCACGCCTGGCTAATTTGTTTTATTTTAATTTTTTTTAGAGATGGGGTCTTGCTGTGTTGCTCAGGTTGGCTTTGAACTCCTGGGCTCAAGTGATCCTCCTCCTTCAGCTCCCAAAGTGCTGGGATTATGAGTGTAAGCCACCATGCCCATTGTGTCTTCCAATTTCTAATATTTTTGAGATGAATAATGCCATTCTGATAATTAATCCTTTGTTTAAATGAGAAAAAAAACTCTGTATTTTCTCTCTGAAGCTTGTAAGATCTTCTGTTTGTCCTCAGTGTTCTGAGGATTTTGTTATTTGCCTTGGTGAGGGTGTTTTTTTTTTTTTTTTTTTTCCCTCCATGCACTGTGCTAGGCACTCAGACCCTGATTGGAACTCATGTCCGTCAGTCCTGGTTTTGCCAAAAAAAATATTTTGTTTTTGAGATGGAGTCTTGCTCTGGTCACCCAGGCTGGAGTGCAGTTGCTCAATCTCTGCTCACTACAACCTCCGCCTCCCGGGTTCAAGTGATTCTCCTGCCTCAGCCTCCCCAGTCGCTGGGATTATAGGTACTCACCACTACTCTCAGCTAATTTTTTTGTATTTTTAGTAGAGACGAGGTTTCACCATGTTGGCCAGGTTAGTCTTGAATGCCTGACCTCAGGTGATCCGCCCACCTTGGCCTCCCAAAGTGCTGGGATTGCAGGCGTGAGCCACCACACCCGGTGCAAAATTGTTAATAATCTCAAAAATTGTGTTTTCTCTGATCTATCGTCTTGGGCTTCCTTTGTTCAAATTCAGGGCCGTCAGACAACATTTAACAAAAAGAGCATTGTCCATGTCTTTTTAGGTATAAAGGGCGGTGGACTTTCTCTGACTAGCTGGATGCCCTTAACGCAGGGGAGTGTTACTTAACTTCTTTAGACTTGTAATTTCCACCTTGCAGGGATCTTGTGATGGTTATGTTTCAAATAAAATTGAATCATTTATTAAGCATTTGGAAAAAAGCCTCATATCTAGTGGTCAATAAATCAATAGTATGGGCTTGTGTTGTTATGACTGTTACTTAAGGAACTCTAGTTTGATGCTGGGGGAACAAAAGCAGGCGGCCAGAGGCCCTACTTCTGCAGCGGAGCAGAGCTCCTCTGTGTTGTGAAGGCTTTGATGAGGGAATGTTGCGCTTGGTCCTTTAAATGCCTGATGGTCACCAGGGGAGGGAGGTGTGTGAGCCCAGCCAGGGTGGCTCATCTCAGATTCCATGGCGACCTTCAGGGGTTGGGGGGCTTGTCCCCGAGACTCTGGTTCCTTATCTTATATCAGGAAACAGGAAACCGATGGGTGCCTCCTGGACCAGAAGCTGGGCTACGTCTTGGAGAGGCAGCCAAGCACCTCACAGTGCCCTCATTGTCATGGAGGCGGTCGTAGCCCTTGGCCACTGCCGCCTCGCTGTGGCTTCCTGTAACCCCACCAGCCTCAGTTTCGTGGTGCCCATGGAGCTGGGCGTCTGCTCCCTTCCCGGTGCTCTGCAGGGCCTCACCTGGCAGGTGTGACAGCCAGCCCCAAAAAGCCCACCGGCGACCCTGGTGTCTCTTGGCTGGGGAACTTCGTGGCTGCTAACATGCTTGTCTAAACATCAACTCTTGACCCTCCAGACATCAAAATGGTCTGATGCTAATTTAAAAATCATGAAGCCATTGAATGTGAATCCGCGCTAATTTGTCAATATAATTTAATAACCAGGGGAAATGGAGGGCTCAGGCTTGGCGCAGTTTCCTCTACATCTGCCAGCTTTTCTCATCTGCTGGTTGGGGGCGGGGAGGGTGTTGATGAAAAGTTCTCAAGACAAGAGTGACTGTTTTAATTTCACCTAGGGTCATAAATCAGTATTCATTTATTATTCAGCCAGCATTGGCATTTCCCTGGGTAATACGCTAACACATTGTGTGTAGTGTCAGGATGGCTTGAATTTGTCCTCATTAGGAAGGCAAAGGATGCCTTTTTTGCAGGCGTAAGCAAGCGAGCCTCCTGTTCCGCTTGCTGGCTCACATCTCATGAAAAAGGAAAGTGTCGGCCTTCGGGGGAAGGAGTGGGCTGGGATTTCAGACATGGTCTCCACTCAGTGTTTGTGGCCACAGTTCATTGTGACCTGGGTTTATGACTGCTGGTGTCACCCTTGATAAGGAATAAGCTTAAAGCAGGAGGTGACAGCTAACCCTGCAGAAAAACGTTTTATTTCTACACAAGGTTTTTCTGTGAGCAACACCATTAATAAAAACTCATCCTTGCATGGGAAATGGGAAATGTATGGGAAAATGGCGGCAGTGGTAGGGAGGACAGAGAAACTTGGTGTCACAGTGTTGGAAACTGCTGTTGGCTGATGACCAGTTAGAAACATTTTCTTTCAAGATGGGAATTAATCAGGAGGCAGAATTTGATTTACAGATGCTTACTCTCACCTCCACATCCATTTTGGTGTATGGAGTATCAGGTGGATTGACAGGGAGAGACGGTGGAGTTCGTTCCTGCCCAGCACGTTGGAGGAGGTGGAAGGTCACCTTGAGACATCCTGACCCCCGAGGTCTTGCTCTGTGAGTGGACCAGCCATCGTCAAGGCTGCTTGTAGGCTTTGACAGGAGAGGTGGTTCTCACAGCACTTTCATCTCAGCTCGTGCCATGCTCATCTTTTGACCTGAATGTGGAGATGTGATGAAGGCAGGTGGTCTCCTAAATAATGGGGCAGCATTAGACACCATCGGATTCCCTCCTATTCCTTCCCCTGTCCTTGTATCAACAACTGCCCAACACCATTGGGAACCTAAATAAAAAAGCCTGGTATATTAGTCCATTTTCATGCTGCCGATAAAGACATACCTGAGACTGGGCAATTTACAAGGAAAAAGAGGTTTAAAGGGGTCACAGTTCCACGTGGCTGGGGAGGCCTCACAATCATGGCGGAAGGTTGAAGGCACGTCTTACATGGCAGCAGGCAAGAGAGCTTGTGCAGGAAAACTCCCCTTTATAAAACCATCAAATCTCGTGAGACTTATTCACTATCAGGAGAATAGCATGGGAAAGACCCACCCCCATGAATCAGTTACCTCCCACTGGATCCCTCCTGTTGAAAAAAATGCACGCTTTGAATGAAGAGACCTTCGAAACAGGCTTTGTGTGAGCAACGTGGCTGTTTATTCACCTGGGTGCAGGTGGGCTAAGGCCGAAAAGGGTGTTAGCAAAGGGCAGTGGGATAGGCGTTGGCTTTAAGTGTTTGGGCAGTTTTTTGGGGGACGGGGTGTTACAGAATAAGATCAGTTACAGTGGTGGGGGATAGGGGCCAAGGTGTATACATGACCACAAGTTCAGTTACAATGGCAGGGTTAGGTGAGAGGTATTTACATTATCATAAGAACAGTTAAGATGGCAGGGTTGGGTGAGGAGTCTGTTGGGGGGGGAAGCTCCACCTCCAGGCGATTAGAGACAATGGCAAATGGGGGTGGAAGGGGAGATTGGTGGGGAGTGGGGGGTGGAGGGGGAAGACATCAGCTGAGGCAAGCAGCACTTTAGACTTTCAGGCTCTAGGCTTGCATATGGAGACCTGACACCTCCCACAACACGTGGGAATTGTGGTAGTTATAATTCAAGATGAGATTTGGGTGGGGACACAGCCAAACCGTATCACCTGGTGTCAACAAGGGGGCATTTAGATGGATTTATAATAAACCTGTCATGGGGAGGGCTGTGAAACAAATCGCTAGAGTAAGTAAGACTCCAGGGTGATACAGAATCAAAAGCTGATACTTGCAACAAGGCGGGTGAATCTCAAAACCATGATGTTGACGAAAGAAGTCTAAGCCCCGCTCCTCCAAAAAATTCATACTGTGCGATTCCACTTACATAAAATCTAAGAGTAGAAGAAATGTGGGCTGTGTGTCTTCCAGGAGAAAAGCTGACCTGCTCTGTTTGACCAGGGGTTCCTGAGCTAGCGTACAATAACCCACATCGCAAGTCAGCATGAGAATCCTCACCCAGATCAGATTTTGTCAGCTCTCCCCTAATTGCTTTTGATTCCTAAAATTAGGCCTGTGGCTTTCATGGTATTCCAGCCTGGTTGAGAGAAGTGGAGGCGGTAGGGTGGGTAGCGTCAGGCCTCCTAGGTGGAGCTGGAGAATGGTCGGGAGCCCTGAGCTGGGAACACAGTTCTGTCACTGTCTCTCTGCTGTCTCTGGAGGAGTCACCCCCTTTTTGCAAGCCTCAGTTTCATCACCTGCGGCAGGAATTGGATGCTCCCTAAGCCCTTCATCCTTTCTAATGCTGTATGATTTTAAGACTACCTCACGTTTGTACAGAAGGGATGCTCGCCCTTGTCTGTGCGGTCAGATTTGGGCCCTAAGGGTGTGTGTTTCCATGACTTGTTCTCTGAGATGACAGGATTAGTACTGATATACATCAAAACATTTGAGATGTAACGCCTTTGACACCCCAGGGGCCTGTCACGTTCTTGGAACCCCTGTATAAGCATTTTGTTCATAGGTTAAGGTGTTGTTTTTTACACTTTGGGGCAGTGAAGTTGTAAAATTGAAATCCAAGCATTACTAGCTCTTGGAAAAGACATTCCACTGAGATGGACTGGCCATTGGCTTTTGTCCCACAGTCTGGAATGTAGGGGGCATGTTGGGAGAAGGGGAGGTGGCATCTTCTAAGCTTTCCTGACATTTGGGCCGCAGGACTGTCTTAGTTCATTCAATCTGCGGTCACTGAATGCCTTAGACTGGGCCAGCTTACAACAAAATTGATCCTTCATGGTTCTGGAGGTTGGGAGGTTCAAGATCCAGTCACCAGCAGATTTGGTGTTCTGTAAGGGCCGCCTCCTGGTTCATCGATGGCCGTCTTCTCACTGTTCTCACGTGGGGAAGAAGCAAGGAAGTCCTTTGGGGTCTCTTACGAGGAAGGGCACTAATCCTCAGAACTGACCCCTTCCATTCCAGGATGAGGGGAGAATCCCAAGGCTGCATAAGGCAGCAACAGCCCTGAGCCTGGGTCCTGAAATGATTCTTTCCTCCAAGGCCTCTGGAGCTGTGATGAGAGGGGCTGACTTGAAGCCTTCTCAAATGCTGTCCAGGCCTTTTCCCTGTTGTCCTGGCGCCCTTTCAGTCCGGCTAATCTCTCTTGCAAGTAGTTGCTCCACAGGCTACTTGGATTCCTTCCCTACCACAGGCCCAGGCTGCAAATTTTCCAAATTTCTACCTTCTGCTTCCCTGTTCAGTTAAAATTTAACTCTTTATTTTGCTTCCACATCTGATGCTAGGTTGTCAGATGCAGCCATGCCACCTCTCGAATGCTTTGCTGCTTAGAAGTTTCTTCAACCACATTCCCGAAGTTACTACTCTTAAGTTCAAACTTCCACAGATCCCTAGAGCACAAACACAGGGCGGCCAAGTTCTCTGCTAAGGTATGCATGGGTGACCCTCACTCCAGTTCCCAATAACTTCCTCATTTCCATTGGAGAGCTCTTCAGCCTGGCCTTCACTGTCCATATTTTTATCAGCATTTTGTTCACAACTCTTTAACAGTCCCTGAGAAATTCCAAACTTTTCCTTATCTTCCAGGCTTCTCCTGAGCCCTTCAAACTCTTCCAGCCTCTACCCATTACCCAGTTCCACAGCTCTTTCCACATTTTCAGGTATCTTGATAGCAACACCTCATTCTTCGTACTAATT
This sequence comes from Sapajus apella, assembly GCF_009761245.1. Taxonomy (NCBI): domain Eukaryota; kingdom Metazoa; phylum Chordata; class Mammalia; order Primates; family Cebidae; genus Sapajus; species Sapajus apella. The sequence goes on along the minus strand of NW_022437012.1, from coordinate 9,852,155 downwards.
TTCTGTATAAGCCCATTTTTTTCATGTGTTGCTATAAAGAAATATCTGATCCTAGGTAATTTATAAAGAAAATAGGTTTAATTGACTCATTGTTCTGCAGGCAGTATAACCATGGTACCAGTATCTGCTGGACTTCTAGTGAGGGCCTCAGGATGCTTACAATCATGGTAGAAGGTAAAGGGCAAAGCCAAGGAATCACACAGTGAGAGCAGTGGCAAGAGTAGGAGCAGGGAGGCTCCAGACTTTTAAACAATCAGATCTCACATGAAATACCTTGATAATAATCCCATTATTAAGAGGATGGTGCTAAACCATTCATGTGGGATCTGCCCCATGATCAAGTCACCCCACGCCAGGCCCCACGTCCAGCATTTGGAATCCCATTTCAACATGAGATTTGGAGAAGACAAACATTCAAACCATATCAACCAAAACCTGTTCATTCCACATCATGTACAGCTTCACCATTCTGTGGGATGGGAGGGACAGAAAACTGCTCTGAGGTCCATGCTCTTCTATTTCAATAGGTATGACCTTGGGTTGATAATTCATCACAGACTTCCTGTTGGTGCTTATCCAGTATTTTCTTTATAGCTCTCTTTTAAAACAACTTACTTTCTCGGCCTTCATGGCATATTTTCTCATCTGAGGGTTACTATCTTAAAAGCAAAAGCTATGCTTACTCTGGGCTTCTTGTAAAACACTTCAGCCTATATACCAGTGCTCAGTGAGTCATTATTGATATCATTGATCGAGCATTCGTATTGTCCAGAAATTTCCCATTCCACATGGCTATGATACATACAAAACACTCTCATGAAGTCCAGGTTAGCAAGCTGAGAGTTCCTGAAAGGAGGAACTTACCAAACTCCACCCTGCACATCATGTATATACCATGCTGCTTATTCACTCCAACATGGCACATTTCTCTGTCATAGCCTTTTAAACAAACAGATCGCACTATGTTACAGTTAGTGGCTTGTGTGTCTATCTCCCTAACTAGGTTATAAGTTCCTTGAGACTAAAATGGCATCATATTTATGTCGGTCTTCCTAGAAATTCACCCAGTGCCTCCTGCGTAGTGGTTCCCAAGTGCTCTGTCAGAGCCAGTAGTGTGACTGACACGGGGCACTGGACAGCAAATGAGCAACACGACATTCTCCCGAACGTAGAGCTCACGGGCAGATAAGAAAGAGGGGTGGATAGGCCAAAGACTACAAGATGGTGCAGCAAATGCTAAGCATAGGTGTGGTGTTCAATTTTCAGCGCGCAAATCCTACTCAGCCTGGAGGAATCAGACAAGGTTTTCCGGAGAATTTGATGATAAAGAGAAAACTTGTTGAATGAATAAACAGAAGGCACTCTACTGGGTTCACTAACTTGAACTGAACATGAGACATGGCAGTGATGATAATCATATAGAGACCAGGCTTCTGCAGGCCACACCGCAGGGGCAGTGAGAATACTGATGGGCTGTCAGGAAAAGCTTAATACAGGAGAAAACGCTTGAGATATCTAGAAAAAGGGGTGTTTACCCACATCCACAGGAAGCTCCTGAGAATTAAAGCCAGCCCTCTGGGTCTGTGTTCTATCACTGACCTCTAAGCCTCTGATCTAATCTTTACAATGACTATGGTTTGATCTGTGTCCATTCCAATAATGGATATTATGAACATTATGATGTATGGGATCATATCAGCTTATATGCATAAGCTGAATTATGTAAATGTCAGTAATTATCACCTAGAAATCCCTGAGACAAATAGTATTTTTTTAAAAAATTAATTTTATTGAGATAAAATGTACATACAATAAAATTCACCCTTTACGTATACAGTTTGATGAATTGTGACAGATGTGTATTGTCACAGAACTACCACCACAATGAAGATAGAGAATATTTCCATCATCCCCAAAACGATCCCTCCTGCCCCTTTGCAGTTATTAATCACCTCTTCTACCCAGCTAACCTGCTTTCTGTCACTATAGCTTCCCTTTTCTTTTCTTTTTTCTTTTTCTTTCTTTCTTTTTTTTTTTTGGAGACGGAGTCTTGCTCTGTTGCCAGGCTGGAGTGCAGTGGTGTGATCTTGGCTCACTGCAACCTCCGCCTCCTGGGTTCAAGCAATTCTCCTGCCTCAGCCTCCTGAGTAGCTGGGACTCGCAGCACAGGCCACCACATCCAGCTCATTTTTATATTTTTAGTAGAGATGGGGTTTCACCATGTTGGCCAGAATGGTCTCGACCTCTCGACCTTGTGATCTGCCCACCTTGGCCTCCCAAAGTGCTGGGATTACAGGCGTGACCCACCATGCCTGGCCTAGCTTCCCTTTTCTTCATAGTCATGTAAAGGAAATCATTCAGTATTTAGTTTCTGTGTCTGTCTTCTTTCATTTAGCATAATGCTTTTGAAATGCAGCCCTATTCTGGTTGAACATATCTGTGGTTCATTCTTATTTATTTCTGAGTAATATTCTGTTGTCTGGATAAATCACAATTTGTTATGCCATTCACCAGTGATTGAACATTTAGGTTATTTCCAGTTTTTGACAATTATGAAATTGGCAGCTGCGAACATTGGTGTGCAAGTCTGCGTGTGGACATACGTCTTCAATCTTCTTGGAGTAGAATTGCTGAATAACCCCGTATTTAAGTTCATAAGGAATGGCCCCTCTTTATTGTAAAATGACTGTACCATTTTACATTCTCATCAGCAGCATATGAGAGTCCAGTTGCACAACATCATCACATACTTGGTATCATGTGTTTTCTTTTTTTAAATTGTGGTGATTCTAATGGGTAAGCAGTGGTCACTTACAGTGGTTTTTATGTACTTTTCCCTGTTGACCAATAATGTTGATTATCTTTCCTTGTGTTTATTTGCTGTTCTTACATCTTCTTTGGTAAAGTATCTGTTCAAATCTTTTACCTCTTTTTTTTTTTAATTGAGTCATCGGTTTTTTTCTTATTGAGATGGAGAAATTCTTAAATACTCTAGATACCAATCCCATATCAGATATGTTTTACAATTTTTTTTTTCCTGTATCATGGCTTGCCTTCATTTTCTTAATAGTCTTTCAAGGAGCAAAAGTTTTAATTTTGATAAAGTCTAATTTATCACAATTTTCTTAATGGTTAGTGCTTGTTTTTTGTCATAGGAAATAATTTGCGTAACCCAAGGTTATACATCATTTAGTTTTACAGAGTTAGCTTCACTTTGAGATCTGCAGTCCATCTTGTGTATAGTGTGAAATAGGGATCAGGATTTCTTTCTTTCCATACATGTATTCAGTTGTTCCAGTGCTGTTAGCTGTAAAGAGTTTACATTTCCCGTGGGATTGCTTTTGTGCCTTTGTCTAAAAGTAAATGACTGTATCCGAGAGCAGGCTGATTTCTAGGTTTTCTATTTTGTTCTGTTGATCTATATGTCTGTCTGATTTTATGACAGTTATCACTTCTTGATAATAGCTTTATCATAAATCAGTTTGGAAATGACTTATTTCGTAAGTCAAATAAGGAAAGGCCTCGTGTAAACCTTTGAAACTTGTTCTTTTTCAAAATCACCTTATTGTAATTCTTTTCACTTACACATAAATTTTTAAATCAACTTGTCCATTTTTATTTCTTTAAAAAAGCCTGCTGGGATTTGGGTTAGGATGGCCTTTCCATCCAGATCAATTTGGGGAGAACTAATATTTTAATAATAATTGATCACAGTGTATCTTTCCATGCACTAAAAGCTTCTTTAATTTATCTGCATAATATTTTGTAGTTTTCAGTGCACAGGTCTTACATATATGTTGTTAAATTTATCAATGAGTATTTCACATTTTTATGCTACTTTAGTGTTTCCAAAAACTTCACATTTCTAGCTAATGTATAGAAATACAATTGAGTTTTACTTATGAACTTGGTATATGGTCTTATTAAACTCACTTATAGTTCTAATAAGTATGTTTTGTGTGGGGGAGGGGTGGTAAATTACTGAGGATTTTCAAAATAGAAAATTTGTAGTCTGTAAATAAAAATGATTTTCTTTCTTTCTTTTCTATCTGTACACTGGCTAGTCCCTCCTAATCAGTGTCAAATAGAAGTAATGAAGGTCGTGGTCCTTGCCTTCTTCCTCATCATAGGAGTAACGTTCATTCTTTTCACGATTGGTTGATATTTGCTGTCGCTTTTTCCTAGATACCATTTATCAGGATGAGGATATTTCTTTCTCTTCCTAGAGTGCTGAGGAGTCTCTTCCTTCCTCGCTTCCTCCCTCTTTTCTCCATGAACGGGTAGTGAATTGTGTCAAATGCTTTTTCTGCATCTATTGAGGTGATGATATGGGCTTTCTTTTTGTTCTGTCAAAATGGGAAATTGCTTTGATAATTATTTGAATGTTTAATCCATGTTGTTTCTCTAGGATAGACCGTGTTTGGTCGTGTTGTATCATTCTTTTTATATATTGCCGAATTTGTTTTGCTGATACTTTGTTGAGGACTTTTAAGTCTGATTCATGAGAGGTATTGGTCTATAGTTTTCTTATGAAGCTTTTAGTGTTGTGGTAATGCTGCCCTCAGAAATAAATTGGGAAGTGTTTCTTCTTTTCTGAAAGAGATGTTTTAGAATTGGTTATTTCTCTTTTAAATGATTAAATGTTTGGCAGAATTTACCAGTAAAACCATTGGGGCTTGAAGTGTTATGAGAAGGATTTTCACTCTCGTTGCCCAGGCTAGAGTGCAATGGTGCAATCTCCGCTCACTGCAACCTCTGCCTCCCTGGTCAAGTAATTCTCCTACCTTAGCCTCCCAAGTAGCTGGGATTACAGGAGTGTGCCACCATGCTCAGCTTAGTTAGTATTTTTAGTAGCGACAGGATTTCACCATGTTGGTCAGGCTGGTCTCGAAAACCTGACCTCAAGTGATCCACGTTTCTCAGCCTCCCAAAGTGCTGGGATTATAGGTATGAGCCACCACGCCCAGCCTGTCTCATTGATTTCTACTCATAGTTTATTATTTCCTTCCTTCTCCTTACATGGGATTAATTTGATTTTCTTTTAATTCTTTCTTAAAGGTAAAGCTCAGATCATTAATTTTAGGCCTTTCAAATATTTTTAAGTAAATTATTTGCTATAAATTTTCCTCTAAGCACTGCTTTTGCTGTATACCACTAATTTCAATATACTGTTGTTCTATTTCCTTTCACTTCAGAATATTTTGTAATTTCCCTGGTGCCTTATCTTTTGATTCATGAGTTTTTAAGAAGTGAGTTGTTTTATTGTTTCATTTCCAAATACCAGAATATTCTAGATATCTCCCTGCTACTGATTTCTAGTTTAATCCCATTGTCAGAGAATATGCCTTCAGTTTTAATTGGTTGACATCTTTGTAATGGGATAGAATATGATCTGCATTAATATTTCATGCCCATTAAAACAGAATACGTGTCCTGCCATCGTAGGGTAGAAGTTCCATAAACATCAGGCAAAGTTGGTCGTGTTGTTGAAGTCTTCGGTTTACTGACTTTCTGTTAGTTCGTTCTGTCAGTTATGTAGAAGTGTTATGATCTTCATCTTTAATTTTGGAATTGTCTGTTTTCATTGCCATCAGTGAATGGTCTATATGTGCCATCATTTTCATACACGGACAGGTATAGCAGTAAGATAAATTCACATAAGCGGGTGGCTTGCCCAAAGGGTAGATGTGTACTTTACAGAGAAATTGTCAAATTTTTCTCTGTACAGGTTGGACCATTTTGGACTGCCATCAGAATTGTATGAGAAACTGTTTTCTAGTGGCCTTGTAATACTTTTGGTTAGGTAGACGGGATCTCACTATAGTTTTGGCTTTCATTTCTTTTATGAGTATTTGAGCCCTTTTCATATGTTTAAAATTTATGTTGTTTTCACTGTTTCTCACATATATCTTTGTCCATTTTTTCTTTGTTGGTCTTTTTCTTCTAGATTTCTATGAGCCCTTTATATATTCAGGAGATTAACCCTTTGTGATAATGTTTTCCCTAGTTTGTATTTGAGTATGATCTTTCCCCTGACTATGTTTTAACTTCTATCTTGTCAAGTATATCCATCTTTTATGGCTTTGAGATGGTTAGAAAAGGTCTTTGCTACTACAGCGTCTTGAAGGAGCTTGCCAGCATGGACATAACTTACTTGGAGTTTGCCTTTAATGTACATTTATACTTGGCTCTGAATGAGTGGCTAATTTCCTTAAATGTTTTCGATCATTCAGTGAAGATTCAACTGTGAGAAATTACAGAGACACAGTGCTGGTAACAGTGGAAACCGAAGGCTGAGCAAGGAAATCGCTGTCCCTGTTTTCACAGAGTCCACCGTTTAGGGACATGAGAGGTGACGAGGCCTTCGAAGAGGCAACCTGGTACAGTTTACAGCTGGGAACACTTCCAGGTCCTGCCACTGGCAGAGTGACCCTGGGAAAGTCATTTACCTTCTCTCCAACTGTTTCTGTGTCTGTCAGATGCCTGCTCTGACAGTGCTGAGAATTCAGTGGCATGGTAGATGTGGCTGCCCCTTGAGAGGAGTCATGGGTGGCGCAGCCTGTGCGGGTCGTGGTTTCTCATTGTCAGCCAGGCCTCCATGTCTGCTGTGGCTTCCCCACTCTCTGGAAGAAATCTTCTCAGAAACTTTCTTTTATTAAACTTGGAGACTGTCTCAGCTTGGCCTGCCAAAGACAAATGCTGTAGACTAGGTGACTTAAACAACAGGAGTTTCTTCTTCACAGTTGTGGAGACTGACATCCATGATGAATGTGCCAGCAGAGTCAGTGTCTGGTGAGGGATTCTTCCTTGGGTTACAGATGACCGCCTTCTCACTGTGTCCTCACGTGGCCTTTCCTAGGTACACATTGCTCATGGGGAAAAAGATCTCCTGTTTTCTTATAAGGGTACTAGTCTTATTATGAGACCCCTGTATGACCTAATCTAACCCTAATTGTCTTCCAAAGGCCCCATCTCCAAATACTGTCACATTGAGGTTTAGGACTTCAACATATGAATTTTGTAGGAACACAGACATCTAGCCCATAACAGGGACCGATGCCTTTTTTTTTTTTTTTTTTTTTTTTTTTTTTGAGACGGAGTTTCGCTCTTGTTACCCAGGCTGGAGTGCAATGGCGCGATCTCGGCTCACCGCAACCTCGGCCTCCTGGGTTCAGGCAATTCTCCTGCCTCAGCCTCCTGAGTAGCTGGGATTACAGGCACGCACCACCATGCCCAGCTAATTTTTTGTATTTTTAGTAGAGATGGGGTTTCACCATGTTGACCAGGATGGTCTGGATCTCTTGACCTCGTGATCCACCCGCCTCGGCCTCCCAAAGTGCTGGGATTACAGGCTTGAGCCACCGCGCCCGGCCCGATGCCTTTTTAAACATGGTTTCATAGGTAGAGTCTCGCTCTGTTGCCCAGGCTGGAGTGCAGTGGCACTATTATAGCTCATTGCAGTCCCAACCTCCTGGCCTCAAGTGATCCACCTGTCTCAGCCTCCTGAGTAGCTGGGGCTGCAAGCATGCACCACCATGCCTGGCTAACATTTATATTTTTTGTAAAGACCAGGTATCACTATGTTGCCCAGGCTGATCTTGAACTCCTGGCTTCAAGTGATCCTCCCGCCTCGACCGCCCAAAGCACTGGGATTCCAGGCATGAGCTACCATCAGCCAGAGACTGATGTCTTGAGCAGGCTGCTGACTGCATCTCTGTGACACTCTGTTCATGCCAGCCGTCAATGTGACAGCAGTGGAGAGGAGCAAGTGCGCCGTGTGCCGCAGGAGAGCCATCTGGGCCCTGGGTAGGGAAATCACAGAGCTTTTAGGACACTGAAAGCTGGCTTTGGGTCAGGGGCTTTGGCAGGTCTGTGCCAGCCTGGATCCTTCTTGGTTTCCTCCGCAAGGTGCGTCTGTTTCTGAGGTAGAGCCACTGGGCAGTGGTGAGTTGCAGCCTGCAGCTCTGGGTGAGACTCAGAGATGGCCCCAGACTCTGTTCTCCTAGAGGAAAAGGTAGTTGCTCTCAGAGCCAGTCCTGGGAGCACAGGGTGGCTGGTAAAAATAATCCGTGCTCAGGAAAAGCCTGCCTTTCGCATCCTGGCTTCTCCACATTTAAAAAATGTAGCTTCCCAATCCTAATATAGCATTCACTCTGCCAGGCACTGACTGACCCCATGATACCCCCGTATGAAGTTTTATGGCAGGGTTCAGGCAAATAAGCAGACCCCTCTAAGTGATGTGGAATAGGGGTTTGTGTCCAGGGGAGACTTTCCACATGGTGGTTGCTGGTGCAGACGTCTTGGTAAGGCGGTTGCCTCTGAGTGTGGTGTTGGCCTGAAGTCCGCAGGTGCGCAGTTGGGAAAGAAAGCTGGGCAAGGACAAACTAGCGCCCATGAAGACGGCCCAGACCTGTATGTGACCCTCACTGTCTCAGCCTCCATGACATTGGGCATCCCACGGAGGAAGCTGACGCCTTTGCCACGGAGCTATACGCACGCCTGACTCATGACTCAGCGAAGCTGGGGCAGGGGATGTGGCACGGAGAATCCCCGGGCCCCATGCTGCCCCCTCGCCCCAGGTGAGTCTGTGGAGCCACAGAACGTGCCCGGCTGAGCTGCAACAGCACTGCACCGCTGCACCTGCACCCTTCACGGCGCACGCAGGTGTCTCTGCCAGTCAGCTTCAACTCGGAGCCATGCAGGAAGGAAATTCTCGGCAACATAGTTCCAGCTGAGCTCTGCCATGCAGTATATGCAGCCACTGTGAGGGGTCTGTTATTTTTTTCCACTTTATAGGTAGGACAGTGGAGGGAAGGAGAGGTTAAGTGACCTGCCCAGAGCCACACAGCTAGTAAGTGGGGCTCCCACTTTAGTGCCTTCGAAGCTGCCACCCAGTTCCTCTACTTTTTTGCCCCAGGAAGCCCACCCCAGTCTTCAGGAGCTGGACCTCAGGGCCCTCCGGTCCATGGGGAGCTCCCCAAAGATGCAGCCCCGCAGGTGCAGGAAGCTTCCCACACACCCTTGATAGCCACTGTAGAGCTCAGTCCTGGTCTCTTGGAGGTTGAAGCTTCGTTTCTTTTCTTTTTTTTTTTTGAGAGAGTTTTGATCTTGTCACCCAGACTGGAGTGCAATGGTGCCATCTTGGCTCACCACAACCTCTGCCTCCCAGATTCAAGTGATTCTCCTGCCTCAGCCTCCCAAGTAGCTGGGATTACAAGCATGCGCCACCACCATGCCTGGCTAATTTTGTATTTTTAGTAGAGACGGGGTTTCTCCATGTTTTTCAGGCTGGACTCGAACTCCCGACCTCAGGTGATCAGCCCACCTTGGCCTCCCAAAGTCCTGGGATTACAGGCATGAGCCACCATGCCTGGTGAAGTTTCTTTACGTTTCCCTGCATTTCCCCATGTATACTTATTTCTTGGTGACAAGCTTCCTGTGTTTTTCTTACAAGAGTGCTGAGGAGGCTTGGCGGGGCTCACCGTGAGCACCTGATGCAGCCGGCAGGTGGAGGAAAGTTGTGTGTGGATGACGTATTCGGGCCCCTTAACAACAATTCCTACCTTTTATTGGCAGCTGCTGCTAGGGCATCCATTGTAGGTATTCTGCTGCCGCTTACAGAGGAGGAACTGAGGTCCAAATGTTTGTTTCCCAAGTAAGGCATGGAGCTCAGAGTTGAGCAAGTGCCTACTGGCACTGGGTCAGCCAAGCCCTGGTTCTGCAGCAACTTTAGCAGATGGAGGAAGGGCCACCACAGCCATGGGTGGCATCTCTTGAGCTGCATCTCAGGGTGGGCAGCACACCCCAGCCCCTGTGCCCCAGGGGTCTAGATAGGATCAGCACAGATTTTTTGAACCTCTGGAAACTTAGGGAGGAGGGCTTTGCAAACAGAGATGGAATGGAGCCAGAGGGGTTTCGGGTGTGGGGTAAGCACAGTGAGAATTCAGTCTCCGCATCTGGGGCCTCAAAGTTCTCGACTTTCCTGACCGCCTCAGTCTCCCACCCTGTGCTTCCTGAGTCCCATTAGCACCAGGGGCTGCTGACGTGCGAGTCTTGGGTCGTGTGTCTTAGTCAGGTCTAGCTGTGATAACAAAACACCGCAGACTGAGTGGCTCCTAAAGCACAGACACTTACGTGTCATGGTTCTGGAGGCTGCAGTCCAAGGCGCCTGCACATTCAGTGTCTGGGTGGGGCCCTTCTCCTGTTTCACAAGACAGTGCTGCTCACGTCTGCTCACATGTGGAAGGCGCAGGCCAGCCCTCTGGGGCCTCTTTTATAAGGGCACTCATCCTGTTCATAAGGGCTCTGTCTTTGCCACCTGATCGCCTCCCAGAGGCCCCACCTCCTCATCCCAACACCTTGGCGATTAGGTTTCCACATGTGAATTTTGGGGGGACACACACTCAGATCATCATGTTCACCTTATTTTCTGTGGGTGCTGTCTTCTGGAGCTAGGCTGAGTCCCTGCACAAAGGGAGCTTTGATGTGGGGCTCCTGACCCCTCCCGCTCTGTCCCCTGCTGTGTAACCTCTGCATAGAAGGGACGGAAGATTTGTCAAGAGGCCCAGTTTGGGACAGTCCTTACTGGTAATTTGAGGAGGTGAAACTTCAGTGAGGTGATTACTTTAAATAAGCTTTTAAATGTGAAACAATGGTAGATTAATAGAGTTTTAAAGATAGTACAGAGAGTTCCCTTATCCCCTCCCTCCAGCCTGCCCTCAGGCTCACACCACCCATAGCCGGCACAAGACAGAACTCTGTCTAGACTCTTTTCCTGTCCCCAGTTTCCCCGTGGATGACCTGCTCCAGGATCCAGTCTGGACGCCGTGTCGCATTTAGTTGTCACATCTGCTTAAGTCTCCAGTCTGTGACAGTTTCTTGGTCATTTCTTGTGTTTCATGACCTTGACGCATGAGGAGTAGTGGTTGGACATTTTGTAGAATGTGTCTCAGTTTGGGTTTGTTTGATGTTGTTTCACAGTTAAAATGAGTATGGATTTGGGGATGTTACACCGTGGAGGGTGAACCCAGGCTGGAGTGCAGTGGCACAATCTCAGCTGACTTCAACCTCCACCTCCCTGGTTCAAATAATTTCCCTGCCTCAGCCTCCCTAGTAGCTAGGATTACAGGCGTACACCACCACACCCAGCTAATTTTTTTTTGTATTTTTAGTAGAGACGGGGTTTTACCGTGTTGGCCAGACTGGTCATGAACTCCTGACCTCAGGCAATCCGCCTACCGTGGCCTCCCAAAATGCTGGGATTACAGGCGTTAGCCACCAGGCCCGGCCTGTTTTTCCCTTTCTATACTTTGTGTTAGATTTGAGTCTCCAAGTCCAGCCCAAGCTCAAGGGCAGGGGATAGGGCGGAGAGATTAATCTCCAACTCTTGGAGGATGGAGTAGCAAAGAATTTATGAACATATGTTGCCAAAACCACCACTGCTGTCGACCCATATTTTCAGGGAGACACTTGACCATGTAAAGATACCCTCTTGCCAGTGAAGTGGCTTTTCACATGGCTTTGTTCAGTTTTGAACATGAAGCAGGCTGGCTGCCTCTTCCCAGGTTCTGACACGCGGTTTGTGAATTTGATTCATCAAATGCGTAGGGAGAAGCTGATTTCTTTGCCTGTGTATGATGCTGCATCAGAGCTCTGCTGGCAGTTACATTTTAATATTGGGAGATCTGAAGGCTGTGTCTGATGGGGGTGACACATGGGAGCTTGAAGCAGAAGAGCCGGATGGGCCCCAATGTCAGGAGATAGTGGTGCGTACTTTTTGCCTGTGGGACTCACTCGTTTGCTTGTGAAGGTAAGGTAACAACTTAGAGGAAGCGTTAAGATAACGTCAGTAGCAGATTGTATTTTTAGGTGCTATTTTCTCTACCCATGTATATGTGAATTTTCAATTGCCCTGTGTGCATTTAAGGGGAAAAAATATACGGTTTTAAGTAGCTCTGGCCATAACTGACCCCGTGGCAAATTCAGTTGGCTCTGTGTTGAAGGCTTGTTGGGCCAGTGGTGTGTTTCATGTTCCAGAATCCTCAGTCAACTGCTTGGTGAGTTGTTATCTGTGGAAAATTCTATTTAGAAGAGGCTGTTCTCAGCATTCTGACCAACTCGTATTGATCAATGACTGCTACTCATTTTAGCAGAATAGTGGGAAGGCGAATCTCCTACAGGAAAAGAAATACATAATGGTTTTCTTTTCCATTCATAAAACTTTTATTCCACTTACATGAATTTAATACACATGTTCGTTATCTGTTTTTGAGCATCTTTTCCAATTCCTGGTGACACAATTGAGATGTGAAAGCATGCAGTATACCCCCACCTGGTGGCAGCATACCTGACTATTTGTACGTGGAACAAAGCTGATCTGTAGGGCAAGTGGGTTGCAGATGATTGGCTCCAGCAGGTGGTGAATTGCTGAAATCTGTAACTTTCTTTTGCAGGACGATTTCCTGTTCAGTGTCTCCATTTTAAGTGGGATTCTTTGCAGCATCCTGGCTGTGTTGAAGTTCATGCTGGGGAAGGTTCTGACCAGTAGAGCACTCATAACAGATGGTGAGTAAGGCCAGGGTGCCTAATCTCTGGGGGCTGGGCTCACGGTAGAGGAAGGTGTTGTTTGGGTTTCTCTTAGTTGCTTGCCTTGCCGGAGAACTCAATAATTTGAAATCCATTTCTCACTCTCCTACCCGCCTCAAGCTGCTTAATGGTTCTCAAAGCTTCCGTATCAGGGCAGGTATCTTGTATACTGGGAATTCAATAAACTCTTCATAAATCCCCTCCACTCTGACCTCCTAGCAGGGAGGCTCGGGGCTCCCCAGCCTCTTAATCATGAAGCACAAAGGGCTTCCTGGAGTCTTGGGTTTTATGAGCGTTGCTCCCCATAAAAAGTAAGTGCCTTTTCTGGATTCTATAAATGTTTCCTTTGTGGATTCTCCATGCTTGGTTTTCCTTTCAGCTAGTGGGACGCTCGCCTGGGAGATGAGGTTGCAGTTACCAGGTGCCTGCTCTGGGGAAATAAACTGTGTGTTCTCTGCTTAGAATCTCAACCAGCTAGAAGAGTCTGTGTGTCCCTGTGCGACAGGAGGAACTTCCTTTGTGATCTTTGGGATAACAGAGGGAGGGGGTGTGAGTGCAGGAAAAGTACGTTTCAGGCCCCGGACTCTCCAAGACACTCACTGATGAACAGACAAGAAATTTGATGGGCAGTGCCGCCTGGACATGTGGCTTTTATTTATTCCTGAGGATGTGCAGAGCCAGGGGTCAGAAGTAAAGTGCTAAGGGGTCAAAGGGCAAAAGTCTTACGGGATGGTGGGTACGTCTGCACAAAATAGAGCAGAAATACTTGGATTCTTTAAAAAAATTTATATACATATGTGTGTGTCTGTATATATATGTATGTATGTACACACATATAAAAATATGTGTGTGTATATGTGTATGTGTGTGTGTGTGTGTGTGTGTGTATATATATATATATATTTTTTTTTTTTTTTTTTGAGAGATAGGGACTCGCCATGTTGTTGCCCAGGGCAGTTTCAAACTCCCGAGCTCAGGCAGTCCTCCCACCTCAGACTCCCAAAGTGCTGGGATTACGGGTGTGAGCCACTGTGCCCGGCTCGATGGTTTTTTAAGAAACACCTCCTTGTCCCAAACTCTCAAATCTCTTTCGTGTGTGAAGTGTGTAAGTGGAGATGTGCGTGGTGACAGTGATGGTTGGCAGGGCCGGGGTGGGGAGGCCCTTCTCACCCACGGGGCAGAGCATGGTGACATGGCATAGGCTGCTTGTCTTATCCGATGTTGAGGACCTGCTGGGTGCAGAGCTGGACTTTGCAGTGGGCAGGGCACAGGAAGCCAAAGTGACATTTCCACCCTGACACTGAGCTCTGGCCCAAGAACCCGTCCGCAGACGTGGCGGGACTGTTGGCAGATGTGTGGGCAGGTCTGAGGGGTGAGGGTAGGGTGCGGGCTGGTTGTCCTTGCTGGGGGGCCAGAAGTCCCTGTGCCCACCGCCTGCTCGCACTCCCACTCCTGGGTCTGCAACACTGTCTTTTAGGAAGGCAAGAGGAGGCCCCCAGCTTTTCAGCCATGGCTGTTCTCGGAAGAGCATCAGCCACGTGCACGGATGTGCATGGGGTTCCTCTGAACAGGCCTGAGGATGTAGGGGGTTACAGGACCTGACATCCTGACTGCAAAATCCCGGGACCCCAGACGTTCATCAGTTGCCTACTCACCAGGCTGGCTGCACTGGAATTGCTTGGGGTATTTGCTGAAAACACAGATTCCTGGGCCCACCCCAAAGATTCTGATTCCAGGGGTTTGAGTTGGGGCCCGGGAACTGGTGTTTTACGCCAGTGCCCCAGTCCATGTGGTGCACAGTGAGGTTTGGTGCTGTCCCTGTGCCCCACCCAGGGGCAAAGTACAGCATCTCCCAAGGGAGGATGGCCCCTGCTGTGCCCAGCACTCCCGCATGCCATGTGACATACAGCTCAGAGTCCTTCCTCAGGGGGCCCCGCCCCACAGCTGCTGTTGGTTTCTGCCTTTGTGAGATGCCACCTTGCTTCCCGGGCTGAGGAAGCCTTTAGTCCATATGAAACCAAAGCTATTTAGATGGTAAAAGTGATTTGAAACGGTGCGAGGACTGACTGCCTTGACTGCTGGGGTTTGAGCCTGCCTCCTCCCTGTGCAGCGTCAAGCAGCGCGAAGGCCCCTCCACGTGCAGCAGGTGGGCGGGGCCCACTCCTCAAGCTCCGATGAAGCTCTGGGTTGCTACCTCCTGCCAGGCTGGGGGCAGTCAGGATCCTGCTGCCGTCAGGTCCCAGGTTTGATGCTGTTGGAACATGAAGTTGCAGTAACACTGGCCCAGCAGGGTTTACACAGTTCTCTTGTGGCTGGCGCTGTGCTAGGTGCTGCGCTGGCTGGGAAACCAGCCCTGAAGCAGAGCCTCCCTTTCTGGTTTCTGACTTCTTGCTGTGAGGCATCCTGCCCTGATCCCCAAAACGTGGTTGCAACTGAGCCAAGTAACCGCTCTGCTACAAATAGACACATCTTTCTACCAGAGCTGGATCTAAGGACCTTGTATCAGCCTCCTGAGAATGACACAGCATACTGAGGCCACAGCCTGGGCATCTGGGGTCTCTGCCACCCACTGACACATTGTAGAATTGTAGGCAGCTTGCATCCAGTTGACCCTAATGTATTTTCCTGCAAGATGCGGCTTCCTTGGCCCGGCCTTTCCTATCTGGGGCAGACCTGGGATTTGGGGTAGGGAGTTCACCCACTGGGATTTTTGTGGTCTGCTGCTTTGTGGTCTGAAAAAGCAAATGCCTTCCTTGGCCGTGGAGCCTTCCTTTCCTTAGGGATGAGTGTAGCCAGGACGGGGGGTGGGTGCTGTGCCAAGAGCGGAGGGATGAGTGGGCCCTGGCCAGGGCTTTGGGTTGGGACCTCCAGCTGCCTTAGAGGTCCCTTTATGTGGCTCCGAGGGCCATACTCTGGCCCAGCCCTTTGGGCTGCAGAGTGGAGACCTGGCTGGCCTTGGCTTCCCTTAGCTGCCTACCTCCCTGACAATGTCTCCTCACCTAGAATAAGCGGGAAGGGCAGCTTTCTGGGGTCCCGATGGTGAATCCACAGAGGCAGCTCCTTGGGCAGTTCCTGGGTGGGCAGTCAAGCCCCTCTGGCTTGCAGACCCCTGGCATCGTGATCTGCTCACTGACTGCAGTTGGGCTACAGACAGCCTCGCTGGCCGGACACCTGACTGTGGATCCAGCAGTCAGAGCCCCCAGCAGGAGTCCCTGGCCCCACCTGGCCCATGGCCATGGGGCTTGACACCCCCTCCTTGGAACACTGGCCCTGTGACTTGGTTGGTGGTGTTTCCTAAGATTATAGATACTCCAGATACACATTCTCTGTCTACTCTTTGCTGTTCTGGCTTCCACCATGTGATACAGTGTACAGGGGAGAACATCAATAAGGCTGCTTTTCTCATAAAACAACTTCTGACGGATTTATGCATAAGAATCCATCACACACATAAGCAATATTTCCATCATACTTGTGAACTAGGGAGGAGGTCATTACAAAGAAAAGTGAGGGGTTTGGGTGTAAACTGTCTCACAATCAGGTGAAAAGTAGAACAGCGGTCCTCCAGGTGGAGGGAGTCTGAGAAAGGGGTATGGGGGGGTCCCTTCCTTCCTCACTCAGAAGTGGGGGAGGGCAGAGCAGGGAGGGCTTGAGGTCTAGGGTGTGATTTGGGATATTTTGCCAAATGTTGAAACAGGTAGGGTGATATGACTGCTGTTTTCCGCCGAGTCCTCTGGTCATTGGTGGTGGGGAGCAGAGTGGAGGGAGCTGGGAGCTGAGCAGGGGGGGTCCTGTGGAGAGGAGGCAATGGCAGCTCGGATGGGGTGAGGGAGAGGGTGTGGGAGGTGGTGGGGTAGGTATAGATGGGCAGCGGAGGGATGAATCAGCGAGTGGGTTTGATGAGAGAGAGACAGAGCAGAGGCAGTGCCCCCACCCCTGAGTCTGTTCCCAGGGGGCGCTGTGCTCTGTGGCCCCAGGATCTCCTGCTAGGTGGCGTGTTTCCGGCAAAACATGCAGCAGTAATTATAGCCTCCTGCTAACTCTACTGTCTGGGATCTGGGCTTTTTCCATTCATTGATTAGCAGAACTAGGGAGCGATCTATAATTATCTCCTCTCTGTTCTTTCCTTACTTTGGAAGGTGGGCGGGAAGGACAGGGTCAGGGAGCCATGGCTGTCATCAATGTTGGGTGTTCCCTGTGGCTGCCATCCAGGCTGCGGCTGAGCCCAGCGTCCTCTCTCGGGGGGAGGGCCGGCCTCCCCTGTCACCTGGCAGGGGCTGGCTGAAGTGGGCCAGGCTGACCCTGCCAGCTGCCTTGCTGTTTGCTGGGGCGTCCTTATAGCTGGGAAGCAGATCTTCAGGGAAAGAAACAGCAGGATGTGGACGAAGGAGACTGTGGAGAGATTCCCGACTTCCCCCACTTTACCCTGTGTGTGCAGTCAATCTGGTCTGATCTGGTTTATGGCTTTGGGTGTGTCATTGTCATAGGTTTGTTCCTATCGGGACGACTGGGCTGAAGCTTGCTTTTTATTAGTTAGGGTAATGTGATTTTATACAACAAACACATACTACAAATCAGAGGAAGAGTGAGAGGGCCCTGAGGGAGTGCTCTGGATGAGGGGCGCAGCTACGGGAACAGCTGGGGCGAATCTGGAAACTCCTCTGAAATGGGTGTGCGCTCTTCTGGTCACGTCCAACTCTCAAGTACCCCATCCATGATGATCTTTCAAGTACACAAGAAACTTTAGCATATTCTGCATACAATGAATGTGTTTAACTACACAGATCCTGATCCAGTTGGCAAAGCCAGACTGGGGGAGCTCTAATCAGGATGGCCCCAGCCATTGCTTTGTGCCATTGGATGCTCCTAAACCGATAACAGCATTTCTTCACTAGAGTGGGTCTGTGGTCCCAGCTGTAGGGAAAGGGCCAAGCTCAGGAGGCTGGCCCTGCAGAGGGGAGTGACAGCAGGGCCTGCCTGCTGCGCTGGTGTGGCTGGTGACTCAGGGCTCTTCATGTGGAGTAAAGGATGTTCAGAGTGATGCCCCAGGTGGCCACAGACGCGGTCCCCAGTCCCTGTGTGCTCAGTCCAGCATCCTCAGGCAGACTCACAAGAAGTGACGCTGAAATGAATCAGGCTCTGTCATCACAAAAGGTGAGCCAAGCTGGGCAGGGCAGAGTCCCCTCCTAGAAGATATGGTGAACAGGTGACCCTGCCACCAGTCTCTCAGCTGTGGGCCATTGGGGAACACCTGGTGGACCTGCTGTCAGGAGCAGCAAGCTGGGCCGTCCTTGGTGCTGGCTGGCAGAGCGGGTGACTTGGTGGAGCTGAGTGGACATCTAGTGGCTGTCTGGGGAACCGCACACTCTTTGCCTCTTTTCCAATCAGCAGCTGGCTTGAGCTTCCTTCCCCTGGGGTGACTGATGTCCATGGGAGCCGGGCAGGGGTGGTTCCCTCCCAGGACCCAGCGCTCAGTCCGGGCCCCTGCCTCCTTCCTCTGTGTGGTCACTCATTAATGCAGCGGTCATTTGCACCCCTGATGAATGCCGGACCCTGTCCTGGGACTTCGAATACTGCAATGAGATGACAAAGCTCCTGTCCTTAAGCTTAGGTTTCTAGTGACAGAGGAGGGGGGCGGTTAAAATGGCGAAGCTTGCATGTTAGCTGGAGGCAGAAGGGTATTGGGCAGAGGAGGAGGAGGTGTAGGGGCTGGGGGCTGCGGACAGGGCTGGGTGGGAGGTGACCTGCAGTAGCGAGGCCCTGGGTAATGGTGACAAGTCCAGTGGCCTTGAGGTGAGGGCAGGGCAGCTGTCGCAGCGTCGTGTGGCTGGATGTGAGAGGTCTGGTGGGATCTGAGCTGGTGATGGGGGCTTTTCTGCCAGAGTCTGGCTGCTGCTCACTGACAGAGGGTCTCCTTCATGGGGAGACCCTAGAAGCCACCCTAAGCCATTCCCTTCCCATGTGGCCTTTGACAGCTCAGGTAAAGTAGAAGTATCACACGTAAGCTTTGAGACCCAATGGGCTGCTGTGTGAAGGAGATGGCGGTCGCTATCTAGTAGCTCCAGTTGTTTTTACGGCCATTTCTCCAACCATGTAGCCAATACTTTGCAAAAAAATTTTTTAACATAATAGACTTTACATTTCTCTTCTGGAGGGAAAGGAAAAATCCTCAGGTTACTTAGAGGAGACTTGGGAGGGAAAGGATGTAGGTTTGGGTAGAATCCCAGCCCTTCTTAACCTGGATAACCTCCATCAATGTATTTAAACTCACTGTTAGTTTTCTCATCGGCAAAAACAGGGATGGTGACGATAATGTGTCATCACAGGATTGAGATTTACAGGTAACTGCACATCTTCAACACCCAACTCAGAATCTGGCCCAGCAGACACTCAGATATGAGTCCCCAGGTAATTCGAATGTCGACTGTGAGCCCAGAGCTGTCTTGGGCACTGTGGACTCAACAGAGAACCAAACCCTTGCCTCTAGGAGGCTTGTGTTCTAGTGAGCATGGGGGAGATGGGCTATAAACCACACACGGCATCAGTCCCCCGAAGAGAAATAAAGCAGGTAAAGGATGATGGTGGGGGTGACAGCTCTATTCTGGGAGATATCTGGTGACATTTGGGCAGAGTCTTGATGGGCCCAGGTGGTGGCTGTCACTTGTGAGAGTTTTGGGCACCGTTCCTTCCGGCACATGCTCCAGTGTGTGGAGGCACGACTGGCATTTGGGTAATTTTCTTGGATTTCTTGGCACTGCCATCTAGCCTCTCTCTGCTTCCTTTGCAGGGTTTAACTCCCTTGTGGGCGGCGTGATGGGCTTCTCCATTCTTCTGAGTGCGGAAGTGTTCAAGCATGACTCAGCGGTCTGGTACCTGGACGGCAGCATAGGTGTTCTCATCGGCCTCACCATATTTGCCTATGGGGTCAAGTAGGTTCTTGTGCTTTCCTCTTTGCTTTCCCGGCAGCCAGGAGCGCCACTTTTCCACACCTTCCTCAGTCAGGAAATGATAGAGTAGGCTTCTGAAGGTCACCTTTTGTTACCTGTGCCCCTCCTGAGCCTGACCAGTGTCAGGTGACAGGAAAAGCGCCCAGCAGAAGTCAGATATTCTTGAGGCTGGCACAGAAGTGAGGGAGGGACAAGAGGCTTCAGGCCTTTAAGCCATAAAGGCACTCCCTTCCTTCCATCGCATGCCTTGTGGAGCCTGTATCCTGACATGTATGCTCCTTCCTCTCTGTCTTCATGATGCCCCAGGGAAGCACCTTTATGTGATTTCCTTGCAAGTGGAGCCCTTCCTGCCACACGTGGGGAATGCGACAGTGTGCTGGTCAGAGGGTGCATCCCTAGACTTAGAGAACTTCTGTGAAAGGGGACTAGTCAGTGCAGAAAGGCCACGAGGCGTCACTGACATGGGCGTCAGCACCCAGGCTGGAGCTGGCCTTTCAGAGAACCGTTTGTTTCTAAAGGATGCTGTGCTTTTAAATGCTAAAATGCTTCCATCCCTCAAGGAAAGGTAGGATGGCTATCATCAAAAAGAGGGCCACCTGCAAGTGTAGGTGAGGAAGTGGAGCCCGCATCTATGGCTGTGAGAATGGACAGTGGCGCAGCCATGGTGGCAGCTCCTGAAATTGTGAAACGTGGAGTTACCATGGGCCCCAGCTGTCCATGAAATAAACAGCAGGGTTATTCATAACAGGCAAAATATAGAACAGCCCAACCGTCCATTAACTGACGAATGGATAAATGTGGTAGAGCTATGCAGCGGACTCCTATTCAGTCCCAACAAGGAACGAAGCACTAACACTCGCTACAAGGTGGATGGAGTTGAAATGTTATGAAGGAAGTCACGAAAGGCAACGTGTTGTGTGACTTTGTTTATATAAAACATGAAGAGGCAAACCCACAGAGGCCAGAAGGAGGGTGCTGCTCATCAGGTGTGGGGAGGATGGGGTGTGACGCCACAGCAGGCATGGGGTTTCTTTTTGAGATGACACAAATTGATGAATATACAAAAAACTGCTGAGTTACATAGGGTGAATTTTGTGGTATCTGAATTATCTTAGAAAAAAAAAAATGAAAACATGTTTCCCTAAAGCTCCCAGCCCCATGCGCTGGAGGGTCTGGTGGGGAGGTGACTTTGTCTATCTTGTCTCTGCAGACTCCTCATCGACATGGTGCCGAGGGTGAGGCAGACACGTCACTACGAGATGTTTGAGTGAAGGGGGCCAGCGTCTGCATGAGACCATCGAGGTTAGAAGTTTCCACATAGGCAAAGGGTGCCAATATTTAACTGAACATCTTGTTTCTTTTTGGAAGTTTTCTTTCACACGATCTGTCGTTACAAGACAAGGTCTGCCCAGCCAGGTGGATCTACCTTGCCCCCTTCACCTGCCACCCCCATCAAACATGTTAGGACAACGCCCCTAGGAGGGGACCCGCTTCCCCATCTCCAGCCGGGACTGATGTTTTTTATTCTCTGGAGTACGATGGTTCTCGTGAGTAGGATGAGACCTTTGCTTGGCAGAAAGGCCTTTGGTGGTGCTCTGAGCCTGCGCTGCATAGGACTGAGCAGACCCACCGCCTCCAGCCTGTGCGGCCCCCCTCTCCTGGTTCCAGGTCTGTCCTCTCCTGGCAGGTCTTAAGGGAAGATTGCACCCCTCACCCTTTACACACCCAGAACCATCAGTATGTCACTTCCTAATTTCTATCAGTGTATCTCATTAGTTTCATACTGTTTTACTAATCCTAAATCTAAACTGATTTGCTCAAAAGGAGACCATTCTATTTTTTAAAGTACTTAGTACTTAGTGATATACGTATGAGCTTTGCATGGACGAATTCAATAAGCACATGACCCTTTCTTGTACATTCAGGACCTGAACATCCATGTGAAAACTGGCTCCATTTTTGAGAGATGTGAAACTACGGTTTATTTGTAATAAATAATTGTAATCTATCCATATATGCATATATCTATACGCTGTGTTAAGTGGTAATTGTATATTACAGTCTGAGAGATGGTTCGCTGCTCTGTAAGGAACAAGACGTTCTCAGCTGATGTCATGGTAGGTTTCGATTCCGTAGCAGTGTTCCCCAACCTGCAACGTTCTGTACCTCTCAAGCCACTGCTCGCCCCGGCAGTAGTGTCTGACCAATAAAGACCTTCACCCGTTTTGTATGGTTTGGGAAGACAATCTTTGGGAGTCGTCACTGTGCGGCACCAACACATGGGGAGTCCCGTCATGGGCAGGTTTTTCGCTGTGGCTGAAGGATGACATGGGAGGGGAAGCTTGTGCCTAGGGGACCTGAGCGTGGAGCCCCTGAAGGACTGCAGCACAGACCACCCCCTCTGACCACTCAGGTAGGGGCTGTACACTCACCTGGCGGTGCTGGAGGTTGCTCTTGCCTGGAGCTGAGGGACAGCTGTGCCCAGGCCTTGCTCCAGCTTTGGGGCCCTGTCTGTCTCCCCTCCAGGCTGGTGGAGGGAAGGGAGTTTGTTCTGTGAGGTCATGGAACCTTGATCCAGTATCATCATGCTTACAGGTGTCTTCCCCAGCAGTGCCCTGAGGAATATGTCGAGGGATGTTAACATGTAACATGAAACTAAAGCAAGTGTGGGAAGTGCAGGATCCTGTTAGTTTCTCTTCTGCTGGTTTTCTTGCTGGGTCTAATATACATCATGGAAACTAAGGGAGGGAAGCTAACAACTAACTGGTGGCGTTGCCCAAATGCAGGCACTCGGCTTTCCCTTGGCAACTTTTTCAGGACTTGTGTTCCAACAAACACGCTATGTGAACTGTGTGGTGTCTCCATTCTGGTCAGTAGCCAGGAGGCCCGCCAGCTTGAGAGAGGCCATGCAGATGAGGGCCAGTGTCACCTGCAGACAGACTGTCAGGACTAGAGCCTCCCTGTCTCTGGGCACTTGCCTAACCAAATGCTCCTGGCTCACTGCTTCCTGGGTTCCAAAGCTGCTCTTGAGAGGGAGAAATCTATTCCAGGTCCAGTGGGTGCTGGTGCTCAGCCCCTTGTAGGGCTATTTTCATTAGCTCATTCCAAAAGATTTTTATTAGTAAATCACTGGTGCGGTGCACAGTTATCTCAAAGTCTAGCAGTTCACTTTCTAATTCAATTCCCTTCTAGGGGAAGGCAGTGCAAGGAGAGTGCTCTAAAACGAGTAGCGGTGGGTGTGCTATAAGGGCAAGAAAACAGTAGAAAACCTTCCCTCTCTACTCTGTAAACACACCTTCCCGTCTTGCTAGCCGCAGTTTCAGCAGTGCGCTGCAAATGGTGAAATGCAGCTGGGGGAAGGTGTGTTGGGGACACATCGACAGCAGCTCAGCTTTGTTCTGGAGGTGACCCGGCATGCACACAGCCCCCCAAAATTACTTCCACCTGTCACACAAGAAAAGTTTATTGAAAAATAAAGTTCTCCCTAGTTTTCTCTACAACAGTGGAAAACAAAGCAGTGCTCTCTATGCCAGTACAGTACGTTTGGACAGCGACACTTGTTTGCAGAAGGCTGCATTACTTCACCCCAGAAGTGAACCACAGAAAATGGCTCTAACAGGATCTGTTTGAAGACACAGATGCAAATGGCCATTAGCTTAAAGACGTCAAGGTTGTGACAGCTACTACAGAAGGGACGTTACCATCTCCTTTGGCATCAACTATTATGCTTTAATACTTGGGTAGGACAGTGAGCAAAATGCTTCCCAAGTTCGCTCCCTCTCAGCTTTGGCGGACGTGAGACTGCTCTGAGGTTCCTGGCATGCTGTCCTGAGAGGCGTTTAGGCCTCCAGCACCACAGATCCTCTAAGTACCCACCCCGTCCCCACCATCAACAGTGGCCCTACCCACCACATAAGCACAGGGTTCTCCAGCTGTGGGGTCAGGGTGGCAAGGAGGGAGTGTCTTAAGGCTCCACAAAACCTGGGCCAGAGAGACGCTTTGCAGACGGGAAATTCCAATCAATCAATCACTGCATCCATAAGACTATGAGACTGCTGATTTGGCTGAAGAGAATCCAAAGGAATTTGAAAAAGACACCAAACTCCAGCAAATTCCACACCTGCAATCTATCCAGAGTTGTGCCAAGACAGGGCAGGAGATAAAGAGATAAAACTTTCAACCCACCGGGGAAGTAAAAGGCTAATCTCCCAAAACAAAAAGCAAACTGATATTTAGGTGGTTTGGGAAAACATCGTTCAACTGTGAGCAGCCTCTAGGAGCTGTTCTGAGAGGCCAAAACCCCTGCCCCATCGCCCCCATCTGGCAGGGTGGGGTTGGGTTTTCTCTGGGACCAGGCCAGGGAACAACCTTTCATTTGATGGAAACATGCAGAGCTAACCAGCCTGGGAGTCCGATCCCTGAGGACAGGAGGGGCCACCCTAGCCCCTAGGGGGCAGCGAAAGGACCCGCTTGAGGCATGCGTAAGTTCAAACGGTCGGTCATTCCCCCTTAACACAGTCAAGCCTCCATTACTGCAAAGGAATACTGTTAACTTTGACTCAAGGGGCGCAGTCTGTCAGAGAACACATTTCAATTTCTAGCTCAAAAATGTTCCTTGAAGAAAACCCCTGGAATGTTCTGAAAGACATCAGTGGGACAGGGTCCGGTATGTGGCTGGCCAAAGGTCACCTTTACCCTTTCCAGCTGGAGTTCATAAATTCTTGCAGCCTTGTTTCCTTGGGGGCTGAAGCCTGGCATATTTTCAAACCAGTACATTCAAGAATACAGTAAAATGCCAACCAGCAGGGTAGGCCCAGAACTAGGAATACTCTAAACCAGTAATTCTACAACCTTCAATCAACTTGGAATCATGTTTTCATGTAGCTATCATTTTTGAATCAACAGGAAGGGAATGAGCTCAGCTCTTTATTTCTCAAGTTTTAGGAAACACTAATGACAATACTCAACATTTACTAGGGCTTACTATGTGCCAAGCACTGTGCTAAACACTGAATCCTCACAAAACCCTAAATGCTAAGAAAGCTAGGGTAATTTTTTTCTGCATTCGAAACTCTACAGCTAATTTGGTCTTTTGCTATAAAAACTTTGTCTCCCACTTTTTGTTGAAGCCAACAAGAATCACAGGAACTCACCCTCAGCTTCACCAAACTCCCAGCTTCCTAAATGAGCATGAATCTATTTCTGTCCATCCATCTACTCACATGAAGATGCTCTGCAGCCCCACAGGGACGAATGGGATTAGAATAAAGCCAATAGGGAATTTAAAATACTTTTAAATAAATAAAATAATCCAGGCTTGGGATAGTAACACATATAACACAGCCTGTCGTTAACAAAATACCTTTTTTTTTTTTTTTAAATCAAGAATTTTTGGCCAGAGGGGAGGGTGGCAATGTCTAATTATATACACACACTAGGTAAACCACCTTGGAGAAATGGGGTGGCCACCTTGGTCTGCTCTAGAAAGCACACACCTACCTATAGACACGCAGTTTCAGTCCAACACATCATACTGATGTTAAACCCTGCCAGTGAGTTGTACTGGGCTCCACTCCCAAAGGGGAAGCTCATTATTCACCTTCATTAAATCTTGCATTCACTAAGGAAACAAAAAAGGGGTGCACGTCCTTTCCCTTTCATGATGCTAACTAGTTCAAGTATTTCTTCTCCAAGCAGGGCCTTGAACTCCTTGGATGCACCCGCTCACATGCTTCTGCCTCAGCCACACCTCAGCAAGTGCGTCGTGGCAGGGAACACAGGTCACTTGGCACACTGGCAACCAGCAGTCCCAAGGCAGACCAGAAGGTATGGCAGAATCCAGCCTTTTCTTGAGGTTCTCAAGGCTTCACACCCTCCTCTGGGGGTGGATGCATACATAGTATGGCCTGGCAGGGGGGTTGCAGGGAGCTTCTGCTGTCCAGCCTGAACAGCCACAGTGACCCAAGGACACGTCCTGTCTCTTAGCTGGAGGAGTCTGCTATTGCCCTTCAACAGCATCCAGATTCCAAAAACCTCAAAGAAAAGTGAAAAGGCACATCA
This sequence comes from Sapajus apella, assembly GCF_009761245.1. Classification (NCBI taxonomy): domain Eukaryota; kingdom Metazoa; phylum Chordata; class Mammalia; order Primates; family Cebidae; genus Sapajus; species Sapajus apella. The sequence goes on along the minus strand of NW_022437012.1, from coordinate 9,826,563 downwards.
AGGAAACAAATATCACCAACGAAACAGACTAGTATCTCCAAACGCACAGCGAACACACAAAAAAGCAAACTAAATGAGCAGTGACAAAAATCCATTCCAAGCAAAAATGAAAAAAAAAAGCATCTTCATTTATACATGTGCAAATCAAACTGCATACACAAAATAAATGAGGTGTTTACTGGCATTCAAAGAAGTCTTTTTACTCCTGAAAGTATTTACCTTTCAATGGAAAGCTTTCTTTTTTCGTAAATTAGATAAGTGTTTTCCCTCAAGTTTTTTAAGAGCTTAGGATCACAATGGGGAAAATAATCCAAAACACTAGGCAAGATATGATTATAGTGCTGAAAAACATTAATCATGACTTACGATTTCTCTCCCCACGGAACTGTTATCAACAGTTTAGATCGGTTTAGGATTCTATCAAGATCAGCAACGGCAAACCCTCCACAGGCTCCCACCCAGCGGTCACTGGCACCTTCCTCTCCTCTTCCATGCAGGGCTGATGAAAGCCCCGTCCCACTTCTCTCCAGGATCACTGACCACACCTGGGCCAAGTCTGAGGCGGGCTGGGAGCCAGTACACACTCAGGGGTCACTGACTCTTCAGATAACGCCCTAAACAACTGCAGTGTGGGCCTGTTTGCTCCAAGAGCAGCTGCCCTGCCAGTGGACTTCCGGCTCAGTTCCAGCCAATGCTGGACTTGGGGTGACGAAAGACGGATTTTTAAATGGGAGAAAAGTACTGTTCCGGGCTGCCTGACCTTGGAGGGTAGAGTCATGACTTGGAAAAGAAAGGAAGGTAGGGAGGCCTTGAACTTAGGGACGGCCAGCAAGTGATCCCTGCAGCTTCTGGGACACAAGGCGGAGCTAAAGTTACTTTTCAGCTTTCTTGCTTAAGCAGCAAAGGCCAAGTGGGTTAAACTTCACTCAGCCTGCAGGCTCCCCCTGCTGGTCAGATGCTTGCATTGACATCCGCAGTGTTCACGGCTCCTGGAAGACCCCAGGAGAGGGCGGCGCTGGCCCAGGGATTGCAGGTTGGGGTACTCTAGCAAATGCCCACACCCTAAAGCCAAGAGGCCCGTTCACAAGGAAAAGCTCTTCCTCACAGCAAGGATAGCAGTCATCTGCCCTCCTACTCCAGGAAACTGCCCTTGCAAAGCTTAAAGAAATGCACGCGCTCATACACATACACACAGTCACCAACAAGGTTTCCTTTGGACTTCCGCCCTTCTTGCTAGACCCAAGCAGAGGCTATTCTCAGCCAGGTCTAGAGGTACCCCCATGATGGCGCTCAGGGCAGAGCTCCCCCACCGCCCCCGCCATGGTACTCTCCCTGGCAGATGTGTGCAGGGGCCGCCTAAGGAGTGGAGGAGACCCAGGGTGTCTCCTCCCTCCTCTATTCTCTTAAACGAGGTACAATTCAGACCCACTGAGCAGGGGTCTCAGTGGGCCTAAGAAAAAAGGATGGCTGCACATTTGTGTAGCAACTGAGAAAGCAGAAGAACGTAACTTCACAAGACTTAAAAGGCCCCACACTAACTCTGGTCTCCATGAAGCAGAATTCTTCCTTTCCCTCACATTCTGAAATCCCACCAGCCATTAAGCTTTGCCCAACAGCTCTGCCCGGCAGAGGCTCCACCAGGCTGCCCTCTGTTAGCAGACATGGTGCTTGGAAGCCCCGGCACGAAGCACATCACTGAGTGACCAAGGCACTCAGAAGGGGCCAGGTGGATAATGCCAAGTGCTCACATCAGGCAGAATGGGGTTCACTTGCATCAGCACGGTGATGTCAGAGGCTTTCCAGAAACTTACAAGCTTGTACAGAGCATGGCGGCGACAATTCAGAGGGGATGGAAACTTACACAGAGGCAGAGCATGGGGAGGTCCAGGGTTTGGAAGGTGAGGTCCAGTGTGTCTGACCAGGCCTACCTGCTGACTGGTTACTCAACAAGTCAGAGTAATCCTGCCTGAAGGAAAAGCCAGCACCAGATTCCCACTTTGAGCCACACCCTCAGGTAAGCAGCCAGGACAGTGCACTGCATTCATCTCGAGCCGCCCCCGCTCCCCCAGCAGACATCAAGAGCCCCCTTCCCTGGACTTTGGTGCCATCAGAGGGGACACAACACAAACCTACCTGTCAGGAGCCCAGCTCCGGTCATGCCACAAGTTTTTAAGGACCGACCTCACTCCCGTCCGAATCTCTGCTCAAAGGCAACCCTCTCCAAGTCCACGAGCAGCGCGTGAGTCCCTCATCTCTACTTGCCTCCTCACAGTGGGGCCAGAGGGAGGGGGAGTTTACCAGAAACTCCAAAATCCCTCAGTCCCGTATTTCTTTCCTAAAGGGATTCTAAAAGAAATTATGGCCAAGGAATGTGTCTGGGCATGGGGACATGGAGGAAAAGGGCCTCGTCTCATCTTCTGTCCCTGGCTGGGCTCTCTGGACAACACAGGCACATCCCCCCGAACGAGGCAGCCCATGCTCTGGCTGCCATCTATGACAATGCCCTGGGGACTTTGGCTGTGCTTCCAAAGTGAGAGTTTCTTTTGCTCTGCTGCCAATCGTTTTGAGCAGCCAGGTCTCCATGGCTGCTCCTGAGCACACCACCAGCCCCACGGCACACTCTGCCTCCCTCCGGCACTCGGCTTGAAGCAGACAGAATAACAGTATAGTGAAGGTGGATGATTAACATTGGAAGTAAAAGAAGCCTGTGATCAATCCCTCCTCTCCCTCCCTTGGTCCCCTCCCTCCCACCCAAATAAATAAGTTAATGGGTTTAGGAATGTTCCCATTCAGAGTTCTCTCCCATCAGCTCAATTCCTCCTGTTTTGTTTTAAAGGACTCTCGAGACTTTCTTTTACCCTGGAGCAGCTGCAGTGACACAGTCTTCCCACAGTTGCTCCTTGAGAAACAGGAATGATGTTGTGCCAGGGGCAAGCCAGGCGCCCGGCCTGACATACACTCTCGTTTTGTTTTGGTGAAGACTCCACTGGGCTGCTCAGAGTGCAGCAGGAGCGATAGATACCAAATCAGAACCTTCTACCAAAAAGTTCAGGCTCTTGCCAGAGTCCCTGGATGACTTCTGCCCCTGGCCCTGTCTGACGGGGCTGGGGCACTGTCTTCCCCGGCAGCATGGTGCGGGGCTGAGCAGGTGGCCGCTATAGGCAGTCTTTGCAGAGAGCCACTTGGCCCTTGATGAAGTCCCGGCAGGGGCAGACTCTCCGGTGCCTGGGGTGGGCGCCTGCGCAGCTGAAGAGCAGGAGGTCCCCTTGAAACACACAGTGCTTATTCTTGGGGTCAAAGGAGGGCACCAGGATGTCCTTGGCCAGTTCTGAGCTTTGGCAGGTCACCTCATACCTGAAGAGGAAGAGAAAGGAACAAGAGTTGGTGATGCAAGGGACAGGGCCTGTCCTCATCATTGGCCCTGTTAGCCCCCGTCTTGAGGCATGGGGGATGTTAAGCTGTCTCGTCCTACTTTAGAAATGAAATGGTGCCCACCCTCTGCCTCTGCAATCCTCCACCTCCAGGCATCTAGACTCAGGAAGGCATGTGTGTACCAGGCTGTGCATGCAGGGGTGTGTGTGAGGCTGCTCAGCGAAGCTTTGTCTGCAATGGAGAACTGGAAACAACCCAGTCACCAAGCTGGGAATGGCCAAATAAATCATGGCCCTTCTGTGCTTTTAGACTTCTCTGCAGCCACTGAAAAAGAATGGGGGAAAAGCGAGGAACAGGAGAGTCACCCTGAGGAAAGGCGAGTCCCAGAATGGGAAGCACAGAGCAATCAGCCCGCCGTGTGCACATGGAATGGTCGAGACGGCAGCATGCTAATGCCTTAGCAATGGTTGCTTCCAAGAAGTGAGAATGGGGCAAAGCTAAGCATTATTTAAATTTTTTTTAAGTATGTTAAACTTTTTAATTAAAGGCTTAAAAAAATTCCTGTTACATAGCCTTAGCTTCTTGCTGGAAAGCAATCAGACAGAAGGTGCTGTCCCAGGGGCATCGGCTCCTGGGGTCTTTGCAGCCACCCTTCAGCCACAGCAATGGTGGTGTGGGCCTGAATCCAGGCCCTCTCTCCCGAGCCCTGCACTCTTGCTCCTCTGCCATCTTCTCCCAACAGCTGAGTGGTGTCAGGCTGTGGAGCCTGGTGTCTTTGCTTCCCTTGGCTCAGGCCACTGCTTGGGGGGACAAGGATATTCCGATGTTTCCAGTCCCAACAGTTTTGGCCTCTTATCTCAAAGAAGAGCCACATATCTTTCCCTCTCACTTGGGATGACTGCTCCATCCACCTTGGATCCCGAAGGAGGAGGCAGCCTCACCTGGTGTCCTGCATGAATGCTAGGTGGGAACCCATGCTGCACCCAAAATCAGAGAAGGAGGTGTCAGGGGGCCGGGCAGACCTGGGTTTGAGTCTTGGTTTCATCTTTTAGGAGCTGTGTGGACCTGGACAAATGAGTGAGCCACTGTGTGGCTCAGATTCCCTTCCGTGGAATGGGGATAAATAATCCTTACCTGTGGGAATTAAGTTAGTGCTTCTAGAGCATGTGGCAGAGTGAAGCTCTGAGTAAGTTGATAAATGGCAACTATCATTACTGTTAGGATCATGGTCATGGTTGTCATCACCCTGCCTTGACAGACACTGGGTGGGCTATGCCACCTCTCTTGCCTGTCCAATCGTATTAATTTACACACACCAACCATTTCCGTTTCACTTTGTTCATGGAATCTCACTTTCTGACAACAGGGAAGAAGGGATCAGGATGAGGAGCTTGAGGTTTCTCATTGCCTCTGGGAAGCTTCCAAATGGGCTTGTATGTTGTATATGTTCATGTGTGTATATGTGCGTGCACATGAGCATGTATGTAGAGCATGTTTATGTACGTATGCATTTGTGTGCGTGCATGCGTATGCATATGTGTATATGTGTGTAAAGCATCATTTTCTGTCGTACTCCTGCCCTGTCTTCCTCTAGCTAACCAACTGCCTGGGGTCCTCCTCCTCTTGCCAACATTAATCCTGCGATTCCCAGCACATGTGCTGGGGCTTCTGGTGAAGATCTCCCAGGCTGTCAGCCTGGCTCCTGCTCAGTTGCAGCTGAAGCCCCAACTGCTTCCGGAATTCAGCATGTCACTGGTGCTCGGGCCTCCCTCCCCCAGAGCCTGCAGTGCCTCCTGCACATGCTAACGGCACCAGGAGTCCAGGCCTTGTCAGGAGAGCAGGCCTCTCTTCTCTTGCTCCCACCGTCGCCAGGAGAGCGCTGCAACTTCCTTAAATACCCCTCCACCCCTGCTCTTGATGCCAGCTAGGAGATGATGATGCCCAGGGGTTAAGGTTATGAATCATAAAGGGAGAGGGCAGGAAGTCGATTTTTGTGGATTTCCTAAAAGGAAAAATGAGTCAGAGACTTGCATCTACTAGGTCCTTCACAGAATACCTCAGTCGTACAACAGAAAGGAGGAAATATCTGGAACTCAATTCTGAATGACAAGTTTACATATGGAACATGGCCTGGGGATACAGGTTTATACTTATGACTTACTTTTTAGGTGACTTAAACCATCTGCCTGGCACACTGCTAACCAGAGTGTAGATATCTCTACAGCGACTCTCAGACCCCATGGTGAGGAGTGTAATTGTCAGGAGCCAGGAAAAACCTTCCTGCCCACTCCCCGAGTCACCTGGACTCAGGCTCCAGGCCACCATCTCCCAGGGTGGAAGCATACATGGGTGCGTGTCTGTGAGCAGGATTTAGCCAAGGCTGCAGCAGCAGAAGCCTGCCTGGGGTGACACACAGAGATCATGGCAGTGCTCAAGCAGCAGGTGCTTCATGGAGCCCCAGGTGAGACCTGACACCAGGCAGCTCCTCGAGGGTTCAACTGATGGATGCAGTGCTGTGGAACGCAGGGCTCTAACCCATACCCTGGCCCCAGTGTCTTCTAGGACCCCTGGGAGCTCTCCCTTTTATTGTTATGCATATGCCCATCCCATAGCCCTTAGCACTCAGGAAGGTGACTTCATTTTCCTTGCTTAACTAGCAAGCAAAGGTCATCAGTGAGGTAAAGCATCTTTCCCCAATCGTTAGAGCACAGTGAGACCAGATAGCCTCTGCAGCCCAGGATCCTCAATCCCTAGATGGTCACCTGCCTTTCCAGTAGGTGCACGGTGCTGTGTCTGCCTCTCTGTTCCTGCAATGTCTGTCTTACAAACACTCATATCCTCCTTCCTCAGAGACTCACTGCAGTGTGCCATCTTCCTTTCCTTTCTTCCTACTTTCTTACAGGATAGGGCTTCTGGGCCCAGCAGATCTAAGTTTACAATTTACAGCTCTTGAAGAATAAAAAGAGGCAAAGCCCCCACCTAAGGGGCTGGCCACACTTCCTCACCTGCAGTCACAGGCACTAGGCTGAGAAGTCACCAGTCCCTTCCTGACACACAGACCCACAATGCATAGGATAGGACACACTCGACAGAAGGGAATGAATGCGGCTGTATCATCCGCTGCTCCTGCCCTAGAGTGACTTCCCTCCCTCAGCCCCCTCTCGAGAGGCTCTGTTCATTCCAACTCTGCCTTGCCAGGTCCCACCCGAACCCCCTCACACCTACCTTCTCTCTCTCAGGTACCAAAGCACTCAGAGTCTAGACTGAACTGCTTAGAATTCTTCTCACAGAGCAACCTGAGTTGCCAATAATTTAAAATTTTAGAAGAAACAACTTTAAGAGGTAGCAGAATTACAAGCTGGGCAGGAACACATGCCCCTATGCATGGAACTGAGGTCCTCTCCACTGGGCCCCACTGGAATGGACCCTGGAACTTCCTGGAGCCCTTCATCTTCCAGTCCCCACCCCAGTCCGGGAGGAGACTTGTCCAGAGGACAGGTCACACGGGAATCATGCGTGCCCTGTGGTGACCTCTCCAGCACTTACCTGCACCCTTGGGCCCTGCATGCACAAGAACTCAAGGCTGCTTTCCTGAATTGCCCTCATTCAAGACAACACAGGATGCTCCAAAGGGTTCCCCTGATGTGATATACTAAAGTCATGCTACAGAGTGAGGACAGGTGGTTCTTAAACACCGTGAAGAGCCAAAGACTGAAAAGAACTTACCTAGCTCAAACCAGGCTCCAAGTTGGAGACGAAAAGGCAGCAATGGCTTGCAGGAACTAATTGCTAATCGGCTATGAATATGGATGGGCCACCAGGATCACCTCCATACTGAGGAGGCACTCAATAGACTGCCAGATAGCTGGGGTTTTACAACATTATCAGTATTTACAAATGCATGAACAAGTTATTCAGCAGGGTTCTTATGTTCAGAGAATTAATTTCAGACGGCTTTATTACAAAATTAGCATTCATTCCAGCCTCCTGCTAAGCAAGCCCACATCTCTACAGCAGGGTAGGGGGTGGGAGCACAGTCAAGCAATCCCATGGCATAGGGCCTGGCCTCAGGACAGCCCCATGCCAAGTCCCTCTGCTCTCGTGGACTCTGCATGGACAAGGAGGTGGGGAAAGGCCAGGGCTGGGGCTGGCTTATCGCAACGTGGCGCAGTGGCTTCGGGCCTACTCCACTGCCCAGAGATCTTTGGAAGAAAGGGCTGTTCACTATCTTACCCATCACCTAGGATATCCCCATTTTACAGATGAGAAAACTGACGGAACAGAGGGAAGTGGCCATCTGTCATTTGCTCTTTCTCCCTCCTGCCTTCCCTGACCTAGACTCCTGGCCTGGAGGTGGCCTGCCTTCGTAGGGCCCTGTGCTAGCTCTGAGCCAGACTCTGAGCACAGTCCCTGGGCCAAGAGCCCTGACTCCTGCCTGGCCAGGAAGGGAGCCATGCTGTTCAGGAGTCCCATTTGGTCCCATTCCCAGGATGCCGCTTCTCATGTCTCTTATTTCAGAAGTAGGCTTATGCAGACAGTCTGTACATACAGTCCCTAGGTCTCTAACTAGTGAATTCTGACTTCCGTTGTAAAGAGTCCCAGGGTTCTCAAGAAGCCACCTTGCTCCAAGAGCTATTTGCAAAAGGAGCGAGTGGAAAGCCCCTGACAGAACCCTAGAATTCAGGATTTGCCCTGTGGAATTGGAAGCTTCTGGTACCACCACAGGCTTTCCAGACATCTGGAGGCAGAGCAGGGTGCTTCCCTGAGCCCCTACTTTTGGCCTATGCTTTTGTTTTCATGGTGGAATCAGGGCAGCTTCTGTGCCTAGGTCTTCTCATAAAAAACAGAAAAAAATAGCATTACCAGGGCCGGGCATGGTGGCTCACGACTGTAATCCCAGCCCTTTGGGAGACCAAGGGGGCAGATTACATGAGGCCAGGAGTTTGAGACCTGCCTGGCCAACATGTCTCTACTAAAAATACAAACATTAGCTGGGCGTGGTGGCATGCACTTATAGTTCCAGATATGTGGGAGGCTGAGGTGTGAGAATTGCCTGAACCTGGGAAGTGGAGGTTGCAGTGAGCCATTGCACTCTAGCCTGGGTGAAGGGAGACCTTGTCTCAAAAACAAACAAAAAGCATAGCTCACACCCCTACTCAGGAGAGCTTCCCTACAGGCAGGACACCAGAGGCACACACTCTCCCTACAAAGGGTTTTATACCCACACTTAGGGATAAGAAGATTCACAGGAAGCAGGCCAGCTCAGACCATTGTGCACAGATAACCTCAGTGGCCAGCAGCACTAACAGGGTGTGAAGCCAGAACGGGGAACAGGTGAGCCCTGAGCCCCAGGTCCACTCCACTTCCTCTTCAAGCCTGGGATAGTACACCTGCTAGATTGAATACCTGGAGTTGGGACAGCAGGGTCTTAATATTTGTAGGCTAGTTTCTTGGAGAAAACACCCAATCAGAGCTACGAAGGTGGTGGGTGCGTGGGGAGCTAGATAATTATGCAATATGTGGACCATGGTGGGGTGTGATAAAAATTGAGAGAACACATTCAGGCCTGACAAAGGACCTGGGTGAGAGGCCAGAAGAAACCTCACATGGAAATTTGGGAACTGCAAATGCCCAACTCAAAATGCCAATGCAAAGGGAAAGGAAAGGCATCACCTAAGTAATGCAAGCAGAAGGTAAGAAATTCAAGGAAGGCGCCTCCTGTGTGTGGCCCTGGGCCAGCATTCCCAGTGCCAGCATTCCCAGTGCCGTACTCACCTCACTACCAAGGGACCCGGCAGACTCAGGTCTGCTGGGGCCTGAGATGCACCATGTGTCAGTGACCCAGAAGAAAGTGCAAAAGGGGGCTGGGCACACTGGCTCACACCTGTAATCCCAGCACTTTGGGAGGCTGAGGTGGGTGGATCACGAGGTCAAGAGATCAAGACCATCCTGGCCAACATGGTGAAACCCCGTCTCTACTAAAAAATATACAAAAATTAGCTGGGCATGGTGGTGCGTGCCTGTAGTCCCAGCTACTCGGGAGGCTGAAGCAGGAGAATCACTTAAACCCAGAGGCAGAGGTTGCAGTGAGCCGAGATCGTGCCACTGGACTCCAGCCTGGCAAAAGCGAGACTCCATCTCAAAAAAAAGAAAAAGCAAAAGGGAAGAGGGCCGCAAGAGAAGGCTGCTCTTGGAATTTGTTGTGGGCAGTTTTGTGCCAGCTCCTTCTCCATGTTTCTCATTCCTTTCTGACTCCAGGGTTGAACAATGTCGCTCACTACCAGCCCCTTGCACTGCTCAGACGCTGCTGGGGGCCTGGCTGCCTGCAGGGGTCTGAGGAACTGGTCCATCTATGCCTCTGTCTCTGTGCCTACCTCCACTCCCACTGTTCTTGGGGGTCAACATTAGCAAACAGAACACCTCCCACAATCTCCAAACTCAGACACCGCATTATTTATGCAAATACAACACCCCCATTCAAATTTTAAATACATCATCATGCCAGGCGACTTCATCTCACCCAACAGGAACATAGCAACACTGGGCTAACTCGGGGAATCATGCTGCAACCTACTCCCCTCCTACACCTTATCCCCACAGCCCAGTAGCTTGGAAGTGGAAACCTGTACCTCACACCTGACTACCCCACAAGGCCAGCTGGAATCCAGGGGCTGAGTCCCCATGCCCACCCCCGGGCACTCACTTCAGCATGTCCTTGTCCTTGTTGAGGTGCTGGAAGAAAGAGGGCTCGCAGATGAGCTGGCTCTCCTGGCACACCTGCTTGCAGGACTGTCCGGGCTCCGCAAGCTTGACCTGCAGGGCGCTGAGGGGCGGCCACATCACTTGCCCATGGCAGAAGTCCTAGAATGACAATGAAGCCATCAGCCACAGGTCCAAGGATACAGCTGGGGATCCCCAGCCCTGCCAACCAACCCCGGCAATGGGAGGTGGCACACTGGGAGAGAACAGTGATGGGATGGGGAAGAGCTGGGAGCCACGCAGATGGGCTGGACTGGGGCTCAGCTGGAATATGCCTTCAGGTCAGATCTTGACCTCCCTAACCCCCAGCTTACTCAACCCCAAGATGGGAACCAACAGCTGTGCCTTCCACAAAGGGCTCCAGGATGAGAGGTCATACCTGCGATGAATACCACACCACCCCTGCCCATGAAGGGTGGCTATTCTAAATCATTGTCATCGACACTTATGCAGCCAGGCTATTCAGAGCCTCTGTGCTTCAAGGCCCATCTTCAGGCCTGCCTCCACCAGCTGGTCTGTTCCCTTCTCTCTCATTCCAAAGGCACTGTGTCTGCCCTAACTTGGCAGTTACCTAATACGACACTGTTTCATGAGCGCTACTTCTATCTCAATGGCATGGTTCTGACGCTGTGAGGTAAAGATCACGCCAAGGAGACTGCAGACACTTCTGACGCCACCTCATATGGTGCTATGTCCTTAGTAGGACTTAGTGCTGGCTGGCTGAAAACAAGTACAGTGAGTCCTCACTTAATGTCATCATAGTCTCCGAAACTGCAATGTTAAGTGAAATGACAATGTAAAGAAACCAATTTTGCAACAGGCTAATTGATATTAACAAGAGTTAACTTTCTATAGCACATTTCTTGTCAAAAACATCACCAAGCTTCTAAATAAAGACCCAAAACACTTCTAATATTAAATACTGAAACAAATGTGAGCTATACATACATTTAAGAAAGATTAATAAATACAAGTAAGATAAATTATTTACTCAATTTTTGGTGAATCAGTGAGTGATGAGAGTTGTAGCGGTGTTGGGTTCAATCAAGGAATACACACTTGTGAAGTGAAAATCGCAAGGAATGCCTTCTCCCACCTCGTAATTCATATCAATCAGTCACTAACATGGCACCACAATCAGGCCTGCCTCCACCAGCTGGTCTGTTCCCTTCTCTCTGACTTGCTGCATGTGTATGATTATCGTAGACTTTATGAAGTTTTATTGTACAATAATTTGTACTGATACATGTTTTCGAACCCTCTTATTCCAGCTTAGGGTTAAGGGTGGCTGGAGCCCATTCCAGCAGCTCAGGGTGCCAGGCAGAAAGCAGCCCTGCACAGGACACAGTTCCATCCCAGGGTGCACTTAACCCACATCCCCACTCATTCATGCTGGGACCATGTAAACATGTCAGTTCACCTCAGGTGCCCAGCTTTGGGATGTGGGAGAAAACCGGAGTCCCTGGAGAAAACGCATGAAGATGATGGAGAATGGGTTGACTCCACACAGACAGGGGGTCCAGCCAGGAATCAACTTTCTTCATTCTCAACATTATAGCAAAATGACATTATTTGAGAATGTTCTGTCTAACATTTCATTTATTCAACAACTGGAGAAATAGTCTAAGTAGCATGTGAGAGTATGAGGCAGAACATGGCACCACTACCAAGAATGTGTGTTAGGTGCTCTGAGTGGGGCAGAGCCAGTCTTCCCTGGATTCTAGAGGGAGTGGAAGAGACCAGCAAGTGCAAGAGGCCTCGGGGATGAAGAGAGGGTTGGAGGGCGGCCCCTGAGAAGCAACACAGAGTACCAGCATCAGGAGTGGTAAGGAAATGTACTTTGCAATGTGTGTCCTTCTGGAGTATCCTACTTTCCCTCACGTTTCCTTTCCAGATCTGTGTGGAGAGGAGTTGATCAGTAATTTCAGGGCCCAGGGTTCCTAGCACTAGTGCAGCCTGAGGAAATGTTTCTGCCCCTCCCTTGTCTGTCATGTGGAATGCCACCACAGGGATATGAGGGCCTCACGCTGCCAGGAGGGTCCCTTGGCATAGAGGTGGGTGTAGCACCGGAACAGAGGTCAGTCAGAGCTGCATACAGGAGGCATACTGTTGCCATTTCTCTCTCTTTTAAACCTTGTGCTTGTATTTTTTTTTTTTTTTTTGAGACGGAGTCTTGTTCTGTCACCCAGCAGGCTAGAGTAAAGTGGCACGATCTCGGCTCACTGCAACCTCCGCCTCCTGGGTTCAAGTGATTCTCCTGCCTCAGCCATCAGAGTAGCTGGAACTACAGGCATCCACCACCACACCTGGCTAATTTTTCTATTTTTAGTAGAGACAGGGTTTCACAATGCTGGCCAGGCTGGTCTTGAACTCCTGACCTCAGGTGATTCACCCACCTTGGCCCCCCCAAAGTGCTGACATTATAGGCACGAGGCACCGTGCCTGGCCTTGTATCACTTTTAATAAGCCAAAAGACAACAAGAAAGAGCAAAGCCAAACTCACCCCAGGCACCGTGGGTGGCTGGCCCTGAGAGCACATCCTGTCTCTTGCTTTTACTAGCTGTGTGAACCTTTGGGCAAAATATCTAACAGTCTGAAGCCCTAGTTTCCTCATCAGAAAAAGGGAGATGATACTGATGATTTCTTAGGGTTATTGCTTCTTTCTAGCTCCTTGAAGGAAGAAATGCTAAGAAAGGTATCGCCTGCTGAGAAAGGCAACTGCAGGTTGCTACCAGGTTACTTGGTGCTAGCTTCTCTAGAGTCTCCTTAAATCTAGGATTGTGATTCCAACAAGGCAGGCAAACCCACTGCTGCCCTCCACTCACGTGTTCCTATCATGAGGGGACTCGACTACTCCAGCCTGAGTGAGTTTTGGTGGTGAACAAGCAAAATACTTCACCAAACAGTTGGCAGGAAACCTGAAACATGGATTCTTACCAGCTGACAACAATTCCCGGAAGGTCTCGTAATTCAGAGATGAAAGAAACACACTGAGTTATTGAGGAATATTAGGATGCAGCTTAATCTTCTGAAAATGATGCACAGTGGGTGAGTGGGTAAACAGAGCATCCCAGGACCCACACAGCCCTGGGTAACACCAAAGACAGACAATTGGACAGGAAGACCCTCAAATGACTCCTTACATTCATGGTGACTTCGGGCATAATCCAGGCCCCTGTTAAGTCATAGGTGGCAAGATAACTTGAGTCTGAATGCTGCTACTACGGCTGACAGCATGGCTGCACAGACCTGTAGGACCCTGAGTGGGGACATAGTGATCACTGGTGGCCGTTGCTTTCTTAGGTGACAAGAAACCTGCTGGTTAGCCTTTGACACTCTGCCCATCCCATCAGGACGGTTGTCATCAGACAGGAAGAATGAAAGCACACAGTGGTCAATGGAGTTACTGATGATCAGAGCTTAATGGGGGCATGGGCATTTGGAAAAGGTAAAGTGTCTTTTGACTGGCTAAGGCAAGCGACTTTGTTTATATAGGTTGAATATCCCTTATCTGAAATGCTCAGGAAGAGAAGTGTTTGATTTTTTTCAGATTTTGGAATATTTACATATATATAGTAAGCTATCTTAGAGATGAGACTCAAATCTAAACATAAAATCCATTTATGTTTCATGTATACCTTATACATGGAGGCTAAAGGTAGTTTTATACAATATTTTAGACAATATTTTAGATATTTTTATGCATTAAACAAAGTTAAAGTACTTATGTGTGAAATTTTCGATGGTAGTATACGTTGGTGCTCAAATAGTTTCAGATTTTGGATTTTCACATTAGGATGCTCAATCTATAATTTTTTTTTTTTTTTTTTTTTTGAGGTAGAATCTTGCTCTCTCGCCCAGGTTGGAGTGCAGAGGTGCAATCTCAGTTCGCCGCAACCTCCGACTCCCAGGTTCAAGCAATTCTCCTGCCTCAGTCTCCTGAGTACCTGGGATTACAGGTACATGCCATCACATCCAGCTAATTTTTGTATTTTTAGTAAAGACGGAATTTTGCCATGTTGGCTGGCTGACCTCGAACTCCTAATCTCAGGTGATTCACTCACCTCGGCTTCCCAAAGTGCTAGGATTACAGGTGTGAGTCACCATGCCCAGCCCGCTCAACCTGTAATTCTTTAGGAGCAGTTGGATAACTTCAACAGCCTTTATATTTTATAATAAAGATATTTTTAAATCCACATACACCACAGCATGTGACTGAACAGAACGGATAAGACAACCGGGAAATCTGGACTGGATCATATCATCTACATCAGAAGAAGCCAAGTGGGAATGTTTCTCTCTGTGTTAGATTTGGCTTGACCCAGTCCTGGACTAGCTGGGGAAGTGAAGATCCATGAAGGCTGAAAGCTCTTGTTTGGGCTTTCACGGCTTGTAAGAAAACTGTGGACCATCTCTGCTTATGTGACACCTACCAACACAGCTGAGGGCAGTATCTCTGTACCTGTTGAGTTTGGGGACTGTTTAGAAACTTGGCTCCATATTCATGCTCAGGCTCATGGGATACGGGAAGCAGCACAAGGGTAACACTGAAGCCAGAGGCTGGGCACAGTGGCTTACGCCTGTAATCCCACCACTTTGGGAGCCTGAGCCGGGGGGAATCACCTGAGCTTAGGAGTTCGAGACCAGTCTGGCAAACATGATGAAAACCTGTCTCTAGTAAAAATACAAAAAAACTGGCTGGGTGTGGTGGTAGACACCTGTAATCCCAGCTACTCAGAAGGCTAAGGAAGGAGAATCGCTTGAATCTGGGAGGCGAAGCCTGCAGTGAGCCGAGATGACGCCACTGCACTCCAGCCTGGACGACAGAGCGAGACTCTGCCTCAAAAAACAAAACCCTGAAGCCAGAGCAGAGTCTTGCTTTGTTTGACAGGAAGGAAGTGACGTGGCAAAGGAATGTGCTTCAAGTCAGAAGGAGCAGACTGGAAGCCTTACCCTACCACTGTGGTGCTCTGGGCATGTTATCTGGTCTAGTTTCTTCTACTTGTCTGCAGAGAGTGACACTAACAGATAGTAAGGCATGGAGCTGAGCAGAACGCTGGCAAACAGCAGGTGCTCCATAAATACTCCTTTCCCTCCTGTTAGCCCTCCTTGGAAGAGCTGCCTGTGCCCTGTAAAGCTTCCAAGGTACTGCATGGGAGACATGTGCAGAATCTGGACAGCCCTAGATGAATGGCCATCTTGCACCTCAGCCCCAGAAGGGCAGGATGGCACCGCAAGGCCTAGGCAATGGGAAATGCTCTTAAAGCTTCACTGCAGGGCTGATGTGCCCTGTTTCTTCATTTCTGTGTAAACTACAGCAGCCTCCCTTCTCAAGACCCCCTTCAATGGGCATGCTTAGTTCAATCCTGCACATGAACACTGGAGCTGCAGAAACCCTTTCGGGTGATCCCCAGGAGCATGGCCTGGCATCCTCTCAGAGTCTGTTTTGGGGGTCAACAGAATCAGGAATAGTAAAAATAGCAGCAGAACCTTCTCAAAGCTTGGTGCCACCTGGAAAGTCTAAAGGTGATCACATTTAACAGAGGGAGGCCTGAAGGTGGAAGGAGAAAGCTGGGGGTCTGGTTAAGATTCTGGCTCCCAGATGTGGGACTTCATAGATGTCTCTTCAGCTCTGCCTGCTCTCGCACATAAAATGAGGATGATGATAAGGAGTGAAGTGTCCTTCACTCCTTATCTAATTTCTATGAGAGAAAAATGAGGTGACTGATAAGAAAGAACTTTGAGATGTTAAAGATCACGTTTCAAGGTTGACGTTCGCTGCAAGAGTCTGGAGATATAAGTTGGCTGATTACGTATAATTTACCCACACCCACAAGAGCCACCTTTTGGCCCAGCTGCTTGTAGGGCACAACTGAGGCCTGTCAAAGCCTCTTCTAACCCATAAGTGTCAGCCCAACTGGGTGCTCAGAGAAGGCTGGACATCCTCTGTTTCAGTCAACTGCAGCACAGGCTAATAAGGCAGTGCCAACTTGCCTTATCTCCTTACCATAAGCACTCATTTCTTCATTCATTGAACAAATTACTTGCTACTGGGCACAAAAGCAAAAGGGCTGAGAGCTCAGACTGCCTGGTGGACTCTTAAGTCCCCCGTTATTAATTAATCATAATGTGTAACATGCTCAGAAAAGTGCCTGACACTAAAACACCATGTGCATGTTAGCTGTCACCATGACTATGTGCAATCTAGTCCCTGGAGTGCGGGGGCGGGGATGATGAACCAGAGGAACCACAAACCCCTGCCTTCATAGGGCTTGTACTCAGTGAGGGAGACAGAACAACAACGGATAAGTCAATATATATAGTACATTAAAAGGTGATAAGTATTCTAGAAAAGAATGAAGTGCGACTGCTAGCAGAGATTACGTCGTAATGAGGCATCACTGAAACGGTGACAGTTGGGAAAAGACACGAGGAAGTAAAGGGGTGCACCATGCAAGCATCTGGGAAGAACATTCCAGGCAGAGGAACACCTAGATTAGAGGAGCTGAGGAGGGAGTACATTCCAGGAGCAGGGGCTTCCGGGTAGCTTGGCAGAGTGTGTATATTATGGGTCAGAAGTGATGGGGTCCAGGAGGGCCCCAAAGTCAGAGCTTTGGGGTCTAATTGAAAGGTCTAGCTTTTCCTTGAAGTGACATGAAAGACACTGAGTATTTCTGGGAAGAGCAGCTATAGGACCTGCAGTGCTGGGAACAGACTGCAGGAGCGAAGCAGAAGCAGAGAGACGGGAAGCTGGTGCAACAGCACAGGAGAGAGACAGGACTGAGGCCAGACACGGCACCTCTGTTTAACAACGCCCCATGAAACACTCACGTAACCTGGCTTTGAAGCTTTCCTCATTCGTTCATTTAGTATTTTACAAATGACTGGTAAAATCTCCCAATGGGTGTTGGAAATACAAACATGACGGAGACACAGTGTGCAGTGTACACAACCCTCCCTGGGCTCAGAGGTTCAGTGAGCAGTCTAGCAAGAGAGGCCAATACTGAAAAATTACAGAAAAGTACAAAACAAATGCCCAAACAGGATGCACAGGCCACTTGCAAGAAGGAAAAGATTAACTTTAGGGAAGGGGAAAGTGGTGGGAGCAATCAGAGAAGGCTTCCAGGAGACAGGGAAGCCCATCTGGGTTTTGCAGGCTACATAGAAGTTAGCAGCTTACATCTCACATGGTGCTTTGCAGACAGTTGTTGCTGGGAACAGACTGCAGGAGTTGCTGAACTAAACGGAATGTTTTTTTTGCATCCTGAGGCTTTGACAGTAGCAGAAGTAGAAAAGGAAACTATTCTAACTCAAAGAGCTCCTATGCAGCCGGAATGAGATATAAACAGTAATTTCCAATCTGGTTAACAAGCCCGCTTAGAACACAGAACATCTGCATTCCTCCCTAACAATTATTTCAACCAGTCACCAAATTTCTCTAAATGTGCTTGACTATTCTGAAATTTCCATGCAGCAGCCATAAACCAACGAAAAGTCCAATAACCAACTGATTTATGAGACAGAACAATGTTCTAAACAAATGAAGACAACCAACCCTGAAGAGGAGGAAAGAGCACCACCTTTGCAAAGAAGGCTAATTAGCAGCCTGGGGAAAACTCCATAAAAATACACAAAGGGCCAGAGATGAGGAGGAGAATGCTCCCTGGGAGAAGTGCTAGGTGGAGAGGCTGGCTTGTTTGCATCCTCTTGGCTGGCTGGGCCAGCGGAAGGGTCAGTTGTTCAGAGCAAAGCAGAGGAGCAGTAACAGAAGTGCCAGAAAGGGCTGAGTGGTGTGTGAAAGGGGGTCCAGAAACCCGTCACCCGACCCACTGCAGCCAACTCTTTCACAGAGTTACTAAGCCCATGAGAGATTCGGTGCAAGTGGATTTTGGTGGTAACCCACATTATCTGGAACCAAGAACACAGGTTCAAATATAAATGTGCAAGCAGGATCTAGAGGAAGAAAAACAAGAAACTGATTAAAAAAAAAGAAGTTGGTAGGACAGGTAGGATCATGAAAATGGTGTTTGGGCCCCGTTCGGCCAGGTATTTGAGGGATAAAGTACACCTTCGTTATCTGTGTTACAGCTGAGAAATCCAGGGCCTGGCACAGGAAGTGTTCCATAAATATTGAGTAACTAACTGGATTAGCACACCTCAGGTGCCAGGCTGAACCTGACCATTCTCAGCCTGTGCTTTCTCTTAAAACGGATTGAACTGTGTCCACTCATGGCCCCAGAGGTTGTTTCCCAGAAGTGAGTGTGAATTTTTGTTTCCACAAGAGAAACAGCAAAAGTGCTTATGAAACTGTAGGCTCCCGTAGGCAGCAATCTCCATGGATGATCTCTACATATGCAAATCCACTGAGCAACAAGCTCACCTTTGAAGAGCCGAAACCAAAACCTACCTGATTCACACACTTCTAGCAGTCTACCCAGCAGAAATAAAAACATACATCCACACACAAATCGCATGTGAATGTTCACACCACCACCACATTAGTCAAAACTTAGAAATAGCCCCAAAGCCCATTGATTGGTGAATGGATAAACAAACTGTGTTATTAATATATCCATACATGGACTACTACTCAGCAATAAAATCAGTTCTGACACATTTAACAACATAGGTGAACCCCCAAAACATACTGCTAAGTGAAAGACGCCAGAAATCTCCAGAAAAGAATAATCTAAAAAGGCAGGAAACAAATCAGTGGTTTCCTAGGGCTGGGGTAGCAGCAAGGACTGACTGCTAGCTAACAAGGACAAGTGCGTTTTTTGGGGTGATGAAAATGCCGCAAAGCTAGAGTGTGGTGGTAGTTGTGTAACACTACCAATTTGCTAAAAACAAAACAAAACAAAAAAAACATTGAATTGTATCTCTAGATGCAGTGAACACGTCAATGAGCCAGTTTGAAAAACACACCTTGGTTTGTTTCTGGGCTCCTGCAGCAACAAATAGCGAAGGCTTTGAGGGCACCCACATGGGCCAGGCATTGTTCTTAGTGCTAAACATTATCAACTACTCTTTCCTTCACTAGCCTGATGGGTAGGTTCCATTATCCCTATTTCTCCGAAGAGGACAGACAACAGAGATGTTAGGTAACTAGCCCAAGGTCAGAAACACAGTGGCAAGCAGAGCCAAGATGTGAACACAGGCAGTCAGCCGCTCGGGTTCAGTGCTAAATCATTACCTGCCCTGTCTCTTTGGATGCAGAAAGTGACTGGTAAAGAAGAGCTATTGATTTCTCAAGAGTAAACATTCCTCAAGCTAGTACCAACCTTCTCTTTTCACTTTCTTCCTAATTCCTTGCAATCTGTCACCTCCATCATTGCTCCCACTCTTGGACCATCCAGATTCGCAACAGGCTTATCCTTGCATCCAGAACACTCCACAGTGAGCTTATTTTAGGCTCTGATGAACGGACATCCTGGGACCTTCAGCTGATTCCACAGCCATCCTTGGAGTTAACTCTATTTTTCACCTTCCATCTCTTCAGAATGCTTCTCACATGAATTACACAGCTCTTTATAAATTAACATGACTGTGACCATCCTACATATTTCCAGTGTCTTTACAGAAAATAGAAAATAGGATTCAAGAGCATATGTATGGTTTTTATAAATCAATCTGAAATTGCCATTCCTTCAAAAGAGCCCTGCTATACTCTCTGACCTGAGGCTAATCCAGACTTTCCCAACATATGCATAACAAAAACCTTAATGAGCCCAGCAGCATTCAGGATAGGGAACAACAGTGCTTGATCTTAGATTACAAAGAACTTCCCCCTGCTGGAGACAGCATCTCTTTTAGAGAGCTGATTTAAAAGAGCATGCACTCTGAATCAACATTTTTAGTACAGTAAAGGGAGTGGGGACATTAACAGGAAAGAGCAAGTGGTTTTCCTAGATCCAGGAGTGTTTCTCATTGGGTGCCTGCACCCAAGGAGGGTTGGGTATGAGGTGAGTTTCCTGCTGGTGACTGCTCAACTGTACACTGAAGCCCAGGGTGCCCTCAATTACTGTCACTTGGGTCCTTCTGGTGGCCACTGGCTGAGTGTGATGGACAACCTGAAAGTCTTTTGGGGTAAAAGCTTCCGTGTTCTCCTTGCAGGTCACCTGGATAACTCTGAAGGCAGTTATCAGCCTAATTAGGGCTGCAATGCTCCTACCATTCAAGGTATAGGAAGTACCTCCTCGGAGCTCAGACTTTCCTGTTCATACCAGGAATACCTCTCCAACCTCGCTGCTCTTTGACGATATTTGTCTAGTTGCAAAAAATAACGGATATTCCAACCTATAAAATACTGGGGCCTGCATCTAAAAGAAGTAGAAAACCCAATCTGTGAACCAATGGGGTCTTGGCTTCCCATCTTCCTTCTGGCATCAGGGGAACATTCTGGGTTCAACAGAATCTCTGCGATAAACTCAAAATAGGCTCCCTTTAATGCTCATTTAGGAGCATTTGGACAATGTTTAATAAGAAATGCCCAAACACAAGGTTCCTGGAGTGATTTTTCTAAGCACCAATTTGATAGTTTCACTGCCCCTTTGCCTGTGACAAAGCCTTTCTTTAGCTTCCTATTATCCTAGAATCAAACTGGAATTCTTCAGCTAAGCCTCAGCATCTTTTCACATTCTGCAGTCTCCTCTAGCCTGGTCTCTTACCTCATCCCTCTCCTTCAGTCAAGTGTCTATAATTCCCCAGGACAATTTTTTTTTTTTTCTCCAGGCCTTTACATCTGGACTTATCCAGCCTTCCATCTGTGCTACCAGTTTGCCTTCAGGACTCACCTCCTGCAAGATGCCTTTGGATACACTCTAGCATTTCTCCCCATTCCTCCCTTTGCAGGCTGAGCTATGTGATCCCAAAGCATCCCGTTACTTCACTATTACTAAGCTGAACCTACAGCAATGGCACTGCCTGTGGGCTTGGCTGCCTTCCCCATGAAACTTGTAGCTACTTGAGAGCAGGGATGGGGACTCGGAGATCTCCTCCACCCCAACTGACCACACAGTCCGTGGCATGCTCCAGCTAACAAATATTCAGAGTAGAGGAATGAATCAACAACAGCAGGCAAAAAAAAACAAAAACAAAAACAAACAAACAAAAAACCTCTGGATTTCTGTGAACTGCAGATCTCTGCAGAAAAGCCTACATGGTGGAGGTTACGGGGTGCAGTTTTATTACTATGCTTTCCAGCAGACAATTTTAGTAACATGCTTTCCAAATCATAAGGCCCATGATGAGCTTCCTGGTTCCTGACACACAGGAATAAAAAGCACACTCATCATTCATTCATTCATTCACTGTTTCTGTCACCTGAAAGTTACTGTGCACTGACCATGTAAATAGCAGGGTACTAGGGATACAGAGGTGAAGCCAGGTGGAGCCTCTGCATTATGGAGCATTTAGCTAGGACTATTTGGGGAACACGACCTTCCTGTTTGAAAGGAAACCCAGCAAGAGTTACAGAGGACCTGATAACATTTAAAGACTGGCTGGAATTCCTGAGCCTCAGGGGAGAAATAAAAGCCTTCAAATAAGCCTGATCAAGAATTATTTATGCTTAGTGGTTGAGCAACTATTTTCCCTAAGAGGAAGTGGAGACAGGCAAAGAGGGTTCAACAGCAGTTGTTAGGGATCTTAGTATGATCTCAAGATAGCCACCAAGATGGCGGCAAGAGCTGTGATGTCTTAAGACACACAATTGAAGGAGGCCCTGTAGCTCTTCCCTGCAGCTGCAGGAAGGGTAAGCAGCCCTTGAAGATGCAAGAAGATGGGAAGCAAAGCTCTGGACACCTTCCATCTCCTGATGTCCTGGTAAGTACTGTTGGTGCACACTTGGCCTCGCATCAAACCAGTATTGAATTTGATTCCACAACCTGTGAGTCTGACAACTGTGAGTCTTGGTTTCCACTATCTAAATAATGGGGTTATTACTACCAGCTCCAGGAATTACTGTGAGAATTAAATAAGATGATATTTTATGATGTGTTTGGCACACACTGGCACAAAATCTGTATGGATGTGGTTGGTAGAGTTGTGATGATACTGCCAATCCGGTGTCATATAAGGGCGGAATAAGATAAAGATTGAAATGGTTTCTCATGAAACCAAGTAATTATATTACAAAGTAGTATATTACAATACAATATAGCATAATATATAAATAATCAACAGTACCAGTTTGCATTTATTGAGCACTTAGGCTCTGCTCTAAGCACTCTGTATGTCTTAGCTCATTCAATTCTCACATCAGCCCTATGAAGTAGGTCCCATCAGCATCGTCCTTGTTTTACAGATAAGGAAACTAAGGAATAGAGAGGCCAAGTAACATGACGAAGTCATGCAACTAGAAACACATGGTGCCAGGAGTAAACCCCACATGGCCTGGCTGTAGCGCATGTCCTCTTGCTGCTGACAAATCTCAGCGTATCAGACACACCACACCCTGAAGTACATGACCATGGCTCCCAGCTCCAACGGCAGCACCCAGGACTGTCGGCTGCTCGCCAGAGTTTCAGTCTCCTCAAACCACCAAGTCTTCCTTTGAAGCCCACCTTGGGCCTAATTAGATTTTCAACACAGCATTTCTATTTTCAGCTTGCACCATCCTCATCCCCTATTGTGTAAAGATCCTTTGATTGCCTTAAAAAAAAAAAAAAGCTTTACCCTTTAAGAAGAGCACCTTATTTCTGGAATCTAGTCAAAGAGTTCATATTCTCCTACCCATAGGGGTTCTGAGTCTGTCTATTTCTAGCTCTAAGTTGCTTTTGAAGTCCAAGGAATGAAAACGTTATAAAATGACAGCAACAGGCTCCTGGCCTTTACTTCCAGGAGCACATGCTGCAGTTTCCAGACCTTGTTGGGGAAGGTGGGACTCTCAGCACCTCCTTAGCTTTGTCCTGCTTTTTATTTGTTTTATATACTTATTACAAGGTTTCATTTGACAAAG
This sequence comes from Sapajus apella, assembly GCF_009761245.1. NCBI lineage: Eukaryota > Metazoa > Chordata > Mammalia > Primates > Cebidae > Sapajus > Sapajus apella. The sequence goes on along the minus strand of NW_022437012.1, from coordinate 9,803,474 downwards.
GGTCTTGCTTTTAGAAGATGTCTGAAAACCTCTAAAAAGTCCTAACATTTAGAATTGCTGAACATGTATTATTAAAAGAATGGTTAGAAACAGCTGCTTATTCTTGCCTTTCTTAAGGTGAGAAATGAAGATGAGGCAGGAACAGAAAGCTGTCTGTCTCTCTCCCCTCCCAAGTCTTCCTGATGAGCCTCAGAACCCAGTCAGGGCACGACAGTCAGGGGCATCTTTACAGTAACCATCTCATCTCTCCTGTTATAAGTTTCCATTTCACCTTCTACTGTCATCAGGAACATATCTACTCCAAGGGAATACTGGTTCTCTTGGGTGATCATGACAGTGCTACTATTATCCAGATTATCTAGAATTATCTATATTATAATCCCAGATTATCTAGAATCTGGGATTCTAGAGAATTATCTATATTATCTAGAATTATCTATATTATAATCCCAGATTATCTAGAATCTGGGATTCTAGAGAATTATCTATATTACCTAGAATTATCTATATTATAATCCCAGATTATCTAGAATCTCAGATTCTAGAGAATCCCAGAACAGGAAAATAGCCACAGAAAAACAGTGAGTGCTTAACTGTTCTTGAGAGCCCAATGGGGTAACAGGAAGCAGTACACAGCAAAGACAAACTGACTTCTAATGAGGCTTACCTGTTTTTCAATGAAAGCATTGATTCTCTGTAGCATCCCCTCGCATGTAAATTCATATGGCATGTATGGCTCAATCTGTGGAAAAAGAACATGATACCATGAAGGAGAAGGACAGAGAGCATCTACTGCCTGCCCAGTCCTCCACCGACTCACTCAATACACGGTGCTAACACCAGGAGGTGGCCTCATGAGGGCTGACTATGGACTTGCAAGTCATGATCTTACTGTGATCCTTACTAGTTATGGGTCTCTAAGGAAACTACTTGCCATCTCTAAGTCTTGGGTTCCTCGCATATAAAGGGGTAATAAGAAAAACTTGTGTTTCTTAAGCTGTGAAGACTATCTGGGAGAAAAAAGGTGCTTAGTGTACTGTCTAGCACATAGTGGGCATTCAAAAAAGGTGGCAGTTATCACTTGCTAGCAGGTAAGTTCCACAGGGCAGAGTCCATGCTGTTGGGTCATCTTTGCATTCTAGTGCTGGGCATAGTGTGGCACATGTAGGAACTTGGTGAACATCAGTTGAATGAATGCCTGGTCACTGCTCTAAAGCATACAATGCACACAACGAGCAGTTTAAGGATCCATAACAGTGACCAAAGCATTGGTCTGCATTAGTAGGGGAGATCAGCATGTACCCAAAGAATTCAGGGTGCAAAAATAAAGAGTGTCACAAGGAGTTCAGCTAGGAGGTTGTGGGAGGCTAAAGAGTCAAAGTAGAATTCTACTCATGCTGGGCTTTTAAGGCAGGCTGTGAGTCTAGCAAGCCCAAACTGGGGAGGGCCAAGATGCTGAACACATCCTTGGTGGAGCAAGTAGTGTGCTCTCTAACATGAAAGGACAGCAGGTAACTGCAGTTCAGTGTTACAGAAGCTGGTGAGATAAGGTGGAAAATTCACTGAATTTCCAAAAAAGGCTTGAGATTTCTATATCAAAGAGCCTAGATTTTATTTGAGAGGAGTAGGGAACTCTAGAGGATGCTTCTTTAGGGTAGAGGAGGCAATCTTATGAATACTGTGACACCTTAGAGAAGGGGAAGAAATGTGGGTTTCATCTCTGTTGCACAGTGTCTGCCTACACTATGAGGCCTGTGTTTTCAGGGGCATTACCAATCTAAAATGGAAATTTCATTTGGGAGAAAATCACCAGCAATATAGTCTATTATTGCTTCAGAGAGCCCAACAGCTCCTCTCAGCAACAGGGTAGACGGGGGGCACCTTCACCAGCTACTTCCTAAGTCTTTGCTTAAGTCTATAGGGTGGAGAACTAGGCAAACCAGAAGCTTGCTGAAAATGGGACAATGAACAGAAATAACACTCCTTAGTGGCAGCCAAGCAGTTGGTCTCAGGGCATCTTCTCCCCTTTTCTTGTGTGTCAAATCACACATTAAATCAAAATCTTCAACCATGATGTTCAGAAATTTTACTTGTCTTCAAATGCTGAGCAAATGGATAAATGTGGGCCACAGTGGCCTACATCTGTCTGAATATAGCTAAAAGAGGCTAAGCCGTAAATACTGTAATATTATGGCAGACTATTCTGCAAGAACAGAGAGGTCACTCTATTCCTAGACAGCTCATCTCTGAAGAGCTCAAAATACTCTGAAGAACTGACTTTCATGTTCTCAGTTAGTTCCTTGGCAACTCAAGCTTTTGAACGTACTGTTCCCTCTCTAACCCAGACACAGCCCTTCACACAAAATGTCAAAATTTTTTCTTTTATTTTTTGAGACAGAGTCTCACTCTCTTGCCAGACTGGAATGCAGTGACACGATCTTGGCTCACTGCAACCTCTGCCTCCTGGGTTCAGTCAATTCTCCTGCCTTAGCTTCCTGAGTAGCTGGGACTAGGGACACACATACTGCCGGCCTAGAGATGTTTCCTCTCAAAAGTTTCATAGAAGAAATGATTTAAAACAGAAAACACGGCATATCTGGGTTCATTAATCAGTGTTAAAGTAGGATTTGTAGAGTGAAATAAACATCCATTGGTCATCTTTCACGAGATAAACAGATTTCGTTATGTGTTAGGAAGCATGCCACGTACTCAAGTGCCATTCCAACAACATATCCAAAGGGAATCCCTTAGAAAACGAAAGAGAATTAATTCAAAGTGTTCAGAGCCAGAAATACAGAAAAATGACTCTTCCTCTGTCCTCCTACCAACCAAGCCCAGTTTAACCAAAGGGATGTTGACTCATTCACTGCTTTGGGGCCATTCACTATTTTAAAGGATATGAAGCCAAACAATTTTCCTGTAAAGGACAAGCAAAAAGCAAGGATGGGAGGGAAGGAAGGAAGGAGGGAGAAAAGAAGGGAAGGAAGTGAGGAAGGGAGGGGAGGGAGAGGAGGGGTGAGAGGGAGGGAGGTCTATATTGCTGGACGCTGTGGGTGAGGGCAGGCAGGGCCTTCTGCATTGGAAAGCTCTCGAGAACTCTGGCAAGCCCTGGAAGTGAAAGCTGTTATGTGGACAGGGGAGGTGGGAGAGTGGGCAGTTTTCTGCATAAAAGTTCTTTAGGAACAAATGAAGGCCTCTTTGGGGGACAGAGTGAAGGAGAATGCTAAATCATATCCAGTCATTGAGAAACCCAAGCTGGGACACCTATGGAGAAGCAAGGAAGTATTCTTGGGTATCCTGCTTTGTTATTTAAAAAAAGACTGTTACTCGTATGGCAAGGGCCACAGGAGGGATGCCTGCAGATGGCACTGTGAAGTTCCTGCTGACCTTGGAAACTTTCCCTTATCTTCCCCTCCATTTTCTCCTCTTGACCTCCCTTCTTGTGAGATCTCCTGTCTCCACTAGTACCCACTCACCTTTCCAAGTCAGGGAATAACTCCTACAGGCAACTGCTTTCAGAGATCAGCCTCCATGAGAAGCCCTCCATGGTCTGACCTGACAGATGTGGTTTGACATCATTCAGTAAGAAACGGTCTTAGAAGGTACCAGGAGGCCAGGGTTTGACTCATGGCTCCTCCATTTACTAACTATAGGATTTTGAGTTAAGCAGAATCTGTAATTTCTCTTCATGATTTCAAATGTAAACTAGGTTATCTCATTCCCCTGTTCAAAACTTCCCATCATACTTATAAAATCCTGAACACACTTAAAAACAAACTAAAAACACCCCCCCCCCAAAAAAAAAAACCCACAAAAATACTCCATAAAAAAACCCCTGAACACTTACCATGGCCTACTGAAAGGCCCCACATATTCTGGCTCCTGAGGACCCTTTTACGGTCTCCATTATTTTTGATGAGAAATTGGCTTCTTTAATACCATTATTCCTCTAATGTAATACATTTTTTTCTGGCTGCTTTCAAGGTTTTCTTCCTTATCCTTGCTTTTCAGCAGTTTGATGATAATGTTTCTTGGTGTGTTTTTCTTTTCTGCCTCTACCTCAGCTTTTAAATTCCTCTCCTCAAGAGCACACACATTACCCTAAGTGTTATGGATTAAACTGTGCCCCTTCAAAAGATATGCTGCCCTAACTCCCAGTACCCATGAATGTGATCTTACTTGGAATTAGGGTCTTTGCAGATGTAACACAGTTAGATGAGGTTACACTGAATTAGGCTGGGCCCTAATCTTGCATAAAAGGAAAAGACAGAGACAAACACAGGGAGAAGACACAAAACAAAGGCGGAGATCAAAGCTTTGAGGCTGCAAGCCAAGGAACGCCTAGGCCTACCAGGAGCTGAAAGATGCAAGGATACCCAACTAGAGACTTCAGGGGCAGGACGTGACCCTGTTGACATTTTGACTTCAGACTTCTTGCTTTCAGGACAGAGAGAACACATTTCTGCTGCTTTAAGCCACTGAGTTGTCTGTACTAGTGTGTTACAGCCCTAGGAAGCTCACATACTAAGGGACTGGGAGAATCAAGAAAGAAGAACCTTCACCCTCCACAGGAATGACTCCAGTGGTGAAGCTTTAGGCGTGTGGCAGATATTTTGAGGCAGCATAGAGGAATCACATTCCATTTGGTACTTTTTTTATCAGCTCGTCTCCTCAGGTTGGGGACTTCTGCCCTAAACTGCTCAGACTAGGATTGGGGTTGTATGTATCATCAATGGGAAGCTGACACCAAAGCCCCATAACCAGATCACCTTGAAGCAGACAGAACACAGATAATGCATCAGAGTGCCCTCACTCCCCTGGAGATGTTCTGAATTAACTGACATCAGCAGTTCCTCAGGCCACAAATTGATTATCCTATTTTGTTTCCCAAAGGGGTAAGACAGCCTCCACGTGGGTGAACTGGCTATCCCTCCCAGGATATATGCCTTTCCAGCCTTTTCCCTTTCAGTCACACTGTGCTTTGAACTCATGCCCTTCTGGGTCCACTTCTCAGTTTTACTTTGCAAATTATCTTCATCTATAAGACTTAACTAAAAGGCTGCATTCTCCAGAAAGGCTTCCACAACTTCCACTCCTGGAGTGTTTGCATGTTGCTTTGGCACTGAACATATTCAGCCTTGTATTATACTTACTTGCAAACATCTATTCCTCTCTCCCATCTATCCACTGGGTAAAAAAATCCCTATGTGGGCACTGGTAATACAGAAATGAGACATGTATTTCCTGACTTCATGTTGCTAATGGTGTAGACATTTAGACTATCAACAAAAATCAGAATACTTACTATTGACTAAACACTGTGTAGTAGGACACTGAATTTAAGCACTTTATATAAATTATCTCATTTACTCCTCACAAGTGACCAATAAAATGGTAATATTAGGCCTACATTATAAATGAAGGGAAGCTGCTAGTAAGTGGTAGAGCTAGAACTGAACCCACGCTGTGTGAATCCAGCCTGCCCTCCCACATGCCCACACTGGTTTCTCTTCAAGCATCATAACCAAGTGTAAACAGTGCTCCCATCAAAGTACAGCAGTAGAGTGTAGCTGTGAAAGTCCACGGCAGGCTCAGTTGGGAGACAGGATTAATTGAACTCGTCTTTACTGGATGGTAAACTTCTGACAGGTGGGAAGCCAGCCTCCTCTATGTTTATGGAAGTAAACACCCTGTCCCCTAACCCCAGGCCCAGGTGGCTCAGAGAGTACTCTGTGTATGACAAGTACCTGACAAATGTCTGTTGAATTGATCAGAAGAGGCCAGAAATATAGTTATTTTTACAAAATTCTACAAAATGTTTAGGTAGGAAAAAAACAGATTTTCTATAAAAACATTTCCCAGTAATTCCTTGCTCTTCTTGCTCTTTTATAGAGGATGCAGGACTATCTTTTTAGATCTTTGTGAGAGCAACACAATCAGATCCCTGAACCAAGTATGACTCCAGCTCCTGCTCCTGTGCCTGGGATCCAGAGTCATGTTGAAATGGCCTATGGAATCCATGCCCATATCAGGATACCAGCTCTGTTTCCATTTCACAGAACATTCATGAAATCCCCGGGCCAAATCCTACAGCTTGGTTATTTTCTAACTCCAGGGTTAAGCTGACGTGGAAAAGATCTGTTTACTAAAGCCAAGGACCTATGATGCTTTATACCCATTTCAGGTTACATCAGAAATGAGGGAAAGTAGAATAAAAGAAACCAACCTTCTGATTTAAAATTGCTTTCACTGCATCTTCTACTTCCTCCTGATTGTTGAGGTCAACAGTCCACACGTGTGGCCGCCCGATGAAAACTTCAGCGTAAGGATGCTGGGATGTCAGCTGGAAAAGAACAAAACACCTCAGTCTCACAAGCGATTTTTAAAATAACTTTCTGTGCTAGATGGAGTGCTATGCTTTTTACAGTACTGAGTTATACTTATGTAGGTAACAAGACATTCTGTCCTTCCCCTTGATGATCAAAATCATCCATAAGCAGATAACAATTAAACAGTGATGGTTCTCCATCTTGAATCCCACTTGGAAATAAGATAATGTCATAACCAGGTGACAAGAAAGCTGCTACAGGTGGCACTAACCCTCAACATCACATCAAGAACCCAGCCTTGAAAATCACCTATTAATAGATCAAACCAGTATCTACCTATTAGCCTGGCTAAGACAGACAGGTAACCATAGACAATTCCAAGAAAAATCAAGGTTGTAAAGTCCCAGGAGGCTAAAGTAATGGTGCATACAAAAGGTGATAGAAAGAAAAAAAAATAAGACCATCAGAAATACACAGAATTTTTTAAGTGGTTTCAGGAATAATCATTACCATGACATTCAGAAAAACAAGGAATGGCAGTTTTTATCCTAAAGGAGGTTTTATTTTAAAAACAATGTGTGGTCAAAGAAACCAAGTGCAAACAGTGACAATTCTGAATTCATGAAACGTCCATTCTTTTTTTTTTTTTCCCAAAGATAGGGTCTTGCTCTGCTGCCCAGACTGGAACGCTGTGATGCAATCATAGTTCACTGCAGCCTCAAATTCCTGGACTCAAGAGATCATCCTGCCTCAGCATTCCGAGTAGCCGGGACTACAGATGTACACATCATCCCTGGCTAATTTTTTTTTTTTGTATACACAGGGTCTCTGCATGTCGCCCAGGTGGGTCTCAAACTCCTGGCCTCAAGTGATTCTCCTTTGTCAGCCTCCCAAAGTACCGGGATTACAGGCACAAGCCACTGCGCTCAGTTGAGTCCATTCTTTAATACAGCAAATTTACCCCCTCATTTTGTTTCCGCCTCTATCCTCATATCCCTGTAAGGTCATGTTGTAAAGGGAGCATTCTAGACCTGTGTGAGAGCATTTTCAGATACCATAATAACCAGCGAGTGTTACTCCTAGTCTATCGGTGGGAACCAGGGATGTAAGCTGCTGCACCATGTGCAAGACAGTCCCGCACAGGAAGAACTGTCCACTGCCCATGAAACTTTCAAACGCCCTGCGGGGCTTTCATGTGGGCTTATAGAATCCAACTTTTTATTTATTTATTTTTGAGACAGACTGTCACCCAGGCTGGAATGCAGTGGTGTGATTTTGGCTCACTGCATCTCCTGGGTAGTAGTGATTCTCCTGCCTCAGCATCCTGAGTAGCTGGAACTACAGGTGCACACCACCATGCCTGGATAAGTTTTGTATTTTTAGTATAGACGGGGTTTCACCATGTTGGCCATGTCGGTCTCCAACTCCCTGCCTCAAGTGATCCGTCTGTCTCGGCCTCCCAAAGTGCTGGGATTACAGGCATGAGCCACTGCGCCCAGCCAGAATCTAACTTTTTGACAGTTTAAACATACACTGAATTATCCGGAGACATAATCATTATGTAAATGAAGCAATGTCTGTGCTCTGTTTTATCTGAAATGTCATCAATGAGCTGTCACCATTTCAGAAAGATCAAAGCAGCAAAGTCAATGCCACTGAGGATGTCAGAACCTCCAGTAAAACATACCTACAATAGTCTATATTTGGAGCTACTGCATTACTGGCAATTCTGTTCATATGTGAGTAAATGTAAACACACTCAGGCTTTGCTCCTCCTTCATAATGTCAATTTTAAGTAAAAAGGCTGAGCATATTCAGCTGGATGTTTCACTCCTTTTAAATAAAAACACTCAGTGAGGAGGAACAAGGCATCAGAGTGTCTGGTATAACTCTTGGGAATGGGACAGTATAGTTCTTGACTCCATAAGACTGAAATATGTATTACTTTATTAGAAATTATTTTCCTTTTATTTCTCCATCATATTTGAGTTAGAGAATTATTCCCTTTTGAAATTACATAGGTAGGCAAGGTTATACAATTTACAACTTTCATCTCATATTTATAATAATAGGAAATATTGGGTCTGGCAGTGCTGAGGCCTTTGCTTTGGAAGCCAAGCTGATTCTCCTCTTTTCCTCAGACTCCAGTATCCTCAGAGGGCTGGAGGAATTAACTGGCACCCCCTCCATCTTTCCCTTAGCCACTGTTCTTTGTATCCTACCACACCAAGAGCATGCATGTGCTATTCAAGGCAGGAAGCCCAACAAGTCCCTGGGCCCAGCGGTGAGCCTCTGCTGGCTGCAGGTTATCTTGGTCTCTACCCAGCAGCACCCCCTCATCCGCCTCTTCAGTTTCCCACCCTTCTAACAGGTGCCCTTTTCCTTGGCTCAGCTCTATGGTCAGTGATGGAAGCTACAGACTCTCTGCAGGCCCACAGAGCTCAGGAATCTTCCATTTCTTTTTTCTCTGCACACATTTTGGACTCAACACTTATCAAGGAAGCCCTAGGTTGGGCCAGGTGTCCGGCTAATCTCCTGCACAAACATTATTTATCAGGTTTATTATGCATCAATGACGATTCTGAGACTGAGAGGCAATTACACTTCCCCCAAGACCATACAAGCCAGAAAGACGAAGAGCCAATTTCAAATCCAAGTCCTTCAACAACTTCTTAGCTTTGGACAAAAAAGAAGGTAACAATTCTAAAGCATGTCTTTGGGTTCTTAAGACAAAGACAAAGACAAAAGCCCAACGTAAACACCAGCCTTTTAGTCCAGCTTTTAAAACTTGCCAAACTAAATTCAGGACTGAATTTAGGCCTGTATTTTCTGATGATGAGCAAAATGTCACATCATTTTCATTCTGTGGCCTGGAGAACAAACTAATTAGTTTTTCTGACAGAATCAGGGTAAGTTAAAGTTGTCAACAATGTCACTATTCAGTAATTTACATTTCAGCAGTCTCTCTCCTCTTCCGCCTTTTAAGGTCTCTGCTTATTTACAAGGTTGCTCCTAGCACTCTGAAAATACAAAATGCTGAGCTATTATCCTTTTACATTTACTGATGTTTACTTAACTTTACGAGTGAGGCATTCTGTGATTCATTAGTTCCCCTCTGAATGTTAGGTTCCTTCTTGTTAATTTATTGAGAACCATCTGATCTAAGCTATTTCATTGTATATCAATCAGTAAATTTACTGGAGTATAGTTTGTAAAAGTAATGAAAATCTTACTAAATATGAGACATTATTTCGGACTGGCTATTAAATCTCCAAGGAGAACATGAGTTCTCTTTATGGAAAAAAAGGAAAAAAAAAAAAAAAAACTCCTGAAGCCAGAGTATTTCTAATGGCTTACAAAATGTGAGAATAATGATCAAGAACTTACTCATATGTTTCCCAAAGTAAAGGTAAAAATCCAATTTATATTAAAAAAACATCTGAACCAGCCACATTACTTAAGGCATTGTGGAACTTTTCCCCCTCTGAGTAGACATCACGGTTTGAAAAACTGGTCCAATGCAAAAATAAAAACCAAGCTAAACTCACATTTAGATATCTGGACTTTTCTTCTTTTCAAATGAAGGCAAAGAGACATACATGAAGTTGATATAATCAATTTATGTGGATCAATTACTGCTTGATATGCAAGATTAGCTTTGTAATTATGCATACTCTGGTTACAATGTTTCCATTTGCTAAGGAAGAAAAATAACTTCTGGGAATTTTTGACTCTTAGAAATAGACCTGTTGACAGCTCTTTTCCCATTAAAAGCTTCTTTGGTTAGGGGGATTTGGGGGACTTTTGTGAGCTGACAGAGCAGGACAGGGTGACCCACCTGGTCATGAGATCAAGCTCACTGGTCCCTCTCAGTGCTGTCTGACGTTGCCGGAGGGAGCCAGCTATCAGATTACCATCTGCCCTCTTGCATAAAGCAAACTGCCCTTCTTGGGGCCTCCCCAGCTTGTCAGTATTCATGCTTCTCTGGCTTGAGACCTGCTCTCCTTTCCCTTTAAAGCACAGCCCCTCCACTATCCCCTTAGCAGCTAACCCTGCACATCATCCACCCGGCACAACTCTAAGTTCAACTCCCCTCCTGAATTCACTTAGCTATTTTTTCATGCACTTCCACTGATTATATGTCTGTCCTATAACTCTTTCATATCAGATTTGGAGCTCCGGAAAAACAGGAAATGTACATTGATGAATTCTCCCAATGCAGCAACTAGTACCATCCTGTGGGGACACATTAAACACCTGTCAACTCCCCTCTGCATCCTGCCCTCCTGGGGGAGCCTAAGACGGTTGGAGTCATCTGTGTGAGGTCACTCGCTGAGCAACTGTGGAAAGGATCCCACAGTTTCTCTAACAGCATCACATTTAAGAGCTGGTGGAATCTGAAGGGATGAAGGGACAGGAGGAACCAAATGCCAGTGTGACAGCTCTAATGCATATTCTCTTCTTACAGCATGAAGAATGAAAACCTTCCATGACCTCTGCAAAAAGTAAATTACAAAATGATGGCAACTGATAGAAAACAACTAACATATTTTTCTTGATAACGTCACACTGGCTGATCTGATCCATGAAACATTACATCATTCACTGGGCAATGCTCAGATTGTTTAAGAGTGTCCTTTTTTTTTTTTTCTCCAGGAAAAAATACTCAGTGTCCACAGTGTCATTAAAACCTTTAGAGGCAATATTAAGAAAAATGTGTCAGTTGCCAATTTAATCTCAGATACTCTTGTCTCATTTCCCAAAGGCTTGTCTGTAGAAACTGCAGTAAGAAAAGAGATGGGCTTCTTTGCTTTGCACGCATTTAAAAAATCACGAGGGAGGGCCGGGCGTGGTGGCTCAAGCCTGTAATCCCAGCACTTTGGGAGGCCGAGGCGGGTGGATCACAAGGTCAAGAGATCGAGACCATCCTGGTCAACATGGTGAAACCCCGTCTCTACTAAAACTACAAAAAATTAGCTGGGCATGGTGGCGCGTGTCTGTAGTCCCAGCTACTCAGGAGGCTGAGGCAGGAGAATTGCCTGAACCCAGGAGGCGGAGGTTGCGGTGAGCCGAGATCGCGCCATTGCACTCCAGCCTGGGTAACAAGAGCGAAACTCCATCTCAAAAAAAACAAAACAAAACAAAACAACAACAACAACAAAAAAATCACGAGGGAACAGAAAATCACCATCAGAATACCACAGTAATAACTGTTGTAGACATGATCCACTGCTATATGATACTATAATTATTTATATAGTATGTGATACTATACAAATCCACTGCTGTATGATACAAAAATTTGAGGAATAACAGGATATTCACATAGTCCCAAAGTATTAGCCCTACTATAGAGAAAAAGAGCAAAAGAGTAACTTCGTAGTTAACATGGGAAACACTACCTTAACCAAGTGATCAAGGTTAGCATCACAATCAGTATGACATATTGACATCATACGCCCCCTAAAATGATGTGCTGAGAACAGTACATCACTTCTGGGATATTCTTGCTAAAAATGCAAAACTTCAAACACATCATGGGAAAACATGAGCCAAATCCAAATTGAGAAAGTGTACAAAAAATGGTTACCTGTGTTCCTTAAAAGTGGTAAGGTCATGGGTGACAGTGAAAGACTGAATTGTCACAGGTCAGAGGTGACTAAGGAGACACGACTACTAAATGCAATGTGGGTCCTGAACTGGATCCAGGAACAGAAAAAGGATCTTAGTGGAAAAACTGGTGAAGTCCAAATAAAGTCTGTAGTTTAGACAATACTATGGTACCAATGTTAATTTCTTGGTTTTGACCACTGTGCTGTAGTTTCGTAGAAGCTGCCATAGCAGCAGCTAGATGAACGGCATGCCTGAACTCTGTTTTATTTTTGCAACTTTTCTGTGCCAGTAAAATTATTTCAAAATAAAAAGTAAATTCTAGCAAGTCTACTTGTAGGCTCCTCAAAGTATTGAAAGCAGAGACTAAAAATACTTGTATACCACTGTTCATAGCAGCATTACAATGGCCAAAGGTGTAAACAACCCAAATATCCATCAACAGATGAATAAACAAAATGTTATATGTGTGTGTCTATGTATGTATGTATATGTATGTATGTATATATGTATATATACACATACATACATACATATATATACACACACATACATACAGGCAAATAATCTGAAGACATTTCTCAAAAGAAGATATACTTAAGGCAAACAAACATATGAAAAGGTGCTCAACATCATTCATCATCAGGGAGATGCAAATCAAAACCACGAGGAGATATCACCTCATGCCTGTTAAAATGGTTTTTATCAGGCCGGGCGTGGTGGCTCACGCCTGTAATCCCAGCACTTTGGGAGGCTGAGGCGGGTGGATCACAAGGTCAAGAGATCGAGACTATCCTGGTCAACATGGTGAAACTCCGTCTCTACTAAAACTACAAAAAATTAGCTGGGCATGGTGGCACGTGCCTGTAATCCCAGCTACTCAGGAGGCTGAGGCAGGAGAATTGCCTGAACCCAGGAGGCGGAGGTTGCCGTGAGCCGAGATCGTGCCATTGCACTCCAGCCTGGGTAACAAGAGTGAAACTCCGCCTCAAAAAAAAAAAAAAATGGTTTTTATCAAAAAGACAAAAGATAGAAAGTACCTGGCAAGAATGTGGTAAAAAAGGAAAACTTGGTACCCTGCTGGTGAAAATATAATGTTATAGCCATAATGACAAAGAAAATGGAGGTTCCTCAAAAAATAAAAAATAGAACTCCACATAAGCCAGCAATCCCACTGCTGGGTATATATCAAAAGCCATTAAAATCAGTATGTTAAGGCATCTGCACTCCCATATACACTGCAGGGTTATTCATAATGGCCAAGATACGGAACCAAACTAAGTGGTCTTCAGTGGATAAATGGATAAACAAATTACGTGTATATGAAATATTCAGCCTGCAAAAGAAGAAAATTCTATCACTGGTGGCAACATGGATGAATGTGGAAAACATTATGCTAAGTGAAATAAGCCAGACACAGAAGGAAAATTCTACATGATCCCACATTGTTGTGGCATGTAAAATAGTGACAGAAGCAGAGAATAGATTTGTGATTCCCAGAGACTGGTGCACGGGGACTGGGGAGACGTTGGTCAAAGTTTGAGTTAAGCAAGTTGAGTAAGTTCTGGAGAGCTAGTGTGCAGCATTATGACTACAGTTAACAAGACTGCATTGCATACTTGAAATTTTCCAAAAAAGGAGATCATGTGTTTTTGCCATGAAAAAAAAAAATCTACTTAGTATGTAAGCTGATGGATATTAGCTTGATTGTAATGACTATTTCACAATGTGTTTATTTATCAAAACATCAAGGTGTACACCTTAAATATATTTATTTGTCAAAAATAAACAAAAAACCCAAGGAATGATTTATTCGTTTTTGTTCTACCCCAAATTCCAAAGTTTCAAACAAGTCAGTCACATGCTAAAGCAGAGATTACTAAACTGAGATGTTTTCACTGCTGGGTAGCATCTTTTTAAACTTTTCAAAAGAATAGGTTCATGGCAGACTGAATGTCCCTAGTCTCTATGTCCTATCACTTCCTATAGCGCCTAGCACACAGATGTGCATTAAGTATTGCTGAGTTATGAATGAATAAACTGACCTCTTAATACAAAACCACTCCCCAAATGAAGAATTCAAATTATTATTCTAGAAGGAACCTCCCCCATCCCATCTCCCACCTACACACATACACAGGTAACCCTTGTTGGTTATCTGGGCCACAGATTAACCTTTCGTAGATAAACTATGGATCTTATTGATCTTCTATCTCCTTTGGCCATTTCACCAATGACAGAAAGGGTCAGAGAAAAATAACTCTCAAAATAATCAGTTCTGTGAATTGTCAAGGTTTCTGACTGACCAATAAAAAATAATCATTGAAAATGCACCTTATTTACTCTTGGGGAGAGAAAATGACTCAGAGGGTCTAAAGGCAGAACTGAAAAAATTATGTTTTATAAACTGTCGTTCTACATTGATATGCCATAGGAGAGCTGCTCATCAATGTAATCCCCCAATCAAAGGCCCTGAATGACAAGGATGCTGCTATGACTTACCTTTCTAAGCAGCCTACAGAGCCACTTACTACTAACTACACAGAAATAATGAGAAAATCAATCTTATGGTTTCTTGCACACACCTGTTTCTGACAGATGCATAAACATCCAGCTTGATCACTGACACTTAGCTGTAAAAGACTTTTGTTTATTGCCCTAAATCAAATCCAACTACCCTCAACGGTGATGCATCACACACTGCAGATTTTCAACAGGATCTCTGAAGGCAATTCAAATGAGGCTTCTGTAAATGGTTCTAGCAATGTCAGGATTACATCTCGGGATGGTGGGTGAAAAATAAGTCACATTACTTCAACTACCCACAATAGTCCTGGTATCCTGAGGTTGACGTTCTTTGAAAACTCCCACAGCCCACTTTTTATTCTCCAAAGCCCATCACAGGGAGCAGATTCTGCATATATATCTGCTAACCAGTTGACCTCACTCCTTGAACTCCGAACATTCAGGAAATCAGAGTTCAGCTATAAGCAGAAGGCTAGGATGTCTGAGTTTACAGTAAGCTAGAGTTGGGGCAGAGTGTCAAGATCCCTTACTTGGTGAAGGCAGAAACAGATTCAAATACTGGCCCTAACTCGAAAGGTGATGACATGATCAGGTCATTTGTCTCTCTAAGCCTCCACATCTTCATCTCCTACCCAACCAAGTTAAATAAAGTTAATATCGACACCAGCACTCAATAAATAGCTATTATTCATATTATTCAAAGTAGAATACTTTTGACAGATGCTTACCTCTCTCAGAGTTGGCTTGCCAATGAAAAAGTCTGTGTTTTTGCTGCTTTTGGGTGGGTTGAACTTGGGATTCAGAAAAGCACATCCATTTGCGATAGCCTCCAGGGGAGCTGGGCCCTCGTAAGGGAACCCAAGTCCAACAAACAACTGTAAGACAGAAAACCACACACTATATAAACATATCAGGCAGGACGCGCATTCCTGGCTTGCAGGGGGCGGTTCTGTGGCCCATTCCCGTGTGTACACCTCACTTTGGAAGACTCCCAGGCCCTAGGGAGTGGGGCAGAGAGAAGTCAGCTTACACCAGGATCTGAAAAAATGACAAACTTTTAAAGGCTCCACAAAGCTGCTCAGCTCACTGTGCTCTCTTCCACTAAGGAAGAAAAAAATTAAGTGTCTGGGGATATCAAGGGGTTAGGGAGGTTGGGGTATTAAAGAAAACACCACCACCACCACCACCACCACCACCACGACCCAACAATAATCTTTCTGTAACTCACCAGGAGACATGACTGGAAAAACACTTGCTTAACTAAACAGAAGGTTTCTTCATTGAACCAAAGAAACAACAGGCCCTTTCAGGCATGCTGGGCGGAGGGACAGAAAGGTCACTTGGAGATTTGATTGCAGTTCAAATGGAACTGCTTTAAAATGATGGTAGGTCAGTAAACACAGGTTTTCATAATGGGTTTGACACTGGGGGACACCAACATCTTGGTGTTTATTTTCCCCTCAGATAGAGAGAGGGTGCTGTGTTGCTCAATCTGCAAGGCAGCTGCTTCCCTTTCCAGCAGGCAAACCATGTGCTTCCCCAAGACAGACCATAGATGGCAGCAACAACTTGCTCTGAGTCCTCAGAGCAACCACCGCAGCTCGGAGCCACAATGACAAAGAGGGGCAAGCTGCAGTTCAGTGGTGCTGATTTCCTGGGTCCAAAAATGAAATAACTGCTCCCAGAAATGCCTTGGCACATACCATCTCAGTGGGTGTACTTCTCACTGCTGGAGCACCGCAGGTTGTTGATGGGCAGGGTCCAAGCCTGGGCTTGATGAAGCTGTGTCCTCCCTACCCGCATCAAGGAGCCTGTTCTGTTCTAGTCCCCAGAGGCACATTAAGTGAGAAAGGATAACTGGGCCCCAGGGCATCCTTTCCTTCTGCCCTCACACAGAGCATCACCTACCACATGGCCAAGTGCTGGGGGTGAAGGAGATGGCTCAACTAGATTTAGCTGCATGCTGGGCTCTCTTTTACCTTTGTCTTTTCACAGTAATCCCCTATTTCTCACCAGCTCTCCTCTCTTTGCAGCTGCTCTAACTGAACCATCATTTAGAAAGGTTCAGCTGGAGGGTGCCAGGCCAAAGCTGCTGGGCTACATGTGTCAGGCCAGCCCTGAGCACAGCCCATATGTGACATACTGGAGAACCAGGGAGCTCGTGAAGGAATTCTGGGGCAAAGCACTAACATCTCAGGTTTTCTGGTCCTATTCACTTTTGTTTTGCACACAACAGGGTACTCAATCTTTTTGGTTTTTTAAAAGAATAAACTTTTATTTCCTGCAAACCACATGATCGTAATGCCAGAGACATCCACAGGCCAGGGAGTTAGGGAGAAAAGAAGCTTTGAGAGGCCAGCAGAGCTCCTCCTAATGCTGGCTGGGTCATTTCCCCTTGAGCAGTAGAACCACCGGAGATCACGGGTGAGGCGTGGGGGTGGTGATGAGGAAAACTTGGTAGCTAGGCGCCTGGAAGCTGTAGGATAAAGGAGAGCTCTACTATCACTAGGAAGCTCCTGCTCTGCATTTTACTCTTATTATACAGCTAACAGAAATGAGATTGTCAGAGAGAAATTTTAACTATGGGGTGTGGCCTGGGCAGGTGGCTCATAGGTGGGGGAGATCTGACGGCTTCAGAAAAAAATGGAAGAAAACAGTGGGATGTACTAGTCCCAGGATGTCCCAGCTTTATGGAATATGAAGAATCCAGGGTTGTTATACTCCAGGCTTGTGATCTCTGTGATCTGCCCTCTCCTAGAGGATGTGCTAGCTCTCCAGTGGAAAACAGATAACTTTTGTCAGGCCACGGCTGGGCGCAAGGTATCACAGGGAGTCCAGAACTTTCTGACTGAGAAGAAAGGTACTAGAAGACGCAGATCAGGATCTCTGCAGGTTTAGTCAGAGAACCACAGTGCTTCCTGACCTCTGAAAATCAAGGCCTGCCATCAAGTATGGATACCTTTATCAACTCTAAATTTCAAAGACCAGCTCTGGAGGAAATGCAAGCAGCGCAATGTTTGTCTATTTAAATAGAAAATCTTGGGAGAAAATTTAATTAGCTTCTTTAGACCAACCAATCTGAACCTATTAATTAACAGGATTTGAGGCTGCTGCTTAATGGATTTGAATGTGACCTAGGTTTAATAACACCTGAATAACAATATGAACCATTTCTTCTGCCCGTTGAGCACCAGAATATCTCAGGACACCTAAAATAAAAACTTCAGGGAAACTCTACCAAGCCTTATGTGTTCAGGATGAAGCCTAAGCAAATGCTACATAATTTCCTGGCAATGAGCTTTTTATCACACAAATTAAGATTGTAGGAAAGGAATTACTTGGAGACACAAAAATAATTTGTCACTTCAGTAAATAAGCAATTTTTTTCTTGCTTCTTGTGTACTTATTACCTGTGACATTCCAATGGAGCAGATGTGTTAAAAGATCAAACAGCACATCTGATGTCTGAATGAAAAGACAATAGGCAGAGAGAGTTCATCACCACCAAACAGCACTCTGTAAACTTCCATGCGCTTATGGTCTTGCCACAGTGGCAACTTAACCACACTGAATTGCTTTTCCCCTAATCCCCTGCTATTCTGCCTACTTACCAATTTCCTTAGCAAGGAAGCAAAAGACACACTGCAAGAATGTACTCAAGTGCCAAGGCTTAACTCTGCCAGAGAAAACTGGCCATATTTTATTTATACTTCACCTGGCCTTCAGAAGCCCAGAATCTAATAAGGATGTTCCAGATGACAAAATATCTCCATGGCTGCGACTCTAGCTCCATCAATGAGTATTTCTACACAGAGGAATTGGTGCTCTAAGATTAAATTTTTGAACTAATGCTAAACAGAGAGAACAGATGAAGCACCACACGTTTTCTTCACGGTATAAGACTGGGACATTCCTACACATCCACAAAGGATCCAGTAAAACCACTCAGATTTTCCCACTCTGTGAAAGAAGAAACAATTGTTTTAAACTGCTAAGTGAAGTAAGGATCCTTTAAATATGGATAAAGGGGATTTTATCCATGGGCTTGGTCAGTTTCACTCCTGATGGGGAACGCGGAGGATAATCCTAAATAGGAAATGCATACTCAGCACATACTTCTCAGACCAGTTTCAATTAGCAAAGTTAGTGTGGTGACTCTAGCGGGAAACTGAGCAATGAATCACCCCCAGTTCACCAGAGGAACTGATAAATTCATTATTGGCACAAAGTGGCCAGAGCAATGTGGTAATTAATAGCACAGGTTCTGGAGTCAGATCAGGCTTCAAGGCCTGGCTCCATCGTTTACTAGGTCTGTAACAGTGACAAATTGCTAGGTGCTTCTGTCTATGGATTCTTTAAGGCTCATTTATAATCTATGCTCCCTATTTATAGGACCTTTGTCTAGGTAACAAGCTTTCTAAACCTCAGTCTTTTCATGTGTAAAATGGATAAAATAATAGTGCTTTATTTCATGGGGATGCTGTGAGGATTACATGAGCTAGTATATGAAAAGGATTCATTCCAAGGCTTGGCACTTAGTAAGCATTCAGTAAACAGTCACTCAAGTTCAAATCCATATGTAACTTCAGGCAGCCACACACATATCACGGCCTTGTTTGTTTAGATGGAATTTACGTGTGCAGGAGTTATGTCTGTGGGTTTTTTACAAGATGTTCAGCACCTGCGTGTGCATTTATGAGTTCTCACTGTTTCATAAAGTACCTGTACTAAAAAAAGGGGAGGGACATTCATCAGAAGAGAGATAAGAGATGATATGGTTTATAGTGACTGCCATATAAGCCAGTCCCACAAGTCACATGCTATGGCTAAGCTTTATTTTTTACACAATGACTGGGAATCATTATATTAATGTTTCTGGTAATAGCTATCCTTTCATATCTTAAAATTAACCCCGACAAGGGCTGGGTATGAAGAAGACAATTTTTCCAAAATGTGATGCTTTTATGTAGCCCAAAGAGTCCCTCTCTGGCCATCTGCCTTCTTTCAGGTACCAGATGCTTAAGGGAGAGATAAACAGTGACCCAACTCTCTCACATCCAGGTTGGCGCTATCCTTGTAAGAGCGCCACAAGCCCGTGACTCATGACCTGAAGACTCTCTAGGGAAGAGCTGAAAGGGACAAGGAGGCAAAGATAAGGAGATCCACGGAGTGTGTTTACATGCTCAAAGCAGATTTTGTCAACATCCCTTGCTAAACCAAAGACTATTTCCTGAAGACCAGCTGGCTGATTATGCCCAGCTACCTAAATACCCTTTTAGAAACAAAACAACAGCAACAACAAAAAACAATAGGCCAGGTGTGGTGGCTTGCGCCTGTAATCCCAGCACTTTGGGAGGCTGAGGTAGGCAGATCACGAGGTCAGAAGTTCGAAACCGCCTTGCCATATAGTGAAACCCCATCTCTACTAAAAATACAAAAATTAGCCGGGCATGGTGGCATGCACCTGTAGTTCCAGCTACTCAGGAGGCTGAGGCAGAAGAATCCTTTGAACCCCGGAGGCGGAGATTGCAGAGAGCTGAGATTGCGCCACTGCACTCCAGCCTGGGTAACAAAGAGAGACTCCATCTCAAAAAAACAAAACAAACAAAAGCCAAACCACGAACAACAGCATCAAGATAAAAAGTTCCTGAGTTTCGATCATTTGAAAGCCCCAATATAAAATCAAATGCATTACAATTCACTTTGTAAATGTATTAACTTGGAGATAGGGAAATAAAAGAGTATTTGTATAAATTTAAACCTTACGTAGATGCTGAACATGTTCAGCTGGGCCAGCCTGAAGTGCTTACCATTAAAAGTCCACTCAGGCATCACCTCCTGGGAGGACCCTTTGCTGACCACGCCTCTCTCACACAAATTCCACACCAGGACAACCCCTCAGTTCCCAACATGGGAAGCAGCAAAACAGGCTTATTCACCACCAGAGCCTCAGTGGCTGCTTCATTAAAATGGTACTGTTTTAACAATACTAAGATCACTGGGTTTTTGTGAAGAAAAGAGCGAATACACAGAATACACAGGAAGGGTTTAGCATAGGGCCTAGCACATGGTAGAGGGGAGACATAATGGCTGTTACTGCTATAGAAAGCCGTGGACAGTGGCTCCTGTCTTCTGAATGGGACCACCCCACCCACTACACTGATTTCACAAATCACAGGACCACATTTTACACAGCTGAACTGTTGGCCCCAACTCACAGCGTGACAATAAGGTTTTATGTTGGTATCATTATTTGAAATTATTACTAGTTCTACCTGTGTACTTTTCACATTGTTACAGTTACCTGCTTTCCTTCTCCAGCACACCTGTATGCTCCTTGTAGGCAAAACTGCTTGAGTCATCATTGTCTCCAGAATGTCTAGACTAAGGCCTAGAATATATCTAATACTTAATATTATACTTACTTGCTGGATGAAAGAGCAAAAGAAAAAATACAAGACTGGATCTTTCCAGCAATCAAATGTCTCTGCACAGAGGCTGAACATGTGGTGCATATTTGGGTGTGGGGATGCGCTTTTGCTCTGAAAGTCAGACAAGTTACTGACTCACACCTCTGTATAGTCTTCAGTCTACATGCACATATAGATGGGGGAGAGGGAAGGAAGCATGTATGTGTTCATACAATTTTTTCCCCCATGTAGATGGCATGGAAATGACTTGCAGTATGCTCACTAGGATGAAAACTGCTTCAGTTGGCTGCCTGAAGGCAAATGGGAATCAGTAATAGAAATAGAAGGACTGCTCCCCCTAAGGAAGCAAACTCTTGGACTATCACTCACAGGGCCTGGAGATGTAGGCAACATCACAGAAAGGCAGGCATGGGGTATCAAAAGGATACTGTATCTCCCCTAGTTGGGGAGATCTTACAGCTCTAGGCACATGGCATATGAGAACAGAAGGAAATCTCAGAGATCCCAGATGGTCAGTGTGTTTCCTTTTGACTCCTTCCTTCCTTCCTTTTTTTTTTTTTTTTTTGAGATGGAATTTCTCTCAGTTGCCCAGGCTGAAGTGCAGTGGCACAATCTTGGCTCACTGCAACCTCTGCCTCCCGGGTTCAAGTGATTCTCCTGCCTCAGCCTCCCAAGTAGCTGGGACTACAGGCACCTGCCAACACACCCGGCTAATTTTTTTTTTTTTTTGTATTTTTACTACCGATACGATTTCACTATGTTGGCCAGCCTGGTCTTGAATTCCTGAACTCGTGATCCACCCGCCTTGGCCTCCCAAAGTGCTGGGATTACAGCTGTGAGCCACTGTGTCCAACTCCTTCATTCTTTATACAATCATCTAAATACCTTTTATAAGCCAATCTCCCCTCACATAGCTGCATAGCTGCATGAGGGTCTGCTGCCTCAAGCCCTGGGTTTTTCAGACAGCCTTTTTTAAAGACAGGGTCTCCCTCTGTCACTCAGGATGGAGTGCAGGTGACCTCGGCTTACCCTAACCTCAGCCTCCTGGACTCAAGTTATTCTCCCATTTCAGCTTCCAGAAAATCTAGAACTACAGGTGAATGCCACTATGCACAGCTAATTTTTTTATAGAAATGGGTTTTCACCACGTTGCCCAGGCTGGTCTTGAACTCTTGGGCTAGAGCAATTTGTCCATCTCAGCCTCCCAAAGTGCTAAGATTACAGGTATGAGCTACTGCAATGCACCCGCCTCAGACAGGTTTCTGACCATATCCAAGTTCAGTAAGAAGAGACATAGTTGCAGGGGGTGGGGAGGGCAGGATGGCACAGTCAGGCATGAGGATAAGATGGGTCAGAGGCGCACATACTGCTTATTTGCCAGGCCTGCCCAGGTTCCTAGGTGAGTTCCACAGGTAAGCTGATAAGCTGACATGATGGGGAAATACTGTAGGACTGTCATGACCCACCCAAGTCTTGGAGAGGTTACTGAGTGGAGGTCTGGGTACAGAAGGGGGACAGCAACAGCACGTGCAGAAGCCACAGCTTTGCCTCGTTTTTTTCCCCCACAGTCACAATGTTTTCAACTGTAGAAAGGACAGTACTGGTCCAGCTCACAAACCACTGAGTGAGCTCCAGATGCAAATGCACTATTCAGTATCATATATGAAATAAGGAAGACTGGGGGAGGTGAATATGAAGAGGTTAAGGCCAGGAAGATAAAGAAAGAAGCCAACTGAAAAGAGATGGAGATTTAAGCCAAAAATAAAAACATGCCACCCTAGTGAATTCTAATTTGCTGGCTTACACTGCACTCCTGGAGGTTGCTGGACTGAATGACTCGCCTGTGGTCATGTAATAAATAATTCATTCATCCAAATTCATACCCCAATTAGAAGGGTCTGCTAGATCCCAACAACTTCCTGGCACTTTTAGCCCCAGTATTAGTGTTATGTTGAATTCCTTCCATCTTCACAGGTTCCCTGAAGCAAGAGGCTACTAACGACGCCTGCACCCCTAATGGCATACCAGGACAAAATTCTGCTGAGCGGAGGGTTTCCTAAGCTTGGTGCAGAGATTCAAAGATGGCTTGTAAAGAAAAATAATGAGTCAGAAGCTGATTAAGCATCAATCATCTCTCTATGTCTCTAACCCTCTTGAGGAGATCAGCCCTGCTTCTCTCACCAGTAAGGAGTCCAAGAAGTATGTGAATCCTGTTCATGCTGCAGACATTTGCTTCTCAGCAGCTCCAGTTCCCCTTTCCAATGTGGATTAGAATAAATGGCTTTTTAATTGCTCAGAGACACAGAGAAAGGCATCAGAAACAGAAAGGCTTATAGATGCAAAGCCTGATTGGTTTTTCATGTCATTATTTCAAAGCCAAAGGTTCTTTCACTGTGGAGCCTGCGGCTGTGTGCGGGGTGTGAGGTGAGTCAGCAATACACTGCCCCATTCTTGTCATATTTGCCAAATGTCTGAGATATGATTCCACTCAGAGTATTTTAATATACTTTAGTCAGGGAACAGGCAACAGGTAATGGGATCAGTGCCACACTGCACGCGGGTCCCAGTTTTTCAAGGATGAACATATACCCCTCATGCTCTTTATTTCAGCCTGCAATCCTTGTTCATTACGCAAACTTGGACATAGTGGCCTGGGCCTTTCCTGCCTCTTTTCCACCCCTGGACATCAGGGATCTCCACTCTGGCCTATTTCCTAGACTCTGACAGGGTAATGGATGGTAGGTAAGTAAGGGTTCTTTTAAAATTTGCGAAGCTGAGAGAGACATTCATGAGGTTGGGTTAATAGAAGTGTGCGAGACAGCAATGACACGCTGCTGAAAACCAGCTCTGCCAAATGGTTTTAAAGAAGCTTGAGCCCTTTCCACAATCTGATGTGGAGAAAAGTAAAATGAAACAAGTGGCAAAAATAGTACTGCCATTAAAGGGCCCAGACATTCGGATGATTCTAAAATGTCAGCCTATGACAGAAGGTGATGGAAAGCAAACAGTGAAAACTAGAGAACACACTTCACTCCCGGATAACCAAAAACAGTCATCAGACCGCAGATGACCTTGGAAGGAAATAAAATCTTTAAACAAACCAAGTCTTTGGCCAAAAGGCTAAATAATTTGTCAAACTATTTTATTTGTGGCATCATACAAATACCTTGGACACAGAAGGATCAAATGCATTTATAGATGGAGAAACTGAGGCAAAGAGGAGATATATATTCTTCTGGCTAATAGGTGTCTATTTAGTGTTCTTAAGTTCGGGTGTTTATGAGGATAGTACATCAAGGGCCTAGTAGAGCTTTTACTTGCAATAAAAAAATCATAAGTTAGGGCCACCTCCAAGACTTGACCCCAGTTTACTGTGGGCAAGCCAAACTCTGTAGCCTATTTCCTCATGTTCAAAATAAAGTTAACAATAATACCTGCTTTATCTACCTCTTAAGGCTGTTGTGAGAATCAAAGAAGATAGCATATGTGAATACACTTTTTATAAATGAAGTATCACATAATGATTGGCAATCGAGATTATGCCATAGAAGTCCACCTGCTCAACCTCTCTCCCCTACCTTGAACATGAAAATAAAGTGAACCACAGATGACAGCTGAGAAACGCACTACTGATAATAACCTTCCTTGTGCTTAGCACACCACGAGAGGGATCCATGCGCCTTCTTCACACCTGTATCCCTTGTATAACACCTAGCACTTTGCAGCTACTTAATATTTGTGAAATTCATAAATAAAAACTTATTAATATGCCGGATGGAGTTTTTCTAATACACTGAAGTACCAGCCAATCCTTCAAGGCCAAACTCTCGTTTCTTCACAAGTCCCTGAACTTTATTTGGTACTTCCATGGCAGAGTTACAGAAAGAACACAGACCACTGGGTGGACTTCCCCACAGTGTCAAAGCAACAGGTCATCATGCTACTGCTGAGCAAAATGATCCTGAGGGACTTCCCCGGCTACCTCCACCACATGGTCTAAACTCTGCCTCCATCTTTGCCAATCAGACCCTCCTCCCCCCCATCCAATTTTACCTTCCACTATTTTTCAGCACTTAGATTAGCTGGGTTGGCTTCTAGCTCTTTCCTGAATAGGGCATCTGCACTTCCACCATCTGACTCTAACTCCTGTCTGGCCCAAATGCCAGGTGTGTCTACACCCCATCCATCTTTCATCTCTTGCATCTCTCCTGACACTTGCTCTGCTTCCTGAGCCCACAGGGACCTTGCCCTTATCTAAACCTCTTCACTGTCTAATGCATACTTGCTCAACAAAGAGGTATGAGGAAACGCTGGTTGGGAAACCCACTCTTTGAATAGTGATAATTGGGCTGGGGGAGAGTTCAATACCCTGGCTTACTTTGAAAACCACTGCTCCATCAGAAGGTCCATCCTTCCAGGCAGGGTCTTACCTTTTCCATCCACAGCCTTCTCCCTAGCCCCTTGCTTGACACCTAACACTGATAGGTCCTCAGGAAATACAATTTTTGACTAAATCAATGAGCAAAACTTGTAACAATTTCATTCTACAATTCACTGACTCTTCAGTTGACACTGGTCTTGCAAACTGCTGCCCCAAAATAGCCGAAAGAGCTTACTGCAGCACTGTAAAACAAGCATGAAATATTCTGATCCCATTTTCACAGCCAATGATAACAACCTGAACACTGCATCCCTGGTGAATTTTTACCTTGGTTTCTCGAAGAAGAAACTGCAGGTCCCGTCCACTGAGGATACCATGGTTTTTCACGTAACTGGGAATATTCTTTGTGCTGGTGCCGTAAACAGTTGCATGCACTTCCATGTATGTGTGAATAATGTCCAAGTAGATCTTCTTATTCTAAAGAGGAGAACAAGTAGAAGACATTTCTCTTTGTCTTTCATTTGCATAACAACCTGTGTCATGGACCAGAACTTCTAAGACTAGAGGCCACAGAGTTCTTAACATGGAGATCACAGGAATTTGGCAATCAAACTGCTGCTAAAATTTCTTTTAAATGTAATCTGGCTGGACTTTGAGGGCATAAACAGTCATATAGCCACTGCATAATTTTTTAAGAAGAAATACATTATATGGCAACATATTACTAAATACCAACTGTATAATTTTACAAGAAGAAATAAGTAGCCAAATATTTTGAGGTATCATCCTTGTTTTGTAAATTACCGGGACCTAACAGTTGCTTTTGGCTCTTCCTACCTCTAGGAGAGGAAGTTTGGGGAAGGACAGCCTGGGGAAGGCCATCAGTTGGACTGGAATATTTACCCAGAGATGCTAAGCTGTCCCTGAGGAATACAAACATTCCCAGCTCTTGCCAATGTTTCTAGTGATGATTAACTCATGTTGTCAGAACTGGATCCCACCTAATTCGGATCATGGGAAGATGAGAGTTTCTCACAGCTAGAGAGATAATGAGAAGACTCAGGTAGACAAATGTAGAAAAAAAGAGAATAAATGTAACTTTTGATGAGCTCTGAAACATTCAAGAGTAGTTTTACTTATATTATTAGAAGCAAAACCAAACCCCCTTTCTTGTATTTGTAGGCACTGAATTTTGAGGCACGTTTTCCAAATCAAAACCACCTGTGAAGTGGAAGCAAGTTCACTTTTTCTACTTCTATGTGTTTCCCTGTGACTAAATTGTACAAGCTGGGGTTTGTGGGTTTTGCTTTTTTTTTGGGAAATTTTCAAAAAGTTCTGTAATGTTTTCCAGTTGTATAAAAGTGGGACAAGGTTTCCTCATTCTAAGCCTGCTTTCAGACACTCCAGGCAAATCTAATAATAGCTGGTTTTGTGACTTAAGACCACAAGGGACACAGGGGTGTGGTATCAGCAGCCACAGAGCGCAGGGAAGCCCAGAGGCAGGCTCTAACTGAGGTGGTTCATGATCTGGTCTCTGCCATTCACTGCCCTGGTGATATTACAAGAGATCCTCAACTTCAGGGGAAACATTTCGAGTGATATATCAAAAGTCTTCGGGACTGGAAAAACAGCACAGTTCACATTCTTCATTGCACGCACCAGGGTGACTGCCATGGGCAAGACTACCCTTCCCATCTTAATATATAAATAAAATGAACAGTGGAACTGAAAGTTTAATTCCATGCTGTATCTAGTATGGCTGCAAGATGCTGAATTTATTATCTTAGAAATGTGTACCTTTAAATTAGTCCAGAAGCTTATACCTATCTGGCATATGTTAGTTTGAAGAGTTCTTGTGCTAGATGCATCTGGTAACTCCTGCCCCCACCCACAGCTCCTGTTAAGTAGGCAGGGGGCTTTGTTACTTTGCTCCCAACTGTTGGCTGCTAACAGGCCCAGGGTGTGTCTGACCTGAGGGGACCCAGTGCTAGGCTGGCCAGCAGCCCAGGAATGATGTAGCAGCCTCAGGAAGGCAAGGGGAGCCAACCAGATGCTCTCCTGGGAACTCAGAATCCTGTATATAGGAAGGTTACTGCCAGATGGCCACTCGCTTTAGAGCAAAAAAGGTCATTTGGGTGTTGGAGTCTGGGCAATTGCGGGCCAGATAACAAGTTCTGAGGAAGCTGGTTACCAGTTTTGGCGGGTGGGATGGGAAAAGAACCAAGTAAGGGCTAAAGGAGAGGGGAAGACACACAGACAGTCGGCAATAAGTGGGATCCAAGAGCGTGACTACAACCAACCCAGCCACTGCAAGCACGATACACACACAGACAGAAAGAAAAAAAGGGGAGTAGAAAGAGAATAAGTAGAAAGAGGAGAGAGAAGAGAGTGAGAAAAGAAAGCAGGGAGACACAGGAGGAAAAAACTAGGGCCTGGAGCTGCTCTGTTTCAGATCCCACTCACAGCCATGCCCTACCCTAAGTTCCTCATGTCCCTCTGGATCCTTATAATAAACACAGCTCTTCCCAGACCCCACCTCATATTTTTATTTGGCTTACTCTGGGTAGATTTCACTAATCTAAAAGGAGGCCTCTCAGGACATTCTGCAGGCCTTGAAGCAGGAGTTGTGGGATGTAGGTGGGAACAAGCATCTCTCCTTTAAGCAAAGGAGGCATTTCGCCTAAAAAGCCAGTTGCCAGCTAGTAAAGGTGGGCTAAAGGCCCCTAGGCTATGTCCGTGGCGAGCTACAGGGCAGATCAGTAACTGGTCTATCGGGTTCCTGTCCTGGTGAAAAATATCCACTGCAGACAGACTCAAGATTAGGGTTCCCAGACTAAATGCCTGGGAAAGTAACAAGGTACTAGATTACATATGTATTGCCATTAAATTCCAGAAAAGTCTGGGTCTTCTTGAAGCATAACAAGGGACAAGTTGGGGCAAATGTAAAGAAGTATACGTAAAAATTAATGAAGTATACGAACTTACTTTTAGGCATGGTAAAATCCAAAACTAGAGATTACTTTCAGAAAGGATTTACTAATTTCACAAATGCAAAAATCCCAACAGGTAATTAGAGGAAAAAAAATGTTTCAAGCATAACTTTAGCCTTTGACACTGTTGTGACAATTAGGTACTTCCACCTCAGGTCTCTTGTTACCACTTGTAGGAGTTCTCTTAGTGGAATCCTGGTGGAGGTGAACCACGCTACCTATTCCAGGTAAAGGTGCCCCCAAAGCCTCTCATACCAAACTCCCAGCCAGTACCTACACCAGATTTGCACCTGTGGTTCTGTCCCTCTCAGGCTCCACACACAAACACATTGAATTAGTCACAGTCCTGTATATTCTGCCTCCA
Source organism: Sapajus apella (assembly GCF_009761245.1). Lineage (NCBI taxonomy): Eukaryota > Metazoa > Chordata > Mammalia > Primates > Cebidae > Sapajus > Sapajus apella. The sequence continues at coordinate 9,774,843 of NW_022437012.1, read as the reverse complement.
TAGTATCAAGTTGGTATCCTCCTCTCCAGGGTGCAAGATTCCACTCTTGCCATCAAGGTGCTCAAAGGATTCCCTTCAGTTTTCAGGGACACTCTTACCTTTTGTGTTTAAGATACAGGGTATTCAGGATTTTTAAAATTAAGGGTGTCCCAATAACAGAAAACCAAACACTGCGTGTTCTCACTCATAAGTGGGTGTTGAACAACGATAACACATGGACACAGGGAGGGGAACATCACACACCAGGGCCTGTCGAGGGGTGAGGGGCTAGGCTAGGGCAGGGCTAGGAGGGGGTAGGGGGCTAGGGGAGGGAAAGCATTAGGAGAAATACCTAATGTAGATGACGTGGAGATGGGTGCAGCAAACTACTATGGCACGGGTATACCTATGTATCAAACCTGCATGTTCTGCACATGTACCCCAGAACTTAAAGTATAATAAAAAAAAAAATTAAGGGTATCCTTGTCTGCCTTTCCCCAACTAATGGAAAGGCTCAAAGTGGGGAGGAGGTTAGAAGTAAGAGACATTTTCCAGCATACACTTCCCTTCCCTTACTTTGGTCAACCAGGCATCCAGCCCCAGAGTGAAAGTGATGCCATAGACCTTGGTGTCCCACTGATTTAACAACTGGATCAAGGTCACTTCTCAGAAAGCTTTCTTTCTCCAACTTAACAGACTAAGGTCAAAGAAAATTATTGGCTCCAAAAACTTTATCACCAAGAGATCTCTGGAGAAGCAGTCAAAAGGGGCTTACTTACACTGAGTATCACATCTCAGTATGCAACCACCTCTGTCGCCCAAAGTTTCCAGCTGAGCAACCAGCGGCCCCCCTAATGGTTTATTCTCTAGTTCAATTTAAATTCCCATTAAGAACAACTGATCTAACGGATTAAAATTTAAATCTACCTAAGCTCATTTTGCGGGGAGGAGATGCAAGGGAAAAGGAGAGCACATGCTGGAGTCAATGAGCAGTGTTGTCAGTGACTCCTCAGCTGTTTATGGTCGTAGCTGGAGGCAGGTACATGTGCAGAACCAGTCGTAAGATATTTAGACCTTGAAGAGAAAGCTTTAGGAAAACAATTCAATCTAAGCAACACTCCTGTAAGTCCACAGCAGGGGGAGTGGTAGAATGCAGAACCAGAGGATCAGAAGCTTTCCCCAACTTATCTTAAAACATTTTTAAATGGATACATAATTGTACAGTTTGTGGGGTATAAGTGGTATTTCAGTACATGCATACTACAGGTAATGATCAAATCAGGGTATTTAGGGTATCCATCACCTCAAACATTTATCATTTCTTTGTGCTGGAAACATTTCAAGTTCTTTCTCCTAGTTAATCTGAAATACACAATACAGTATTGGTAACTATAGTCACCTTGGTCTGCTATTGAACACTAAAACTTCCTCCTTCTATCTACCTGTATGTTTGTACCCATTAACTCACTACTCTTCATTCCCACCTACCCTCTTTCCCAGCCTCTGGTATCTATCATTCTACTTTCTACCTCTATGAATAGGACCACTTTTTTAGCTCCCACTTACGAGTGAGAACATTCGATGTCTTTCTGCGTCTAGCTTATTTCACTTAACATAATGATCCCCAGCTCCATCCATGTTGCTGCAAATTACAGACTGCATTGTTTTTAAATGGCTGAATTTTATTCCATTGTGTACGTACACATTTTCTTTATCCATTCATCCGCGGATGGACACTCAGGCTGATTCTGTACCTTGGCTATTGTAAATAGTGTTGCAATAAACATGGGGTGCAGATATCTCTTTGATCTCCAACTTCCTTTTTAGCTGGTAAATTAGGGTACAAGAATGTTCTTTGGCGAATAGCAGTATCCTCCCCAGTAAACCTCTGCTCCTCACTGCAGAAACACATATTCCTCCTGGACTTCATTTTCCCTCATTCATGCAGCACCTTATGACCTGTCATTTAAAAAATTCTGCAGTTCAGCCTGAAGTTGGCTCCTCCAGTGGTGAACATCTGTGAGTCTTAGGCAGTAGTACTCCTCCCTGGGAAGTGCTGTCAATCCCTCTCCAGAATGACAAAACCAGGCTGCGGAGGCAAGTGTGTGCCCCACCCCACGTAGGCCAGAGAAAAATTTAAGTCCTACAGAGAAGGCCTAACAGGCAGGAGTGGTAAGGTCTCGGCCCACAGCTCATGTCATGCCTAAGCCCAGGTGCCATCCTTGCCCTTCCCAGGGTTCCAACCGTCAGCCAATCCCTGCTATGGCCTAAACTAATAAGTCAGGCTTCTATCATTTACAGCAGTAGGAGCCCTGGCAAGTACACTTGTGATTGGATGCTTGATTTTGGCCACGGTGGAACTTTAATCATTTTTAAAGTATATGTTGAACATCCCTAACCCAAGAATCCGAAATGCTCCAAAATCCAAACTGCTGAGCACTGGAGCATTTTGAATTTCAGATTTTCAGCAACAGGGATGTTCAACCAGTTAAGTATTTCCAAATAACCCCAAATCTTAAAAAATCCAAAATCAAAAACACTTCTGGTCGCAAGCATTTTAGATAAAAGCTACTCAGCCTGTAGCACCTTCCCCCCTTTCCCCACAAATACGGAAATTGGCCTGTTACATGGTTTTACAAACATACAATAACGAACCATATTTTTTATTTAAGAAACACAAGGCCATAGAATATGCCTGGACCAGAACCAGCCAGGGGAGTCCTTTACTGTTACTGTAACATAACTCCTAGACAGGCTGAGGCTGGGGCTGTCAACTGCACAGAATGAAGATGCTGTAAACCTCCCTCCACTACAGGTCGCCTCCGTTTGCTCTGCCTGCCCCCTCCTGCATGAAGTACTGTCATAATGTCTGGGCTGGGCTCCTTGTCTGAACAGTGGCACGCTCCTTAGGAGTGCTTTCAGATTCCCCCTGCTCTTCTCTTTTTCAGTCAGTGCTCACACAAGTCAGGCTACCCTCTGCTGCCAGATGGGGAATAAGCTATATCATGGGATGGGGTGGTGGGGCCCTCCTTTCTAAATAGCATCGCAGAACTAGAGGGGCTTTAGAACCGAGGTTGATGGCAAACAGGACACAGGAAGGAGCAGGGCAAATAAAACCCACCTCCTTTCTCTCTTCCAGACTATTCCAAGGCGGAGCTCCTCTTTGTACGGCTTTGGGGAAAGTCCAGGCAGCCCAATGTGCTGCTGTGTCTGTGTGGCCCCCCAGCATGGTCAGTCACACCATCTGTTACCCTGCACTTCCCTTTTCCTTCATCCTTGCTGCCCTGGGTTTGCAACTCCCTCTGCAGCAAAATATTGGTACTTTGGTCTTTGTCTCAGGCCCTGCTTTCTGGAGGCTGTGGGCTAAGACATTGTCTGTAGGCTCTCACCCCTTCAACCCATCCTCCTCATCGTCACCAGTTTCTAAAACCCAAGTTTTGTTCCCCTATATAAAGGGCTTCCCAGTGCTGCACACAAGGCCCTTCACACTCAGGGCTTCTGCCAAGATCTCCAGCTTTAACCCCAACTATTCCCTCTGCTGCTTGCTTAAGGTCTCTACCTACACTCAACTTATCCGTCAGTCCCAAACCTCTCCTGCTCTCTCACACCTGGCCTGCCACTGCCAATGCCCCAAAGACCCTTCCTTCCTCCCTCCTTTTCTTCTAGATGGACTCCTGCCTCCTCTTCTTTTACAACCAGTCAGTCCTGGATCCACCCAGATGAAGGTCACTGCTGTATCCTCTGTGCCTTGACCATCTTCCTGCTTGGGTTCCACTGTCACTAGATGTTCCCAGATGGCTGGAAGTATGAACTTCTCCAGGGCAGAACACTAGGCTCGGCACAGGCCTGGCACAGGGTGAGCACTCAGTAAATACATACTACCTGAGTGAGAAACACAAAGAGGGCAGGCACACAAACCACAAAGCACCTATGGACTTGTGGGAAACATGGATCTCAGGCACGGTGCATTCCTTCACTTTCTACCTGCTCCCAGCAAATGAACTTAAAGTCCACGATTACCTAAGTGTATATTCTAATCAAAAACAAAATAAAAAGAGTTGCAACCCTGAAAAGATATATTTTATGGTTGATTCATCCTCCTTTTTATATAGCTCCTAGGTACCATGTTCACTTAGGAATTGCAAGGTAAATAAAAAAGAAAACGAAAGGAGAGAGAGACGAAAATAAACTACCTCATCTGCTCCTGAACTCTAAAATTCAAAAAAGATGAAAAATTCTTTTATTCCAAGATTGGAAGTAAGTTATAAAATGAAAATCTCTGTGAATTTCAGCAGTGTAGCAAAACTAATTTACATTTCAGAGCCATTTAAAGTCTGTGCAGTCCTTGGTTCCTTTATCTCAAGTAACCACACAAGGTCAAGGAAAATACACATATGGGGGTGGTCCTTGCCGTGTGGGGCTCTGAAAGACCCTTGAAATCTAAGAATCTCAAAGCCTGTTCAACACTTCCTCTTCCTTCTCAAACCCATGCCTCTCTAGGAGAAAAGAGGGTGCTCAATGATTGCAATGGCACGATAAGGGGAACCTTGTTTTCTTGTTTCCAGCCCAGTCTGTGGTCTACCTATAGGCCCTCAGACACTAAAAAGAAGGGAATCTGCTTTCTTTCATGTACTGGCCCCCACACTTAGTCTTGGCTTGAGCTCATCTGATATAAATTACAATTTATCTTGGGCAATGGGTCTCAAGTATGATACTGAGTGGCTCTAGAACTTGCCTACCTCGGGGAACAAGTGGGAGGGAAGAATAGCCTCAAGCACTTTATTCATTATTCTCTACTGTCCAAGTAGGCGAGAATTGTGGTTTCTGGTCCAAAGACAGACATAGGGAGATTTCTGAGGCTAAATGGGTGGTACAGAAACAGCAATTGGTCCTGTATTTGCAACTTGATGGCCAATGTCTCATCTATAAATAGGAAGTAATACCACTTCATGGTTCTTTTAGACATCTATTACATGTGCAGTGCTGGGCCAGCAGTGGGAATAAAATGCATGTAAAAGATGTTTAATATGTACCTTTGCTTTTAAAAATAAGGTGCTAATACTGCTCCAAAGCCATAAAATGGGACAAGCTAGACATGAGAGTCCTGAGCTGGCTAGCACCTTCACACCACTGCCCATGTGGAACCAATGCTTACGCCTACTCTACATCTCTCAGTCTGAACTGGTTAGTCAGTGTGGGTCCCTATTTTCCAGTACTTCTGTTTTTCTGGATTTTCTCTGCCTTAGCACAGAGCTTTCTGCTACTTAACAAATGGCCCTTAAAGGACCCTTGGGAACCATCAGCCTGTTTGTGAAAACAAGAAACCCTTTGACACGACCTCCTTTCTGCTTTAAGAAAGGCAGGAGGCCTTCAAATTGCAGAGCTGGTTTCTCTTTTCCTCAATACAAATGCAGTCACTTAGGGATAATGATGTTCCTTCATCTACTCTGATTGACACAGTCCTAAAGCAAGAAAGCCTACCAGCTACACTACCATGCAGAAAACAGGCTGGAAGGTTGAAATCACACCACCACAGGCCAGATGTACCAGCAGACTCCTCCAGGAGCTTTCTATTTTCCACCTACCTGGGCAGTAACCACAGAAAACAGACTGTTTAGTGACAAAGAGAGCTGTCACAGTGGAAGGTTTTGCCTTGGCAAACTGAAATTCCATGTTTTATAGAATCCCTAAAGGGTCAGGAAATCATGGACTGAATATTCCTTCCTGAAAGGGAGGAGGAGATATCTGGATGAGCTTTGGCCGGATACTGTTTAAAGGAAAGGGAGAACTGCCTTCTATTATTTCAGGGCCATCCTGTGAGAGTCATCAGGGTTTTGGAACACTGCATGGTCACACTGGCAGTGGGTGTGATGGGGCTTCTCCTGACAATTAAACTGAGGCCCCCAAAGGCCAGGAACCTAACTAACCAGAGAAGCCAAGTACCACCCAATCACATCAGTAAATAATAAATTAAAAATAATACCATACGAATTAATACTTTTAAATCACTTTAGTGTATTTCTTTGTAACAAGAAGGGGGAAGAATTCTATCTACATATTGGTTTCACTTAGTAAGAAATAATATTACATTTTGTGTTTTCCAGTGTTAAGTGTTGTAAATCTGTGAGGGATTCCATCAAAACAATACTCTTTGTATATTCATGTTAAAGGATAGTATTAGCAGATGTTAATCGATCTTTATTCAGTTGATCAATAAACGTTTTTTTTTAAGAGGGAGTCTTGCTGTGTTGCCGGGCTGGAGTGCAGTGGCGCGATCTCGGCTCACTGTGACCTCTGCCTCCCGGCTCAAGCCGTTCTCCTGCCTCAGCGAACAGCTGGTACTACAGGTGTGCACCACCACACCCAGCTAATTTTTATATTTTTAGTAGAGACGAGGTTTCACATGTTGGCCAGGATGGTCTTGATCTCTTGACCTCATGATCTGCCCACCTCGGCCTCCCAAAGTGCTGGCATTACAGGCGTGAGCCACAGCGCCCCGCCAACAATACTCTTTGTATATTCAATTTAAAAGATGCTATTAGCAGATGTTAATCGATCTTTATTCAGTTGATCAAGAACTTTTTAATTTCAAAAAGCTTTTTTTCATATGAAGCAAAATGTAAGCACACACACAGTGACTGGCAGAACACAATTTCTGCAGGCCAGGATGAAAAGTACTTGCTTTCTTGTAATTTCCCAATTTTCTACTTGTAATTACCTTATAACCAAGGGAAAAAGACCTGTCTGCAAAATCACATTTGGCAGCCCCAATGGGCACGCCTCACATATAGTAATTATGCAGAAATGTGAAAGGTGGGATGAGTGGAGAAGGCCCAGTTTCACTGGGAAACCAGAAAGGGAAAATGGAGCGTGAGGCAGGGCCCGCTTCTATGGGATGGTGCACACCTTCATCTTTCATCCCAAGGGCCTTACGTTCCTGCCAGTCTCTCAGTTAGGAATAAAAAGGGCAGCCTGAATTCAATGCACCACAGATAAGGAAGGAGTTTATAACTCCACTCAATGTGCATGTGCTTCTTCCTGGATCCTTCCAAAGCAGCAGGCGGGGGCGGCAGGGGGGGCCAATCAGGCCAGCTCCATTAGTTTGATTTTGAATTACATAAAGCAGGAGACCAGGTCACCATGTTGTGGAGAAGCATGGTGGCACAGAGTCAAGGGTTGAAACAGTTTCACTCAGTGCTTAATTTACTGTAAGATAATTTATCATATGATTCTATAGCAGTGTTTGGAGATGTTCCTCTCTTGGAAGCCCCAATAAATAATATAAGGCACCTATCTGGAGACACTGGGACAGCCAAACAGACTCAGGCAGGTCGCAATGCCCCTTCTGGTGCCATCCCAGCTCTTAACTTCATGGTCTGCACAGGGGGATGACAGACTCCAAGTAAGACCTAATTTCATGTGCCAGGAAGCTCTCAACGTTATAATAATTATATGCAGGGTAAACAGCAGTGCTTCAAAAAGACAAGACTTTTTGAAGATCCTTATGCTTGGTGGCTCTTACCAGCAGTCTCACAGAAGGGGTGGCATTAATTACTCAGAGCAGAGACGGGAGAATTGGTCTCTGTCTGTAAATAGCCTTTACACAGGCAGGCCAGCCCTCCCACACTGATCTGAGGTAATCCGGCCTTTTCTAGGGCCCTATACACATTTGTGCAAAATGTAGCAGGCAGTTTGGGGTCAAGAATGAAGTAATCTGGGTTTTTATTCCAGTTCTCTGACTAACTTCTTATGGGACTTCAGTAAGTTTCCAAGCTTCAGTTTTCTTATCTGTAAAATGAGGGAATATTAAACTTGCCCTATTATCTCATGTGGATGTTCACAGAAACAAATGAGATTTTAAAATTATTATGTGAAGGGCACATTCTCTTTCTCTCACACATTGACTCTCCCCAAGGCTCATGCATCTGAAAGAACTCTACTCAGCACTTAGTTATGGCTGACACAGTGCACACCACGGACCTCAGAAAATGCAATGCCTTCCTGAGATGTGGGATGGCATCTCTCACCAAAGGGCTTTCTGTCCTCAGTGCAGGGCTCACTGACCCAGGGGTGCCCCCTTCTGGGTGGGATGTCACAGGTTGGTTTCCACCATGCCACATCACTAAGGTGCAGTTCTAGTTTTAAGCTCTACTTGTAGGGCTGTGCTTGCTAAATTTCCTTGCTGAGGCACTCAGCCCCGTGCCATATGCATTAATACCCACGCTTCATGATGACAGATGCGTCCATTGGTAATAATGAACATAATCTCTCCCCTCAGAATACCAGTGTCAACACGCTGTTGTTGTAGGCTGGGACCAGACATGTGACAAACTAGGCCATTTAAAACATAAGACTCTCTTGGGCTTCTTCCTCTGCTCCCACCAAGCTAAGAACAAACTTCTAAATTCCAGGCACCTCTCTTTGTTTGTGAGGTACATAGACTGAGATTCTGATTCAGGTATGGCAGTGTAAGATCCCTTTAAAGGACAGCTGACCACCAGGCTTTAAATGAAGAGCTCATTTTTAAGACAAAAGTTAAAAATACCCTCTCCAACCCTCTCCTCAAAATAAATCACATGCCTGTTGAAATTTCTTCACCTCATTCTTGATTTCTTGAAAACAAGAAGATAGTAAAATAAAAGTGATCAGACTAATTAGAGTACCTTTGAATCTAAAATGCTGCAAATAAATATTTGAAAGGAAAAGCAGCTAAAGTGTCTAATTTGCAAGCAGCAGTTTGAAAACAGAAACAATTAAAATACACCAACAAAGCAAAGCTGAGGTCTCATACTTGTCAATGGTTTTGGAAAATCTCTCACTTTCTATGACCTTCCCCTGCCCTCCCATTTCTCAGGCAGCTTGTGAGTGCTGAAGCTCTGCCCTGTTACCAATGACAATGTGACACACCCTACAGGAAGTTACAAGAAAGGTACAAGAAAAATGGGGAAGGACCCAGAGCCAGGAAATCAGGATTTTGAACTTTGACATCTCCCTTTGCTGGCTATGTGCCCTCGGGAAGTGGTTTCACCCACCTGTACCCAGACTCTTCAGGTAATAACCACCCTCCCTCCTGGAGCAGTCCAAAGGATGACATGAAGTAATGTGGTTAAGTGACTCCAACTACACAGAATTCTCCTCATGAGTTCTCAACCTTGTGGTTCTATTCTAGCCAAGCCTTTCTTCTCCATCCCATGTCGAGAGTTGTCACTGACTATTTGTGTCCCCCAAAATTCATATCCCCACCGTTGAAATCCTTATCCCTGCTGTGATAGTACTAGGAGGTAGGGCCTGTGGGAGGTAATGAGGTCACAAGAGTGAAGTTCTCATGGATAGGAAGAGTGCCCTTTTAAGAAGAGAACAGAGATCTAGCTCACTCTTTCCACCAGGTGAGGATAAGAGACACTGGCTGCCTGTAACTGGGAAGAGGCCCCTCACCAGAACCCAACCATACTGGCATCCTGATCTCAGACTTTCAGCCTCTAGAACTGTAAGAAATAAATTTCTGTTATTTATAAGTCACCCAGTCTATCGTACTGTATCACAGCAACCCAAACAGATTCAGCCAAAGCTCACTAACTGTAGGTTCCAGTCTGTTCAAGAGACTCTCTCCTGCTTAGAAATGCCATCCTGCCATTCACCACCCGAGGTAAGACCCCCTTTGAAGAACAAGCGGTAGTCTCTTTTGGGTGCTTTCTTCAAGCAGATCACTAACAGCACTACCTACCTCCTCAACTCTCTCAGCACTCAATCCCTATCCCCAGCTAATGAAGCCCGAATCCTCTACATATTGCTGTCTCCCACCTGGTTAAACATTGCTGGAGAGTTCAATGTCCCCTCCTCCTACTTGATGTCAAGCTTCAGTGGGGAAAGGACCTGATCAGATAATCTAGATCATTAGCCTGTGGTTATTAGTCTAGATCAACAGTATCTGAAGTTGCTCTATTGACACATGGTAAAAGAAACAGGAGTCCAAGAAATGAAGACCTTTAGGGTCTGAAACAGGAAAAGAGAGGCAAAAGTCTGAAAGTCGGCATAAAAGATGCTAAAGAAGTGACACTTATCCAGTAAAAAAAAAAAAAAAACCATATAGAGGGGTAGAAAATGGCCCACTTCAGTAGAGATCTGGGCCCAAATAACTTGCTATTTTAAAGGAACTCTGCAGCAACTATTTTTAGCAAAAATCAGTGACCATTATATTTCATTTAGATTTGGAGGCAGGTGGGTTAGGGGATGTGTTTTCAGACAGAATGTATCGTGTGACTTAAATCTGTGTTTGTTAAGACAGACTCCTTCATGAAAATAATAGTAGACATAGGACAAGGTTAAAATCTTTTTGAGAAGTCCTGCATTTAAAAGGGTTATGATGTCCTGCCATGTGATTTGAATACAATTTAATTTTTGAAAACAAAGGAAACATATTGAAATAAAAATAATTCCTTTCTATATTTTCTGACTTAAAGTAACTGACGTTGGATTTTGCTTTTGGTGTTTGGTTTGGTTGGAGGGTAGCACTGTTTTGCTGGCACCTCAAACAGTGCCTGATCTAAAAAGTGAACCTGAAAGTAGGATGCACAAGACGATCCACGGGGACGCAAGAAAAATGTATGAATGTGTTTCTTTACAGTGTAATATTTGTATACTGCACATACCATTATTCTACTACTCTCCAGTTTTTATCAGTAAATTAGTATCCATAAATTAAGAGGTCAAACTCAGTATTTTTTCACTGACATGGCTGCAAACAATAAAAAACAATCTGAAGACAGTGGCAGTCTGAAGCATGGAAGGAAAGGCTTGCAAAAAACTGCAGGAAAAATTGGGAAAAACTGATGAAACCACACCGACATCCTGCCTGTCCTAGTTATCTGCGTTCTCAGTTTGGAAAGAATAATTGTAAAAGGAGAATATTTTCTGAATTCCAGCAGAATGTGAGAGAGGGAAGGTGAACATGTTCATTAAAAGGTTCACAAGAGGAGGCATTTGGTTTCCTGTGTCCTTAGCAGAATTTCTGAACTCAGGACCACATAGCTTCTCTCCAAAGGAGTTACCTAACACTTACTTGGGCAAAAATACAAGTACTCCAAATTTTATGAGACCAGCTTGCCATAACCTATATTAGTTTTGATTCCAAATTTATTCAGGTCACCTTCACACACCATTAACTCAGTTATCCACCAAGCCATTAGATACCATATGTGCATGACTACAGGCCTCAGGGGCTCCATGGAAAAATTAATCACCAGGGAACCTATGTAGCTGGTTGGTCTGATAGTTCAGCTGGGAAAGCATATGGAGTAGCACAGAGGCTGAGACTAAACTTCACTTAGAAAAATTAAAGTGAGAAAGAGCCTTCCTTTAAAAAAGGAGCAAATCTGGAAAAGACAGAGGGTGCTAGCTTAGTGCAGATGTTGTCTGGTCTGTTTCCTGAGATGACTTTTCAAAGATCCCCAGACTTAGTCTTTATAGGCTATATTTACTAGTCAATATAGCATTACTAGTCAACGTAGAATGCAGTGGACTGGAAAACAAATATATTTAAATTAAGTGAATTCATAAGGACACTTGATTAGAATATCACCAGCAAGTACTAATGAACTAATGGGTCTAGGCAATTACTCCTAACCACCGCTAACATGAAGAAAAAGTCAAGACAACTGGAAGTTATATGCCTCCTGATGCCAATACCCCAAAAACCCCTATGAAGTAGCCCTGCAAAAATCAAACCTGGGCTGCACATGGTGGCTCATACCTGTAATCCCGGCACGTTGTTCTGCTGGCTCAGGTGGGCAGATCACTTGAGGTCAGGAGTTTGAGACCAGCCTGGCCAACATGGTGAAACTCTGTCTCTACTGAAAATACAAAAATTAGCCAGGCACAGTGGTGTGCACCTGTAATTCCAGATTCTCAGGAGACTGAGGCAGGAGAATTGCTTGAACCAGGAGGTGGAGGCTGCAGTAAGCCGAGACTGCACCACTGCACTCCAGCTTGGGTAACAGAGTGAGACTCCATCTTAAAAAACAAACAAGCCCCTGAATTTGACCAGACTGCTGTATCTTATCTACCAACTTCAGAAAATACACTGGAGAAGAAAGGCCACAGGTATGCAATTACTAAGATTTAGACTGTGGACAACAATTTACAGGATAAATAACCTGGTTTAACAAATAAGCTCCCATTAGAGACTTAAAGAACATACACAGTCATAACATATGGATCTTATTTGCATCTTTCTTTAAATAAAATGAAAAATTGAGACAGTCTAAGAAATCAGAACCCTGTATATTTTAATATTAAAAATTTATTGTTAAGTATTTTTAGGTATAATAATAGCAGTGGTTTTTTTTTTTTTTTTTTTAAAGATCTTCATATTTTAGAGATACGCACTATACTGAAATACTCTAATTATGAAAGAGTAAGAGGTCTTAAATTTGCTTCACAATATTCTGGGGGTGGAGGTAGATGAAGAAGAAACATGACGGGTTGTGAGTTGATCATTGGTGACGCTAGGTGAGAGGTACATGGGGGCTCATTATACAATTCTTTTATTAGAAATGTTTCATGGCAAAATTTACAGGAAAAGAGTCACCATAGTTTATTCTAAGAAAAACTTTCAAACACTCAAAGTGGAAAGAAAGAACCCTTTTTCATTGTCCTTGACTTTCTGGAGAGAAGTGGCAACTTCTGAGCTTTAGGCACCTTCCATGTCAGTTCTGTGCCTCCCTTATACTCATCTTTTGTGTATCCTTCTAAAATCCAAGGCTCTGATCCCCATGAATTTTAGCTGAAGATTTTGGAGTCTCCTAACTTCTCATTATTGGAATCGCTGTCATCGAAGAATTACGTGTGGAAAGTATACTGATTTTTAAATAACACCTGATAAGTCACTTTCCATTGGAGGTCTCCATTTGTAGTCTTCTGTTCAGAGGCAAACTCCCATCCCTGAACTTTGGAGCTCTTGAGTACACATTTGAATACTCAATCATCTGTGGCTATGAATGGGCAGCTTTCTCTCAATATTCCTGTCTCTTCTTAGAAGTTTCCTTTCACCAAACAACTCTTTTGCGCTATTCAGAACCAAGTCATTAGGATAACAACAATTCTTCCCCTTCTCTCCAACATGAGGCAGCAAGTGGCGAGGGCTGGCGAGCTGTTTTGTTACCAGCTGCAGGAACTTCTAGCAGAAATGGCTTAGCCACGTTACTGGGCATGGTGCCTCCTTGTGTGCTCAGCTCTGTAGGAAGACTTTACATGCCTCATTCCAACTAATCCTTACAACCATCTTAGGTAGAACAGACTGCTGTTTCCACTTTATAGACAGACAAACTTGGGTCCAGAAGCTTGCCTAAGGTCCTCTATTTAAGTTAGCCGACAGAACCAGGAATGGAGCACAGTTCTTAACCAACACTCTATGACGTCTAGTTTTTATGCTGGTTTGGTAAAGAAAATGTATCCTACTATCTTTTATCTGGCCAAGTTGTATCTTGTGTATTCTTAGTGTGTTAATATTTTGTTATTTTCTATTTCAATCATCACTCCAACTTTTGCTTATTGAGATGCCCCATATATACACATTTCCTTAGCATATAGCACTACCCTCTCTACCCCTTCAACTAATGCAAAAATATCCCTTTTTCCTTATGAACAGAATCTCACTTTTATTTGGGGCAGTAGTCCCAGCTGAAATTTCCTCATCTCCCTAGTAACTAGGAGTAGGTAAAGGCTAGACACAGCTTCAAAGAAAGCTCTTTAGAGGGGGCTGCCTCAGCAGAGAAATGTATACTCTTTTATCCTTATCTTCTTGCTTTTGCCTCTTGAGTGAATTGAGGCCTTAATGACTAAAGCCTTAGCAGCCATCTTGGACCAAGAGTGCCTCTGAGGACGGATGTCATTACGAAGATGATAGAGTTGAAAGACAGAAATAGCTAGAGTCCCTAATAACAGATCGCTGAAGCAGCCCAATTTACTTGTCTTTAAGTGAAAAAAGAAACTCTTTAAGAAATTTTTTATGGTATAATCTAATATTCACATTTGAATGCAATTCTTAATTTAATACACCAATCCATTTGCATATTCTGATTACAGGAATTTTACCTGTTATCTGTGTAGTCCCTTGTTTAAATGGCATTTCTTCTAACTTTTCTGAGGTCATTCCTGTCTTTTGCTTTTCCCATCAATGGTTTGTTCAAATATTTCGTATTTTGCCCCTGACAGCTTCTCATATCCTGATTCTTAGGTGATTTTTCCATAGTCCAACAGCAAGCTAATTTTGCACATCTTAAAATAACACATTATTTTACTTTGCATCAAAATTTTTACCCTGACAACTTTTTGAGAATTTGTCACTGGATCAGAAAGTTCTCAGTGCTTACTGTGATGTGATTCTGGCTGACAAGAAGGTGCTTCTTATATCTTATCTCATCTTCTGAGATTCTGCTGTTGATTAGCACAGCTTCTTAGCTGTTCCATATTTCCACCATCTATTAGAACCAATATGACCTTATTTTATATGCCCCAAGTAAAAACAAACAAAAAAACCCTGCTAAATTGATCTTCCTTTCAATAAGCATTTTATTAAGCCTAATCTTCTGTTTTTCTTCCTCCTCCCAAGAACGCTGAGTATTCATTATCTTCAGTGGCTTTATGTTTTCCTAGTGTCATATTGTCAAAACTTTTCCTTTTTTAATTGTCATGCCTTATTACATTCCATATGTATTTATAAATATCCAACCTTATATGTGTACCTTTATAAAAACTGTAGACATATGTCTAGAACCTGATGTTTGAGGCTTACCTTACTACTTCGAATTTTGGTGGCATTAAAAATGATGTTGCCCTCTGCCCTAGGTCTGTGATTGAACACCCAGTTCTACTCAATCAGCAGCTGAGGGCTTCTCAAGTCAGGAGCCAATAGCAAGGAAAAGAGGGGCTTTTGATGGCACAAGGAGGATTAAGTGACTAATGACATTCTAGTCACACTTATTCTTCATTCTCTTTGGATTTAATATATACTGTGGTATATACATGCTGTCTTAATACAAATGCTGACCTGAAATTTTTAATGCTTATTTGTTATCTGCTTGATTTTTTGCTGGTTATTGTGAGGCAGGTTTTGCTGCTGTTGCCGTTTAATGCATATCAGTATTTGGAGAGACAGACTCAGAGAATGAAGAAAGAAGTACAATCGGTTCTGCTAAAGTGTGTGTTTCTCTAATGTCAATTAGCTCATACACGAAGGTAAGTGGGGAACGACGTAAACAGAGCCATGTAAGTCACTTTGGTTCAGATACCATTTTTTTTCCAGTTCATTAATATTTTGTAGAATCAATAATAGCAGCTTAATACAATACACATTTACTCAGCTACATGCAGTAATCTGCAGAGGGTACAGTGCTACACACCAAGACTAGTTTCCAGCTTGGTATGTGTGGCCATGGCTCTGCCCTGGACATGCTCCCATGGAGTTCTCTTCCATCAGGAAAGGTCAGGTGCATCTTACCCTTCTTTCTATAAACTAAAAGTAGCCTCAAACCATTCCCACCTCCAGCATGCTAATTTGACCTTTTTAAAGGTAAAGTTATATATTTAGTATTTGCTTTTTAGGTTTTAAATGTTTTCACTCTGCTACAATTTTTATTTGGATTGTTATTTTTATAACTGCTGTTGTCCAAAAAAGTGTAGATTTCATTTGCAGTGGTTTGGCCCTTACTTTTATCATAAGTCCTATTATTTTTAATCTGCAGTTTTCAAGATTTTTTAGAAATGCAGGTAACATGATCTAGCCGAAGTGCTTGTACATCAAGCTTCCAAAAGGTAAGTGTACTTCTGGTACCATCAAATGTATTCTTGAGAAATCTAAATTAAATGTGTATTTGTAAAAATCAAACAGTTATAAAGAATCAATATGTTTTTGTAACAACTGAGATTTTGTTTTACTAATATTCATAGTTCTAGTAAGAACTAGGAGGGGATTGGTTCCAATGAAGCCGGTGAAGAAAGAATCCTGAAAAACTGAACCAGTTACATTCAACACATTTACTTTCAAAGGCAAGTTCCAAACAAACTCTCCATCAAGGATGGTGGACAGGAAGGAGTAAGTATGCCTGAAGAGACAGAGAAAAGGCCTAGGACTTGGGCACAGCATGCACCTGGGTGAGGGGATAATGACTTTTTTTTTTTTTTTTTAAACCACTGAGGTTCAAAAGGAGCCACAGACAGTAGTAAACAAATGGCCTTAGATGTGTCCCACTGAAACTTTATGGACATTGAAATGTGAATTACATAAAATTTTTATGTCCAATATACCCTTCTTTTGATTCTTTTCTCAATTGTTTAAAAACGTAACACCACACTTCACTCATGGGCTATACAAAAATAGGTGATAGGTATGTGGGCCGGAGTTTGTGAACTGCTGATTTAGAGCTTTGAGATGTATTATGGTGAGAGGCTAATCCCTGTATTATTAATATAAAAATAACAACTGGATTCCAGCTGCAGAAGTGGACAACAGCAGTATTTAAAACAGCCTGCGGCAGCCAGCAAGAACAAGATAATTTCAAAAGCAAATCTTTTAATGAAGTATAGCTTAATAGCTAGATTAGTAATGAAGTACTTGACTAATACTCTCCTTTCAGTCCTTGATTTAAATGGGAGACATTTGGTCTTTTATAAGAAAAATACAAGTTCATTAAATTGTGTATTGTTTAAATAATAAGTAGAAAATTAAATGCTCAGGTGAGTATGTTAATGGTTAATCACGGCAGTCTTACCTACCCATAGCAGACATCATTGCTCATAGTTTTTTTATTCAGAAGAGGGAGAAATAGGTGATGAGTTAATAGAAAGAATCCTTTAATGAAGGCAAAACAAAAAGTGATACCTATATACTACAAACATTTTACCGTAAAACTATAATGCTGCCTCTGAAATCTCTTTAAAATGTCAGGTAAGTGTAAAAATACTTGCAGAGCAGGGTAACTTCAGACTCCACATTTTTGTGAATTTCTCATTATTTTACTGGTGTCTTGACTACCCCAAATTTAACAGCAATATTTTAAAAGGACTCACCTCTATCAAATCTTTCCAAAGCTACCAACTAAGTTTATCTAGAAGTGAGTGCTCTTACTTTTTACATTTGTATTTCATCAGTTTATGTGTTAATAATACTACATAATTACAACACAGGTATATGGTATAAACAGGTTTGAGAGTAAACTCTCTCAACAGTTGATGTGCACACAGCTCAAGCTGTGGGTGCAGAAATTTATGGTGGCTGTTGGGGGCAAGTCTGGCCGCCCCAATGTTCAGTCTGCCTCAGCAGGTCTGACAAAGGAAATGGTAGAAATAGATAACCAGGACTTTGAGAATTGGAAATCTCTGGTCTAAAAGATCTTCTGGTCCAAACCTTCAGAGCAGCGTTCAATCCTGGAATGCCCAAGAATTAGCTGGGGAGGTACATGCTTAAAGGCGCTACCTAAGTTTGGTTCCCCCGCTACCTGTATCAAATCACCAAGAATAATCGTGATCCTAAGACCCTATTTAGCTTTATTGCAGACAAATCCCTGGGGGTGGTACTGCTTTTGACTAGCTCCACCCATGATCTTCAGGCACACTATATTTGAAAACACTCTTTAAAGAAGCATTCCTGGCAGCCTCATTCTTTCCATGTAGATATAATAGAAGTCTTTGGAACAGTAGTTGTCAACCTTTGTTGCATACTGTAATCATCTGGGGAGCTTCTATCACAATGTCAGATTCTGATCTAACTGATCTGGGGCTGGACCTGGGCACCAGGACTTTTTTTTTTTTTTTTAGACAGGATATTGCTGTTGCCCAAGCTGGAGTATAATGATACTATCATAGCTCAGTGCAGCCTCAAACTCCTGGCTTCAAGTGATCCTCCTGCCTTGACCTCCCAATGTGCTGCGATTACAGACATGAGCCACCGTACCTGGTGGTCACTGGGATTTGAATGGCTCTCCAGGTAATTCCAAAGAGCAGCAGCTTGGCTGAGAACCACAGCAAAACTCTAGGTAGCATTAAGAATGGGGCCAGACACTTCTCAATTCCTGAAAACCCAAACTTATTTCATATAACTAGGCTCTATTGGAATAATAATTTATTTGTATTAAAAAATACATTTCAAATCTATTTTTACCATAAAAGACCTATGTCCATGATTAAGCAGGGTTCAGGAAGCAGCTAAAAATCAACTTTTAATTGAACTACAAACTGAAATGATTTAGAGAAGATACCTAAAGGCCAAGTCCACAAAAGCCAATTACAAAGTTTGAAGAAGCTAAGACTAAGACATGCATTTAAGAGCCTGGACAAGATTTCTGAAAACTGTTTGAGTTTCCATGGAAAGTAGGAAGCCAACCGCCCTTTCCTGGAACTACAATGATTCTATCTAGTCTCTCTCTCTCTCTCTCTCTTTCTCTCTCTCTAACTCATCTAATCTCTCCTATCAATCGAATCAAATCGAAGAGACGGTAAGAGACAGGTCTTGCTATGTTGCCCAGGCTAGAGTGCAGTGGAGTGCATTCACAAACATGATGATGGCAAATTACAATACAAGCAATTGTCCCGGTTTCAAGTGATCCTCTTGTCTCATCTTTTTAAGTAGCTATGACTAATGGAATACATCACCATACCCAGCTATATTAGTCATTATAATCAGGCTATTCTAAATAGTCATTATAATCAGGCAAAATTCAATCTTCCCATGATTCAGAGTTCAGAATTCATTTCCACAAAGAATTACACGGGCTCTTCTATTTGCAAGGACTTCATCGGAATTTGGGATGCAGGCAGGGGAGGTAGCATATGAGAAAAAGAGCAAAAGAAGGGGGGGGGCAACTTTCATCATTCTGTTTCTCTACCTTTTTTATTTTTCATAGAACATATCACTGTGCCATATATTAATTTAATGGTGTATTACCTTCTTTTTTCTCTTTAGAGTATCAGATCCATAAGGGCAAGCACACAACATGTTTACTCTTTCATTATCAAACCTTAGAACAATGTCTGCTCTATAGTTGTAAGTACTGTTCATGAATGAAACCAGGTTCTTGCCCTCTGTTAAGTTAAAAATTGAATACAACCAACTTGGTTTGGGTGGAGCAGAAATAAGAGAGCTAAACAGGGTAATATCTGACCCTATGCAGGACAGTGAAATACTAAATTAAGATATAATCAGAAAAATGAGGGTTACTACTCCAACATGGTATCGGTATTTATACTCTTCTCTCATGAGAGCTTCACAGTGAACCTGCCATGTAACAGACAAAAAAATGGAAGCTCATAGAGATGAATAACCAGTTTGCCCAAGACTGCAAGGCTGGGTGGCAAGGGGAGAAGCAGAGGGTCTGCCTATAATCCATGTCCCCTTTTTTTAACCACTCCACTTGCAGCAAAACAAGGCCAAGAGGGTTGCACTTGCATTCTAACAACAGCATAGAGCCGGGCCAGACTGGTGCTACTGTTTTCTGTTAAAAGGTTAACTTCAGTGCTATCATAAATTAGTATGTTATGCTAATAAGATAACAGCTACCATTTGAATATTTACTACGCTCTAGAAGAAACTATGCCGCATGCATATTTCTAGCTTATTTCTTTCCACAATCCTGTGAGGTGAGTATTATCATGCCTGTTTAACAGATGAAATTCAGGATGGGAGAGACTGGACCAGAAAACGATCTCTTAATTTCCTAGTGCTAAAAATCTCTAAGTTTGAACGACACCCTCCTTGTCTTAGGGAAAGGAAGCTCCAAGCAAACCTTTCTTGGGAACTTAATACATGCCAAACACTATACTATGCACTTCCTGACATGCTTCATCTCATTTCTACAGCCCTATGATCCAAGTACTGTTAGTGTCATTCTTGCTTTACAGGTGACAAAACTGGGTTGACAGAGGTTAAAACATGCCCAAGCCCACAGGGCAAGTGATGGAATCAAGAAAAAGTGCAGAGCCATGGCCTAATCCTTTCACCACAAGGACACAGCTCTAAGATGCAAGCCACTTGATTTGTTCTTTTCCATGAGAAGAGCTGGAGTTCTTGTCAACAGGGGATGAAACAGACTTCGTGCTCCTAGGACTGGCTAACTTCCATCCAAATGTTCACATTTTTATTCTCTTGAAATACATATTTTGTACCTCCTGGGGCCAGGGCCTGGCTAGGCACCAGGGATATGAATGTGAGTAAGACCATGGGGTGTCTACCCTCATAAAGCCTGCAGTCTAGCCCTGATCCCTCGCTGGTAAGAACCCCAGTCCCGTCACAGGCAGCACTCGTCCACAGAGCCACTTTCCCTGGGCTTGCAGGTGCTGGCAGGCTGCCTCTGTCTCCTGGTGTACTCGAATAAAACTTAATTCTTTATACTCCTGATGCAGCTGGCAAAGGGAAGCCCTCAAAAGTTACAGATGTTTCCTTGCAAGAACAAGAAACTGCTTACACTAAGACCTCTATGTCTATTCCTAAGCTGTGACTCATATGTCTTTTGGGTTGTGGCCTCAATAACACTTCCCTATTTTATTCCTGAAAGAACAAAGCTGGAAGAGAATACTTGATCCTGGAGACAGGAATACTAGCGAGCCATCAGAAGATGATAAAATATGCAGAACTAAAGTACACACATTTCTGCAAGG
Source organism: Sapajus apella (assembly GCF_009761245.1). Lineage (NCBI taxonomy): Eukaryota > Metazoa > Chordata > Mammalia > Primates > Cebidae > Sapajus > Sapajus apella. The sequence continues at coordinate 9,754,218 of NW_022437012.1, read as the reverse complement.
GACTAAGACAATATATTGACACTGTTTCACTAGACCGTTGCTAATTCATAACAGCAAAAGTCTAGACACAGGGAGAAAGAACTGAGAAAAGTGAAAGCAAAAGGTGGGAAAGAACGGGAGAACAGAAAGCAGGAAAAAGGGAGAAAAAGCCAGAAGGCTTGAGGCACCCATGTTATTGTGTGGGTTTTAGAGTAGAAAAGGCTCAAATTATCTAATCTTATTATCTACTGAAAGCCGAGGGCTTCAACCACAGCCAGAACATAATCATTCCTACATGCCAGGCACTGCACTAAATGCACTCACTTATCATCTCAAGTAATCCTGGCCAGGTGTGGTGGCTCACGCCTGTAATCCCAACACTTTGGGAGGCTGAACCAGGTGGATCACCTGAGGTCAGGAGTTCGAGACCAGCCTGGCCAACATGGCAAAACCTCATCTCTATTCAAAATACAAAAATTAGCTGGGTATGGTGGTGTGCACCTGTAATCCCTGCTACTCCTGAGGCTGAGTCAGGAGAATAGCTTGAACCCAGGAGGCACAGGTGGCGAGATCATACCACTACACTTCAGCCTGGGTGACAGAACGAGATACTGTCTCAAAAAAAAAAAAAAAAGTAATCCAGATAACCATGTGAGCTGTATATGATTACTGTTCTGATTTAACAGTTGAGAACACAGACTTAGATTAGTTAAGTGTCCAGTAAAACAGCACACAGACAGTAAATGGCACAGCTTGGAAACAAATCCCAGTCTGTCTCTAAAGCCCATGCTCTTAACTGTATACTGCCTCTAGGGTTTGATAGACACTTCTATGCCTGAGTGCCTTGTCAAGTAGATCTGACCCTGGGGAAGGTAAAGCACACAGAGAGAAGAATTATAAAAGATGACAACCTTGCTATGGGCTCTGCCTCCCAGTCGCAAAGTCCTGAGCTCACACATTCTGCTCCCCTACACGGTCTCCACTTCCCTCCTCTCTAGTGCTGGGTGGGGGGCAGGATCCTGATGCTGTAGAAGCTTCCCCAGAACCAGATTCAAAATACTTTTTCTCCTGTAGCATCTTTCCATTCCCTCTAGTGACAATGCTTCGGTGCCAGCCACAGAGAAAACATATCTCCAGGGGCCAGATCCATTTTCACTGAGCAATTAGAAACTATGAATTTGGAGCTGAACAGCAATCCACTGAAAACTGGTACACTGGCTGACCCTCCACGCCAACGTCAGGAAACAATGTGTCTGAAGGCCTTCTAAGCAGGGCTGGCAGAAGAGGCTAGGTATGCTGGATGTAGCACATGCCACATGGACTCTGTCAAGGACTGCTGGAATTAAGCCCGAGGGTACTTCCTTGGACACATCTGGTATCTGGTAGCATAAGCGTTAGCCATTTCTCTCTCAAATAGGAGTTGGAGGCCCTTCCAATCTCAGCTCACTGCAGCCTTGATCTCCCAGTTCAAGCAATTCTCCTGCCTCAGTCTCCTGAATAGCTGGGACCACAGGAGCGTACCACCATACCCAGCTAATTTTTGTATTTTTAGTAGAGATAGGGTTTCACCAGGTTGCCCAGGAGGCTGGTCTCAAACTCCTAGGCTCAAGTGATCAGCTCACCTTGGCCTCCCAAAGTACTGCGATTACAGGCGTGAACGACTGTGTCCGGCCTAGTCCTGATTATCTTGACTGCAGGTGGACTCATTCACTACTGAGGGCTGCACAGCCACCACCGGATTTTATGAGCATATGCTGCATATATGGTTTTAAGTACAGAATTGTATATAGATGCTAAATACGGCTTTACAAGCACATATATTACAAATATTTTCTAAATTGGTTTATCACTGATTCTCAATGCCATAATACCCTTTCTTGCCATTGAAGGATGAAATCTGCTTCCAACAAATACTCCACGTTGTAAAGTCTATTTCCAATCTGTATGTTTTATATAAAATTCCAACAACAATCTCTGTCCTTCAGGGCCTACGTTTCAAGGTGTCTATGACAAAGATCTGCACTGATGTAGAAGGTTCCACAGGGTAAATCTCATAATTTTCATTACCAAAAATTGTTTAAGTATTCCAGCTGGCAGGGGAAGCCCCAGGTGCCAACCCATACTAACGCTTCATATACCTGTTCTTCACGGCAGCATAAACAGCCACTGAAAAGAGGTCAGATTCTTTCAACTGGCCCAACACATTCCACTGGCTTAAACGAATCCCCTTCCCAGATTTAAGAATTGCTTCTCCACCTCCATTTTAAAATCATACATCTAATTTTGCTTTCCTCTCCAAGTAAAAGGCAGAAATCCACATTGCTGTTTCCTTCTACTGCTGGGATTTTGCTCCACTGGCTGACTTTTCAAACAATGGTTGACATAAGGACCATAGAGAACTCGTTCCAAATCATCCTATTTTTGTTGTGTCTGAACCTCTAATGTTGACAAGGAATGAACATTATTCTCCCAAGGTGAAGCGGGAGCAGCCTCAGGGATTCTCACCCTTGAACCAAATGAAGACCCCAGTTTTTCTTCCCCAGCTGGGAAGCCTTTGTGGAGCTGGGAGGGTGGCAATGCCCTTGACTGTCTCTGCACACCTGAATTGTACCACCTTAGGAGGGCTGAGATGCCGCAAGGAGCTCTGTGGGAACACTAGAGGGAGCACCGCAGTATCTCAGTATTGAACAGTGAGGCGATCTCCTGCCAGCCCAACCACCTGCTGTCTGGGATGGACCACTGTAGTCACCATACTCAGAATATGGACTATGCCTAGAATTCTCATTCAAACTATGCTTTCCTACAAACTATACTTTAATAATGTTTTATTTAGGTGGAAAAGTCACATAATTACCTCATTCTTATAAATCTGTGCCCAATCACATTCAGAAGACCATGCCTTTCAGATAGTTTTAAATTCAGAAGCATTACAGTTCTGTCTCCCTTCAAGAATGCTCTCAACCCTTTCTTCACTTGAGGGGAACAATCTTGCAATGCTTTTCTAACAACCTTCCACAGGGGTCCTCTGACTTCTCTCCTTGTACTGCTCATCGTCTGGGCCCCGGAGGCCCCTGGGTCACTTGTGAGACGCTGCCTCCTCCTTGCCCACGGAGCACAGCTTCCACACACTTGCACTCGCTCAGTGGCTTCTGTCCATGGGTGGCTGCTGCTCCTCTCTCTTTGCTCTCAGACAGCAACATCTTTTCCCATCCCTCAACACCACTGATCCCAAATGGGCTGCCAAACTGTTAGGGCTGGAGTAATAGCAAAAAGCCTCCAGGCAAATTACAACCACAACAGCTGTGTTTACTAAGAGCTACAAATGAACTCATCCTAGCGCTATTGGATCAGGCAGGCAGTGATTCGGAACCTTCCAGAAGCACCCCACCCTCAGGATGTTCACTGGCTGCCTGAGTCTCCAGCTTCCCAAGCCAGCCCTGGCTTTTGCAGGAGACCCTCTGCTGAGCACCAAGGGCCTCTTTTCATGGACAGCAATCTTGTATGTTTTCTTCTCACAGCTGCAGTGACTTGCGCTTAGCTGTTTATGCTGCTGGGAGGGCTGCCAGCCACCCATGTGATAAGCAACTGGCTAGTGGTTTTCACGTGCGGTCACTAAGAAAACTACTCTCCATTTCCAGGGTTCTGGAACACCTCCCTCACCACCTGCGACAAAGGCCTAAGATTCTATCATTCGTCACTCAAACCTTTATACCATGAGTGGCCCACTCTACAGTGTAAAGGTCACAGGAAAGGAAGGACATCGCTAAGAGTATCATTTATCCTAAAGGTGGACTATTTCTTCTAAATGTCTCTGAGGCTTTGTTTTATCAACTGTAAAACAAATATGCTTCAAAAGGCTATGAGACAGTGCTTTATAACATCTAAAATTCATACAGATTTTTATTTGCATTCCTGGGTTAAAAGATAAGCATTCTTGAGAGGCTATCACTGATATCACTGGAACCCATATCCATATTTTGTACCCCACACGGATTTATGTGATTGGCTATTATCATGGAAACAAGGGGGCAAGTCCTTGGACACCGTGTGGATGTACTGGGAAGCAAAGGCCCGGAGCACTGGATGTGGTTGAGGTAAAACAAGGGCATAGCAAGTATCTTCTACAGCCTGATGTGATGGCTGGCTACATGGCAGCCACACATCACACACAAAAAGGAAGAGATTAAGGTTTTTCTGAACTAGGAAAATATTTGGGTGGCTACCTAGTATGGCATTTGCCACACCAGCCTGTTTGGAGCACCTGTTGGAACACACAGATTTCCTGGTCCCTCCCCTTGAAATTCTGACTACATGAGGGTGACAAGGAGCCCTGGCATCTGGATGCTGAACAACTTTCCAGCTGGTACTTATGATCATGCAAGCTTTTTTTTAAAAAAAACAAAACAAAACAAAACAAAAAAAAAAAACAAAAAAAACCCACAGACCTAGGTTCTAAGTATGAACTTCAGCTTTCCTGAATCTCCCTGGAACACAGAATGAAAATCATTTTAGCAAAGAACCCCCACACATCAATGCTATTCCAGAGGGCCATGACAGGGTTCTGCCCAGATCTACAACCAAGCTTCTGCTTGTAACTGTAAGCTATGAGATGCTCTACCAGTCACGTTCTAAGGGAAAGTTTTCTCCAGCAGGTAAGAAGTTTACAGACTATTCCATTATCAAAGAGCAGGGAGCTGATAGGCTCCAAGTCCCAGATGCATGGCTGGTTGCCATGCATTCTTTCCAACCACCTCAAGCCCCAACCGAAAGAAGAAAATGATGGCAATCCCAAGAATGACTCAGTAGAAGCCATAGCAGCCCATATCCAGTTGGCTGGGCTGTCAACTGGAAAGCGTCAGTGGGCTGTGCTGTCGAGGAGAAGAAACTTGCAGTCTACTACACAGATTTCAAGAATCTGGGGTTTCTGCTAAAGCTGTATGCTGACAAAGGGGCCTTGGTTTTATTCTCCCCCTCCACGCTTATGCCCCAAAACTTGATAGACTTTTAAGCAGGAGACTGAAAGCACGACTTGGCCTGGAACATCAACTCAAAGCTTCTTCTGAAACCTCACAGATTTCAGAATGCTGCTGAGAGGGCTGCCAGATGAGGAAAGTGAGAGCCAGGGGGCGAACGACTCCCGAGGACAAGTAGCCAATAAATGGCACAACTAAAATGAGAATCTGGGCATCTCCTTTCTCACCCAAGGCTCCTCCAACTCCTCTGCACTGTGTCCAATCAGTGTCTCTAGGCTGAAATGGGTACAACAAGGAGAGTGTGTGACAAGGAGACCTTATGGATCTAAGAGGATTGCATAAAGCTTGCTGAAACAGGGAATGGACCACTAGAATGATGAGATCAGGTGGGGCTATCCCCCAGTCCCATGGGCTCCTGATTAGTTCCACACTGATTCCTACACACTTAAGCACTGACATGCTTACACAAGGGATGTCACATGGGGTTATGTTATATTCAGCATGTGGTCAACACCATTAAAACAAATCCTTAAGGCTCCTGGACCACGGCTCTTGGAATCTTAAAAGCTAATGATTCATTTCTGATGTTTCCCTTTGCATTTTATTTTTACTCTGTTCCTCCCTTGCCTACTCCAAGCTTATCCTTGAATTCAGAGAAAAGGCTCTGATCTGAGTGCACTTTATCATGTGCCAGGCACAAAACAGGCACATGTAACCATGGCTTGGTGAGTGGCTGCCCGTGGAGGCTCAACATCTCTACTGGTGCCTACACTCCTCCCTGCCTCTGGCAACCACTATCTCCAAGGGATCATGAAAAGATCTTTTCTGACTTTTCCCCCAGGGGAAATAAGCAGGAGGCACACTGTTTTCTAATTTTTAATGTTCTTCTGGTTGGAACCAGAACAAATAGCTATGATCACATCAGGCTTTCCAGTAAATCCAACAAAACTGATTCCAACTTTGTTATTTCAAAATATATGCCAATTTGACTTAGGGTGGGTTTAAATTTATCTGATTTATTTATCTCTATATTATCTGGGCAGAGAAGCCTGGCTAAGCAGACTAAAGAACAAAACAGAATGACAAGGTTTAACCTACTTATGAAAATGTTATTTTCAAGGGTTTCAGTACATTCTTTAATTACAAAGGTCTTGGGTGGTTCATTAAAACAATCAGCTAAGAGCAGTTAATTCCTACTATGAAATAAAATGGCATTTCTCCAAATGACTCCCATTTTTAAATTCTGCATTAATTTAAATTAAGCCCGAGTCAACCAAATTAACAAGCTAGATTATTACATAGTTTTCAGAATGGAACTCTATCTCAGATGCAGCAGTCACCTAATCCAGAGACTTTAACCACCCTTTTCGCCAGTTAAACCTTACTGGAAAGCCAAAAGCCAAATCTATGCCACAGATATATAAGAGCTGCTCTGTTGAGGCAAGACTGATCCTGTGGGGCTGCTCCGTGACCTCCTATAATAGCAGACCCTAGGGCTCCAAAGGCACACAGGTGAATAACTATTGATCTCATCCAGGAGTTGTCAATTTTTTTCTGTAAAGGATAAGACAGCAAATTTCTAGACTTTATGGGAATACAAAAAAGTCTGTCATATATATATACACACACATATTTATTTTACAACCCTTACAATCTAAAAACCAGAAAGCTATCACCATACCCAAGACAACAAACATACCCATCTCTCCTCCTCTCCCCTCCCTAAGCAACCAATAACCTGTTTTTGGTCACTATGGATTGGTTTGCATTTTCTCGAGTTTTATATGTCTAATATATACAGAATCAAATAGCATAAGTATTCCTCTTAATTATTTTGAAGTCATCCATGTTGTCGTGTATAATTCATTTATTTTAACCAATACCTTAATTTATGCAAGTGAGGAAACTGAGGCTGAGCAGCCTGCCCCAATCATACATCAGACAGCAGTGCTGGCCCAGAGCCAGTTTCCAATTTCCTTGTGCATCATCCTGTTCCCATGCCATCTCTCTGCTAATCTTACAAGAGGTTTCTAAAACTCTTGAAGCCTTTATGGGGTCTATGGAATTTGCATGAGTGTAGCTCTGTTCCTTTTCCACCAAACTCCCTCTCCTGGTCTCCCTGGGGCCAGCAGAGAACACAGGGAAATTCCAAAGCAGAAAGCTTTCCAAGTTGTATCCCAGTTCCACAGATAAACCAATAATTTAAGCTAAACCTAGGGGAGATTCGTTCAGTCATTAAGTAGTTACAGAGTGCCTACCACGTGCCAGGCAGCACTGGGTAAGCAAAACAGATGCAATTCCTGCTCTCACAGAGCTTATAATCTAGTAAGGAAGAGAGGCTGACAACAAAAAATATGTACAAGATGATTGAAATGATACAAAGGGAATAAACAGGGTGCCATGCTAGGGAGGGGGAGGGGTGACATCTGGTTGAGGGCACAAGTGTGGAACAGGGTGGTCTTGGTGGCTCCAGCTGGGGTGAGCCAGGATAGGCAGCAGCCATTAAGGAGGCATAGTGGCCCCTGGTAGAATGGGTGACACACAGGACTCCCGTGGTTACAGCCCAGGAGCCAGAGATGAGTAGGTACAGAGCAGGAGTGGCTGGCTTGCACAGAACCTTGCTAAAACACACCACCCAGACTGGATTTCACTATAAATGTAACGTGTTCTAAGTGTGAAATGAAGTCATTGGAGAGTCTGAGCAAAGGAGTAGCATGATTCAATTTACATTTTAGAAAAGATCACTCTGGCTGCTGCTGTATGGAGAATGAAGTAGAAAAGGGCAGGGGTAGGGGAAGTGGCGTCACATTTCTGGAAGTTCTGCTGCCTGATTTCTCAGGCATATAGGAAAGGGATCGTGTGTCATTTCAGGGGATGCTTTACAACCCCAAAGTCTTTGAGGTCTAGATAAAAAGGAAATTTCAAATTCAGTTAGGACTGGTTGACTTTGGTTGTTGTCAGGCAGGCGAGGGCTGGACCATGCCAGGCCCTGGGGTCTGGAGTTGGAAACTATTTGAAATGCTCATATCAGGCTTATTTACTCTACAGAATTGGTTGCAAGGCTGTCGCTGACTTGGCGATCCTGTGGTGAGCAACCAGGAGCAACATTTTACCTGTGATGCCAGTATTTGCTCAGGGCTTCTGCTATACACTTAGCTTACCCAGAGACACCTTCCTTCCTAGCTTTAGAATCCTGCTCTAACCACAGACCCACTCCCTCCAGGGTAGTGGCGGTGGAGGAGCTCCATGGAACAACTGGCAGCAGGGAGGCAAGTCTCCAAGAGGAGATGTCAGAGCCCTGACCCTGGTTCTGGTTTGCCAGTCACGTGCTGTAGGACTTTGCCATGTCACTCCCTCTTCTTGAGTCAGTTCCTCATCTACACACCAGGATGAAGAAGATAACGCTGCCCTTGCTTCCTTAAAATGCATCAGCCTGTACCACCTTAAATGAAGGCTGTGAAGGGCTCCAAGAAGCAGAAACACCATACATTCAAGACTCTTTTATTATCAATGCATTAGTTACTAAATAAGCACTAGCTCTTGCTGAATGCCTACAAAGAGATACCAGGCTAATGCCTGGGGCTCCATCTCTAGAGTGATCAGGATTTTCATTAAGTTACGCTTCACTTTTCCACGTACTGGCCATCTACCAGCCTCAATCATATAGAAGAATATAATCAAGAACCCTGAAAAAGATCTCTGATGAGATCCATGCCAGGGACTATTAGCCAATGTGCTCTGAGAGAGACTTGGTTGACTTGAGACACGGCATAATTCAGAGGTCAGAAAACTTTTCCCAGAAAAGGCCAGAGAGTAAGTATTTTAAGGTTTTGTGGGTCACATAGTCTGTCACAATGACCTAACTCTACAATTTTAGTGCGAAAGCAGCCATGGACAAGGAATGGCCATGGCCGGGGTCCAGTAAAATGTAACTGACAAAAACAGATGTTGGGCTAGATGTGGTCCACAGGCTAGAGATTGCCAACCACTTACATAGATTAAGACTTAGAATATCTTTGGGCAGGCTTCTGTTTTCCATTTCCTCATAGGATAGAACGCCCTGGCTCATACCTCCACCAATTCCCACTGTGGCATTTCCTATCTGGCCCCAGTGATGACATTAATAAGACCATCAAACATGTATTTAGACTTACTGTGCACGAGCTAAGTAACGTACCCAAGCTTAGGCAGCTGGTGGCACAGTCAGGATTTGAACCCAGCTATCCAGCTCCAAGTCTATGCTACTGATCACATTGCCCAGGGGCACCTGAATGTACAAACCAGGACAGCAGGACATGAGGAAGACAGTGTGCTTCTCACCTCCTCTCAGAGCTCACCACAGCTTTACCTGGGTCTTGGGACTCGGTGGCAGAGACTAGAAGTAGCAAGGTCTGCAAATACAAAAGTGGGACTGAAGGTGACTGAACTAGGCACCCACAGTAGCAAAAAGTGACAGCTAGCAGTCTGACAAGAGCAGTAGGAAGACAAAGGTAAGAGAAAAGATGTTCTCCTCCTCTTGCTGATTGGTCAGCTACTTTGTGCCACACACTATACAAATCCCAAATATCCTAAGACCTTGATGCTCAAAGCATGCTCCTCCAACAGTCCATCAGTATCACCTGGATGCTTGTGAGAAAGAGTGTCAGTCTCATCTCAGGTATAAACCAGAATCTGCATTTTAACAAGATCCTCAGGTGATGTGTGCATTAGTAAGGCCGAGAAGCCAGTAGCTATTACTGCCCCAACTTTACAGGCTAGGAACCTGTGGCTCAAGACAGTCAACCACCTCACACGTAGTTAAGTTATGAGTCTGAACCCCAATGTGTGACTCAGAGGCAACTCTTGTTCTCCTGACATGGTCAAAGAAAGGCCTCCAGGACATTTACCTTAGCAGTGATAATGTATTAACATGTAATAAGATTAAGGTGGGATCAAGAATAAATAAGATACGAACCCAGCACTACCACTTGAAGATTCAGTTATGCTCAGGATACTATTTTTAAAGAAACATAGAAATTAAAGTAATATAGTTAAGACTTCAATTTCTATATTTCAAAAATCTTTTTACAAAGTTGGCTAATTTTCCATTCCCTGTTGACTTCGGTTAAAAGAACGTAGAAGGATTTTGAATTTGACCATACTGGACAGATTGCTGTTCTTCTGGGCACATCTCTAGCGTTAGCAGGAGCTAATGATTAGATGGTGTCAGAGGTAGAGGTCAGGGACCCAGAACTGTAGGTTCCTGAGTTAAGAAGAGACTTCTATCTGGAATTAGGCTGTTAGCAGTCTCATTTGATATTAAGGGGCTTGGGCAGAGGTCGTTGCTAAGTCGATGCCCTTGGGATTCTGGAGTCTGATGGCAAGATTCCCCTCCCCACCTCAACCTCCCACCATGTGCTTTAACATCAGGACAAGACCACTGAGTACCTTGGTCATGAATTTGATGACAGGAGATTAAAGGACAAGCCCACTTCTCCTTAGCCTGTATATTTAATATACTTGTTTTTCTTGACAGGCATTTAGTATCTAGTATTTTAATAAGTATATTGATAGGACTATAGGAACAGAATACTAAGATACTGCAAGACCGGAGTATGAGAAAGGATATATGATCTGGGACAAGAAAGCTGCCAGGAACTCCAGCAGCTCTCTCTTTCTCTCCAGGCTGCAGGAGTTGTATCTGTGTCTTCCACTCTATCAGGCCCTTTGCTGCACCCTAATTCTATCAGGGTGGTGCCTCTCCTCCTTGTGGAGGAATGCATTATCCTCTCAACAGCGCCCTCTCCCTGTCAACATTGGTCCTGCTTCTTCATCATGTGGACTCCTGGAAAACTTCTTCCTCTCCCTCCTGCTATGGACACATTTTTTGATTTCTGTTTACATGGCTCACTCTCAGTGACTCTGCTTTCCAACACCAAGTGAAGAATCTCATTGATGCAGCTCAGCTTTCTGAGCTAGAATTATAGTTCCAGCCACCAAGAAGCTGGACTGCATTGGGTCAGAAGACAACCCCAGGGTCCAATCAGCCAACATTGGAGGGAGTTACGTGGTTGCATTTCCCACTTAAGTGCCGAGGTAGGTAGGGAGATTCTCTCAAGAAAGAGGGTGGTGGGAAGAGTAGAGCAGGATTTACGGCACAGCAGGAATCTTCAGAATATCAAGTCCTAGAATCTGAGGTGAAGGAAGGCCTTCCAAAGTCATCTGGTCCAAACTGTGCCCTCCCACATCCCCCAGTTGCAATCTTAAACCTCCCAGGACACGAAGGTGCCATTTCCTTTCCTGAAGATCTGAGGCAAATTGGGATCGGGAAGGGGAGAAGGGAATGGGATACAAGATGGGGAAAACCATTTATAAAACATCCTGCTAGCTAAAGCCTATGTTGAACGTAACTTTAGAAGTATGGTTGGAATAGCATCTCACTTAAAAGGCACATTGGTTTTCTGTATGCATTCACTAAATACTCTCGGATGCAGATGCTTTAGAAAAAGAAACTAAATTCTCACATACTGTGCTGTGATCTAGAGTTGGAGAAGATGTCCCAAATTCATGTGAAAACCTTACAGGATTTTTCATCTTCTTGGGCTTTTTCCAGCACAGAATGCTGTATGTAATAAAACTGAAATAACACCCAGGAGTTTTGGGTGTTATTATTGAGGCAAAGATGAACGTGGACTCACTGCAACCCAACCTTTTGTAATCTTTAGGTGATGCATGGCACAGGTACACAGAAGCTTGGGCACTCATGGAGTTTTAACTCAAAACATGAAAGGATTGCGAAATCACACTCCAAATCACTTGAGCAACATGATTAATGCTTTAGGGATTCTTTTTTTTTTTTTTTTTTTTTTAAGACAGAGTTTCACGCTTGTTGCCCAGGCTGGTGTGAGATCTCAGCTCCCTGCAACCTCCACCTCCCAGGTATAAGCGATTCTCCTGTCTCAGCCTTCCAAGTAGCTCAGATTACAGGCATGCGCCACCATGCCCAGCTAATTTTTTTGTGTTTGGTAGAGACGGGGTTTCACCATGTTAGTCTGGCTGGTTGCAAACACTTGACCTCAGGTGATCCACCTACCTCAGCCTCCCAAAGTGCTGGGATTACAGGCATGCACCACCACACCCAGCCTCAGGATTCTTACTGGCACAGAAAAGTAATCCTTTTAGTGGCAATGTTAACTTATCCAAAACAGGTGACCAAAAAGCTTTCAGAACCAATTTATTGTTTTGTTTTTCTAGGGAAAGGGAAAAAAGTTGCCAGGGGCCCTAGGAGGTTGTTGCACTTGGCTCCAAAACAAAGTGATGTAATTTCAATGTCAAGCCTACACAGACATACAAGCTATCTTCTTCAAGTAGCTGCAGAGGCTTTTCTTTAAAAGCCACAGTCCTCCTAAAACCAATGCCACAAACCATTAATTTCACAACCAAGCTGAGCACGGGAACACCCAATATGCCTGTTTTAACCCAAGTTTGGCTGAAAGTCAGCTGGAAAATGCATTATCAACACAGGACATATTTTTACACAAGGAAAGCTACACAAATTTATGGGACCATCTTAAATAGCCATTTACAATCCAGACTGATTTTCATTTTACTTGACAGAACAAAGTATGGCATAACATACATAGGAAACATTCTTACTTACCAGCCGAGGGTTTTTCACCCTTGGTATTACAGATATTTTGTGGCAGGGGCCATCCCATTCATTGTAGGATGTGTACAGCATCCCTGGCCGCTACCCACTACATGCTCCTAGTACCACTAACCAGACATCACAACCAAAATTGTCTCCAGACACTGTCAAATGTTCCCTGGGCATAGGAGAATAGGTAAATAAAATTGTCTGCAATTGAGAACTACTGCACTAAACAAAGACAAAAGTCTAGCTGTTTAAGACAAAGAGTGGTATGGAATTAAATCTGCCTCCCTGGAGATGGGCTGATCTCATCATCCGTTTGGTATAGTTAGCACCTTAAAGCTGGGGGGTAGGGCACTGCTTTTCCTTTTCTGAACACAGGGTCAGAAATGCAGTACCAAGGAATTCTTTATCCTGTATTTCAACTGTACTCCCTCAGTTGCAGGATTCCTAACTTCCTTGGTACACCTACCTTACAGTAAGATGAGACCACAGTCTGTGATCATTCAAGAAAGCAATTCTTATATTTAGGAAGAGGCATGCTCCTGATGACTTCTGTCTTCTAAAAACATTTCCTCAAAAAAAATTTATGATATTTGCCTATTGAGGCAGACTTCCCACATAAAAAGATTAGCATTACCTGTCAATAGGTCACATCCGATTTGGTTTCTCTCCTGTTACACTTTTCCTAGATGTACTCTGGAAATCAACTCAGGAGGGCCAAGGGGGCCAATGCTTTTGGAAAACTTGGTTTGGTCTGTGGCCAAGAGTGCTGTTTCAGCCAAGACCTCCCTGAGCAGACTGCCTACAGTCAGCCCCAGCAGGAATTTACTTTCCAGATCAGCTGAGTAGCGACTATAGCCAAGAGGATGTGAAGGCCACCGCATTTCCCAGGAAAGGGAGCTGCCTACCTTCACAGACTATCTCCCAAGAAGCAGAGGGAAAGACTCACTTGGTAAAGTTTCTCCCTGTGCAGTGCCTTGCTCCAGAAAGATATTCAACCCCTTAAGGGCCTTAGCTGTCAGAGGCAAGTACAAGATCTGAAAGCAGCTACAATATGTCCCTTCTGATATGCAGAGAGTGAAGGGGGCTGCTGTACAGCCACTACAGGAAGAGCAGGTACAGCCTTGGTTAGAAACCCAAATGCTGGGCAATTGAATCCTTGCACATTCTTCTTTATGTGTAAGTAGATCCCATTAAGCCCTGGGCACTTGGCTTGATTACTCCCTGGATCAAAGTTAAATTAAATCACCCAACAAGCTTCTTTTCAGAGAGGGAAACATGCACAGACTGACTCACCTTCCAGAAGCTATCCACTTTGCCATACACAAGGGACTGGTTCTGCCTTTTGATTTCATTAATGTGGTGGATGTCACTGGAGTTCAGGTGCTGCTCAACCACAAACCCCAGAAAGCTGTTGTCTGGGGTATGAGCTGGTGTGCAAAGAAATGGAGAGGACAGTTAGTGTCCAATCAGAAAGAAGAAACAACAATTGCATATTTAACACAGGCCATCTTACCTGTAACAGAAGGTTTTCATCTTACCCTGTTCTCTCTTACCTGAGGAAGGTGAGCGATTGCTCTCTCCCACACGTTCCCAGTAAAACTGTCATGAGAATACTTCTCTCTAGGATGGATTAACCTGAACTAAAACCTGCTCTTTTTAGGGGAAATACATCTGTCTAAAAATCAGTAAGATGCATACTCTCTTCTGTTGCCTTAGAATAAGGTTACTGTCCATTTCCAAGCAGAAATGCTCTCACCCAATTTTCATTACCTACTGGCCAGAAACCTGTAGAGCGCAGGGTTGAATTGGGAATTCTGAATAGGGGCAGGGCCCCTGAGTAACTGAATCTGAATCCAGCTGCGTTTTTCACCCAGATACATAACAAGGGGTTTAGGGACAAAGGGATGAATAATCCCCTGAACCTTTCATCTCCTCTAAGAATTACTCACTCATAAAAGATGTAATTATGGGGCTACATTGAGCAGGTGCATGGAATGAAGACAGAATAAAAGGTAAAAGCTCGCTGGGGACAAACCACTCCAAAAACACAAGCATTGCAGAAGAATATTGTCTACAGAGTAGGCTATTCTGGAAGAGAAAATTTGGATTTCTCTCATTTGAGTTCTGTAGTTTCTCTAACACTTGACCAAGGGGGACAGCAACTCTACACGCTCTCCAAACAAGATGCTCTCTGCATCTTGTGCCTACAGTTTTAAAAGGCATTTCATCAGCAAGTGACAATCGGGAAATAATTCCCTCTAAATTAAAGAGACCCTACCCTCCTCTACTTTCTTTCTGTCAAGAGAAATCTCAGTTTTTCAGGAGATGAGCCTTCAGAGGCCACGTGTGGGTGATATTAAATGAAGCAACTGCTCTGCTTGGCTCTGACCTGAATAGAACAGCTATAAATAACGGGAAATCAACTTCCTCCTGGTAACTGAGATACACACAAGATTCTGAAAAGTCCATACACAGCAGCCTCAACCACATCCATTCAAAGGTAGGTGGTCCCTTCATCTTGTTCTGGTTGTCCTAGGACTGAGGGGCCCTTTGCCATGCTTGTGGTGGCACAGAAATCCTTTTTGACAGACAGACGGGGAGAGGTGATCCTGCAGCTCAGGCCTAGGACTCTGATGCCAAGACTCCAATGTCACCCACCACGCACGCAGGGGAACACGATGAAGAAGGGACACTGGCAGGAAGCCCTGAGCTGTGGAGATGCACAAGCCATGTAAACTGTGTTGTCACCCTCCGTTTCCCAGGCTTCTGCCTAATGGGGGTGACAGAAGGGGGAGATAATAGGGTTGTGACTGGGGAGTTGTGCTGAGTCTGGCCAATCTGTTATTTCATCTCTGCATTTTTGATCAAGTGCCCAGAGGCAATGGCAATGGCTGCAGTTGGCTGGAAAGTAAATTACTGAATAAATTCTACTGCCAACCAAAGGCAATGGTTGCTTTTCTCCCCACTTTTGAGGAGCTGAGGGCAGAGGGAATTTTGAAGTATTAGCACGGAGAGGAACACAGCCTATGTGCATTCTCAGTATTACTAAGCAGCTTAAAATATTTCTTTGTAAAATTTTTTGTTCATTCTAAAATTTTTGAACTCAAACCTGACACTGTACTTCAGGATCAGGTTTGTTTATTTTCAGAAAATTTACATGGTGATTAAAGCACGATGCATGAGATACTTGTTTCTGAAATGTAGTTATTTAGTCCCTAGGTGGGCACTTAAAAAATAATCCAGCAAGTAAAACAATGGGTTTTATTTCATGCTATAATATACTAAAGTATAGTAAAAAATAACATGATCGTTAAGTCCCCAAGTGAAAAAATACATATATGTAACATATGTTTGTGTGAAAGATTCTCCTAGCTTCTAGCTTGACTGGTGAGAGGGAGAAGTAAATACAAGAAAAACTTGTGAGGAATGGTGGGCTTTTGCTGCACTATTACTATAATTTGGTACTTATTAACTCTGACACTATGAATTTCACATCTAAGTTCTCTTCTACGTTTCATCCAAACACTTTAACTTAGCTCCTGTCTCGCCTTGTGCAATGTTAACTTGGGGATCAACAACCTGCAAGTGTGTTTAAATGACCTCAAGTGAGACTTAAGATTTACAAACAGTATCACCACATTTAATGAGCCAAGGCCTGAGCACTGGTCTGATCTCTACATGCCTCCTGCTCCCAGGTGACTCGAAACTTGCCACAGGACACTAAATCTTGGCAACGTAAGGGTTTGCTCAGCTTATGACTTGCCCTAGCAGGTGATTCTGAAGTAACTATGGGCTCATTGTGGCTTGTTTCCAAGGAGCTGACCACCAGCTGGAGCCTGTCTGGTAACATCTGCAGAGAGTGCCCTGGTCTTATCACAAGTGTTCCTAATGGTGGTTACAATAAATCAAAAGCCACAAATCCAGCAGGATGCTATCTGAAATGTCCATTTCATTGAGTTCAAATTTCACACCAATCTTACTTTTTTGCTCTGTCTTAGGAAGGGAATTGAGACTTTCATTGTGTTGGGAGGGTTTCAAAGAGAAGGTATTTACATTTTAAGGTACATCAAATAAATCTTCTCATAAACAGGATGCAGGAAATCCTGTACTCTGAGTAATCCCTCCATCCCAGGGGATAAACAAATGTGATCTTTTAAAAAGATGGCTGATATTTTGAGTTCTGAGTACATGCCAAGTTCTGTGCTAAGCGTATTATAGTGACTCTTCCATTTTATCCTCATAACCGTGTAACAGATTTGGTTTAACTATCCAAGTCTACATGCTAGGAAATGGCAACACTGGAATTCAGAGCCAGCTTAGCTACTTTCAGGGCACCAGCTCCTTAAGTCACTCTAATATACTGCCTCCTGGTCCATATAATTTCTGAACCCTGTGAACTACAGTGGTAAACCATGCGTCAGAGGATCTTTGTAAGGTAGAGCAAAATACACAAGAGGGATCTGGAATACATATGCAGTATCACCTCAGTTTCTTGAGTATCTTGTGCCATATGTATGTGGAACCACACACATCTTTTTACTTCCTACAAACTGCAGGAGATTTGCAGTTTGGTAAATGATTTTAAGATAATTTAGAAAAAAATCTCTCTTCTTATTAAGAGAAACACTACTTTAAGCCCTTTGGAAGCACCTATTTACAAATGATTACAAATCAGCTTGATGTGTTCCTTGAGCAGGGTATGATGATGACTACTTTTAAGAAATACTATTAGCTTAGTTTGAATAATTCGCTCAATGACAAACATTTTGGAGAATTTCTACAAAGCAGGTTATGTGATGAGTATTGACGAATTACAATATAAAGATGAGTTTCTGCACTTAAGGAGCTTACCAACTACTTAATAAAGGAAGCATACACTGTATCAAGCAGTTATAACATCTTCTTTTAAATTATAATTCAAAATTCATACTAAGTCAAGTTGACCTTTCTTTCAATTGCATATATCTTTGAGGTCTGTTTTTTCTAAGTCCCAAACATCTCTAAGAATGTTATGTATCTTCACATCCCCTGGTCACCAAGAGAAGAAACCCCAGCGCCAGCCTGGGCCAATTCCTTAGCCCTCACAGTCAGTCAGTAAGTCCCAGGGACGTTAGTTTCTCAAAAATCCATTAACTCATCCTCTCCTTTTCATATCTGTTAGTCCAGGCCTCATCACTTTTTGCTAAGACTTCTGCAATAAACAAGTTTTACTTTTTCCTAAATACAAATGGATTTATTGATTTTCCCGATTATAAGAGAAATATATCCTCAGATTAAAACTTCAGATAATAAAGATATGAGGAAAAATAAGTTACATATCATTTCATCACCTAGAAATAACCAGTATTACTGATCTTTTTTCTAAATTTATGGATCATTCATTTTTCCCTTCAAAATACTGAATTCCAGTTAATGATGTTAGGCAGAAACATCAGAGAGTTCTTTTATGCATCAAAAAAAAATAATAATAATAAAGGTGGATTGACGGATAGAGAGAGGATTGGCATGCATATTGATAAAGTAAATGGTTAATTGTAGAATCTAGAATTGTGGGTTTCTAGTAACATTTCTTCTACTTTTTTGTATGGCTGAGAATGTCATTTTAAATATTGAAGAATATTGGTTGTCATCATATTCACGATGTTTTTGCTGACTCTGATAAAACTGACGATAGAAAAAAATTCATTAAAAAATAGTTACGTCACACAAGAAGAAATCTGGATAAAAAAGCTATACATAGTAATGTTATGCTTCAAATTTTACCGAAATCAATTTTTTTTTCAAACGGTGATATTAGTTTCTTCAAGAGAGAAGGCTGGGATGTAGGCTAGGGAAACTATAATATACAGTTGAGCTGAAAAGATGAGCGTCTGAACTGTTGCCAAAAGGCACATCAGGGTAAAATTTTCAAGTGTCAAAAAGCAATTTAGGAGGAAATGGATTCCTTAGAGTAACACTCCTGAAAGCTGAGACTCAAATTCAAGGAACCCTATTCCTCACTGGTCTGCACAGAAGTTAAAGGCAAGAGTCCTGCTGATTCAAGTTAAAGGCCAAAAAGGCAGTTTCAATCACAAATAGCTCCTTTGCTTGTCATGCCCTAAAAATAAAATTGTACATGTAAATTAACTGATCCTCAGCTACAGCCCACAGGCTTATCATTTGCATGAATGAGAACTTAGTTCTAACATTACTATTTTGTCAGGCAAAAGTTTTGATTCACAAGCCATCCTTCCAATTTGATCATGTAAATAAAAATGGCTGTGAGCCTCAAATTCTGGGAGAAATTCAGAGTTGGAATGTCAATGATAATGACAATTGTTATGGTCTGAATACCACTTCAAAGCCCAACCATGTGAGTAAGTTCCCTTGGAAAACACAAGAGAGTAAGACGAGGCCAATGGACTCAAGAAGTTTCTGCAATCTTAAATTTGTACAACAGTCTCCTTCCCTATATTATTACATGGACTAAAAACAGAACAGCAATATTGTTCACTGCAATTTAATTTAACCAATAAAAGATTTTCTGAAGGCCTGCTATGTGCCAGGTACTCTTCAGGATGTTAGAGTTCCAGTAATGAATAAAGCAGCTAAAATTTCTGCCATTATTTATCTCAGATTCCAGGGGAGGAAAAAGAAAAGAAAATAAACAAAAGGAAGTGAAACATAAATTACTGGGTAGCAATAAAGTTATGGTGGAAAATAAAACGGGGAAGGGGAGTAGAAAGTTGGGGAGGGAAGGAGTTGCATTTTAAAAGAGGAGGTCACAGTCTCACTGAAAGGACATTTGAATTAAAAACCAGGAGGAGGAGATGGGGAGTCTAAAAGAAGAATGTTCCAGGAGATGGGACAACCAATGCAAAGGTCCTGAGGGGGAGTGTGTCTTTTCTACTCAAGAAACAGCAAGGAAGCAGAGAGAAATGAGCAAAAAGCAGCGTAGTTAAGTGACAGGGCCTTGAGGCCCCTGGGGAAACGTCCTCTAGTTGCCACAACTAGGACGTTCCTCACCTCTGCATGCAAATTTTCCCTGCTCCATTCACCTGGGTATGTAATTTCTAAAGTGGAAGTATGAGAAAGCCTTATTTTTGTGTACCTCCTGACTCCACTGAAGAGAACAGAGACTTAGACATCCCACAGATGGTCAGGGGACACATACTGAAAAAGACGATAAAACAGACAACCAAATAAAGATTCCAATCTAACTCCTCAATTGACTCATAAGGAACAAGAAAATACTTAGGCTTAGTTGCCTCTTTAGCCTTTACTAAGGAACACCTTATGAGGATTTGGGAAAGAGGAGGAGGGGATAAAAAAAAAAATCAAAGAGATGGAAGGTGAAATGGAAAGGTTCTAAACACCCCCAGAATCCCCAATCTGCTCTTCACTCAACTCCCTGTTATAGCTGCCTGTCCTTTCGGCTCCAAATTCCCATAAGTACCAAGAAACACTGAATATTCTACAGCCTTGACTATATAAAATGTGAGCATCCAGAAGGCAAATTCTTCTCTCTTCACATTGTGAATGACAGCCAAAATGCTGCAGGTATTTAACACACACATACACAAAAATAAAATGAAATAAAATCATACAAATGCAGTTTGCTCAGGCAATGTACTAATTGCTCTATGGTAATGATATGAATAGTGAGGCTGGCAGAACTGATTTCAAAGGTTCTGAAATTTTTGTATGATATAAAAATAAGGTCTGAGATCGGAAACCAAGGATGGGGTATCTTGCAACGTCCGCTACTGCTACTTTCAGCCATCAATTCTAGGGAAAGAGAAGGAAAAACTCAATTAGATAAAGATGGCTTACCACTGCCAATGTTTTTATACAAGCCAGATGAAGTTGTGAAAGTGGGTGTGGTGCAGATAGTTAGAGCTATCCAAATACTGAAAAATTTACAGTATAAGTTATCAATTTTAGAGCTTTCTCTTCTAAATGGTAAGGGCAAATGCCTTCATTCTTATTTTTCTATGCAGATAGATTTCTTGCATTTATTTACTGAGATATAATGTACTTTGAGACTGTGAAAAATAAAAGACTGCCTTCAGGAGTTTAAATCAAGCTGTATGCATAGTAGACTGCAGGCAGAGACTGAAATAATGCCTAAATATAAGCCAAGCCAGGTACCTGGCAACCATAAAAAAAAAGCATCAGTTAAGTCTCAGCAAGATATAACAAAAGCATCCCTAAATAAATATAAATTAGGAACTAGCCACTTGACCATAGAAGTCTTGGAAACAATGGTTTTCAAATCTGAGTAGAATCCTGAAGAAAAAAAAGATGATACATTAAGTGGAAAAAAAGGAGACAAAATTTTAGTACGCATGTGACAAGTATGTAAAAATGTACTTGTGAAAAAGATAAAAGTTACACCAGGGTTAGGGGAGCCTTTTTCAATAGGAGAAAGTCTTTCCCTGTTTTTGTAATTGGATTACATTTCTTTATAACTTTGATTGGAAAGGTGGAGTAAGTTGCTTAAGCAGAGTTTTAAAGAAAAACATACATTTTGCTTTAAGGGCAATTTGAAGGAGGCAGGGATGATAAGGCACTCTCAGAGACCAGCAGGTTGTTGGGTGAGGCAGGGGCCAGGACCTGGGGAGGGATATGGTGGAGGGTTGAGGCCAGAGAGCCTAAGGTCTTGAATACTTTGCTATGGAGTTTGAAAGTGACCCCACGGACAAAGGAAAGGCACTGCAGCCTCTGAGGAGAAATAGCTTGATCCAAGCTGAGCTTTGAAGAGCTGGTTTTTCTGGCTGTAGGAAAGCCTTAGTGCCTATTTCAGAGGTCATGTTAACATGTAGACAGGAGGAGAGACAGCAGGAACAGGGGCCTGGAAGGAGGAACAACCAGACTTACCAGATTCCTGGAAAAACCCATCACTTAATAGATCTAATCAAATAGCCTTAGTATTGTCTAGCTACCAGCCCCTCCAGAAGCTGCTTAGGAAGTTATCAGGAATAGTCTATGTGGACACCACCTAAAATGCCTAGCTGCAAAGAGCGCACATGATGATGATGGCACCAGTGAACTCCTAAAACTGGGGGCAAAATAATACAGAAAAGCAAGGCTTTTTAACTTGCAGAGACCCCACCAACTTAGGAAATGAGTTAGAGGAGAAAAAGAAGGAGCCTTAAAGTGAGACATGTACCATGAATATTTAAGAATGCAAACACACTCTGGTCCAACACATTTCATTTCACTGCTCCTAAAGATGCAGTGAAGATACCCAATGGTGTATCTTCCCACTGGGTTATTCTGGATCGGCCTTACCCATGCTCTCTGTCTGTACACGAGCTATACAGCACTGCTACATCTTATGATAAGACAGCTAGACCTGAAGATTTGATTCCTCAAGTGTAGTACTTTATTTCTGCAGTCTCCAAACTTTTTATCGTGCATCCCATTGGTAGAACACCATCTAAGCACACAGGAGTCTGAGTATATCCTCAACATATGTGCATATTTATACCGAAATTACATAATGATTATTACCCAGATCATCTAATTAAGCACTAGTAAATTTGTTTCACTTTTGAAAAATCAAAGACATATATATATATATATATATATATATATATATATAT